>NC_045961.1:59028256-59389506 GCF_010909765.2 Amblyraja radiata
TTCCGGCTTTTTTGTCCTCTGAAAAGCTTCTCCACATCCTCTATTTTTATTGTTGATGATGGAGAAGTGATGTTGTGCAGCTCTGAGGGTGTGAGTGATTGGGTGTGAAGTGGTGATTGGAGGGAGGTGGGTGTAGAGGGGCCCAGTCTTTGCAGAATGAGTTCAGGCTGTGAGTGGGTGTGAAGTGTTGGTTGGGGTGGGAAATCGTCCAGTAATTGATACATGAGACAATAAACTGACCTTGAAACTTTGAAACATTTTTCTTTGTTCCATCATGTCTAGATTAATCCTTAAATTCTTTGGCAGAGTTAATATCACGTTTTCTTTTGTTGTTGTGAAACCCATTCGTGAGCTTATAAAGATGTTAATAGATCCAGGGCTTTCCTCAGAATACCTCTGCTTGATAATAGCCAATGTACTAAACAGTATGACCTTCACTTGAGGCCAACTCTCATTGGCAGAGAAGGGAAGATAAAGCATTTTACAGCAGACAGACAACATTTAGATAAAGCTGGCCAAGCAAATATTGCATGTATGCGAAGGCCAGGGTCACTGCCTCAATTAAATTACCATGGATCTTGCGTAGTTTTACAAAATAAGGAATGTTTGCAACAAACACTAGCAACATAAGGAAGCAGTGAATGGAATTGATCTCCTTTACAAATGAGAGCTGACTTCTCAAAATGAATCCCAGGACAAATTATGTTGAAAGTCATCCAGTGTTTATATCACAAGGTAATTGCAGGGATAGGTAATCAATAGCAGAGATGGGAAATAACTCTCCCAAATGATTGCTGGAGTGAGTACAAACTGAATTAAAGTTTCAGTAGTCTTTAATGCATGCTACCTTAATTTTCTTTGGCACTGGGATGATAGTTGGCTTCTTGAATCAGGTGGGGACCTCAGAATGGAGTGTTGAAAATGGCTGTGAATACCTCTGCCAACTGATCTGCATAAGTGTGGAGGAGATGGCCAGGAAAGGCTCCTCCAGTCTGGTTGCTTTCTGGGGATTCACTCATAAAGGCATCTCTTTTATTTGCAACATCTGTATTTGTTGAATATTAATAAACTCCTTAAGCTATTCTGGGTTGTGCTGCTCCTGACGCCTTGTTGAGTTTAACCCCATCCATACTGATTGGGCTGAATGTAGAGAATGCATGTAAATACTTGTTTTATCTTTATCCCTTTTTTGAAAAGTCAGTTGCTTTTGTAAAATACTAATTAGGGAAACATTATAAGCTAGGGCTTTCTAGTAGGTCAAAAATAATGAATCCTATATTTCTATAGCCATCTATCTATTATATAAAAGTCTGTGCCTGTCGCCTGCCGTCCGTCCGGCTGCCTTTCTGCCTTTTGATTCGTTTCCATCGTGTGATGTCACAATGCCCAATGCTCGCAGATGTCCAATCGCAATGCCCAATGCTCGCAGATGTCCAATCGGAATGGATCCATTTACATGTATGGCTTCCGGCTGCATTTCTTCCTTTGATTCACTGCAACTCCGAAACCAGACGCAGAATCGCCGACATCTTTTCCATTTCGGTAGAGATTTCACTTTTCTTTCTAAGTATCCGAATCCTCATTACATTTCGTCGTGTTTAAGTACACGTTTTTAATCAAATCCTTCCCCCTCCCCCCCCCCCCAATATTTCAAAAATAAACTGGCTTCTCACCCATAGAATCAGCACCAGCCCCAGCCCCTGGTGAACGTTCCATCGTGTGATGTCACAATGCCCGATGCTCACAGATGTCCAATCGGAATGGATTCATTTACATATGCCTTTGCAGGAGCCCCAGCCCCTGGTGAACGTTCCATTTTGTGATGTCACAATGCCCAATGTTCGCATATGTCCAATCGGAATGGATTCATTTACATATGCCTTTGCAGGAGCCCCAGCCCCTGGTGAACCTTCCATCGTGTGATGTCACAATGCCCAATGCTCAAATACATTGTTGCCATAGAGGGAGTACAGAGAAGGTTCACCAGACTGATTCCTGGAATGTCAGGATTTTCATATGAAGAAAGACTGGATAGACTCGCCTTGTACTCGCTAGATTTTAGAAGATTGAGGGGGTATCTTATAGAAACGTATAAAATTCTTAAGGGGTTGGACAGGCTAGATGCAGGAAGATTGTTCTGGATGTTGGGGAAGACCAGAACAAGGGGTCACAGTTTAAGGATAAGGGGGAAATCCTTTAGTACTGAGATGAGGAAAACATTTTTCACACAGAGAGTGGTGAATCTCTGGAATTCTCTGCCACATAAGGTATTTGAGGTCAGTTCATTGGCTATATTTAAGAGGGAGTTAGATGTGGCCCTTGTGGCTAAAGGGATCAGGGGGTAAGGAGAGAAGGCAGGTACAGGATACTGAGTTGGATGATCAGCCATGATCATATTGAATGGTGGTGCAGGCTAGAAGGGCCGAATGGCCTACTCCTGCATTTAATTTCTATGTTTCAATGTTCCCCTCTCCTCACCCCTCTCCCACTCCCACCCATCCCTCTCTCCCCCACCCCCCTTCCCTCTCTACCCCACACCTTCCCTCTCTCCCCCTGCCCCCTTCCCCATCCCCTCTGTCCCTCTTCCACCAGTCCCTCTACCCCTCCCTCCCCACTCTTCCACTTCTCTCCCCTTACCCCACCCCTCTCCCACCCTCACCCCTCTCTCTTCCCCTCCCTGTCCCACCCCTTCCCCTACCCCTCTGTCCCTCTTCCACCACTCCCCCGTCCCTCTTCCACCACTCCCGCTACCCCTCCTTCCCTCCCCACTCTTCCACTTCTCTCCCCTTCTCTCCTCCCCCTCTCCCTCTCCTCACCCCTCTTCCATCCCTCTCTCCCCCACCCCTTCCCTCTCTACCCCACCCCTTCCCTCTCTCCCCCGCCCTCTTCCCCTCTGTCCCTCTTCCACCACTCCCCCTACCCCTCCCTCTCCCACTTCTCTTCCCTTACCCCACCCCTCTCCCTCCCTCACCCCCCCTCCCTTCCCCTCTCTCCCCCACCCCTTCCCCTACCCCTATGTCCCTCTTCCACCACTCCCCCTGTCCCTCTTCCACCACTCCTGCTCCCCCACTCCCCCTCCCTCCCTCCCTCCCTCTCCTCTCTTCCACTTCTCTCTCCCCCCACCCCTCTCCCCCTCCAATCCCACTCTCCCCCTCCCTCCACACTCTTCCCCCTCTCCCTCCTCATTCCCTTACCGTGCACAGTCTCTGTCTTTAAGAAGGAACTACAGATGCTGGAAAATTGTAGGTAGACATAAAAAAAAGCTGGATAAACTCAGCGGGTGCGGCAGCATCTATGGAGCGAATTGAATGGTCAGCGACGACAGATGGCACAATGGGCTAAGTGTTCGGCTGGCAACCGGAAGGTAGCCGGTTCGAATCCCGCTTGGAGTGCATACTGTCGTTGTGTCCTTGGGCAAGACACTTCACCCACCTTTGCCTGTGTGTGAATGTGTGTGAGTGATTGGTGGTGGTCGGAGGGGCCGTAGGCGCAGAATGGCAGCCACGCTTCCGTCAGTCTGCCCCAGGGCAGCTGTGGCTACAGAAGTAGCTTACCACCACTGAGTGTGACTGAGGAGTGAATGAATAATGCGATGTAAAGCGCCTTGAGTATTAGAAAGGCGCTATATAAATCCCATCCATTATTATTATTATTAATGGTCAACGTTTTTGGCCGAAACCCGGAAGAAGGGTTTCGGCCAAAAACGTTGCCCTTTTCCTTCGGTCCATAGATGCTGCTGCACCCGCTGAGTTTATCCAGCTTTTTTGTTGTTGTACCAGCCTCTCTCTCTCTCTGCCCTTTTCTCTTCTCTCGACTCATGCACGCCCGCTCCAACCCCTCCCCCCCCCTCCACCTCTCTCCCCCATCCTCTTCTCCCCCCCTCCCCCTCTCCCTCTCCACCCTCCTCCTCCCCTTCCTCACAAAATATTTTTTGTGGGGGCGGGTCCTCAGTGTGTGTGACTGTTTGTGGAGGCGGCCACGCGCTCTCCATTCAAGAAGACGCTCATCTGTTTGTGGAGGCGCGTGCTTAGTATGTGACCAAAGATCTTATAGCGGAGCTCTCCGCTACAAGATCTTTGTGTGTGACGACACACGCTCCCCCCCCCCCTTTGGTGCAGGAGGCGCGCGCAGCATCTGAACTCTCAGCGAATATTCGAATTCTTCACTAACCGTCATTCTGACTTTGCTTGTGAAGTGAAAGGTCCTGAATTGCATTTGTCTGATGCAGGAAGATTGTTCCCGATGTTGGGGAAGTCCAGGACAAGCGGGTCACAGTTTAAGTATAATGGCCAGTTCTCACGGTGCGACCTGAAGCAAGATGTCACCCGAGTGAAGTGGTCGTGGTCCAGCACGAGTTCCGCACAGTATAACGGGGGGTAGATAAAGAGTTCCCACGGTACTCGGCATTTCTGTTATTTGTGCGAGTGTCTTGTCCGTCTCCCGATCTTTCCCGTTAATCTTGAATGAACATCGTGGACTGTAGTGTTGTTAATCACGTGGCACAAATGATGTTACTTTTTTTCACACACTATATTGGTTTTTTTCACCCGAGCGCTTTAATGAGCTGAAGAATAATCTGGTTTTTTTTAGACAAATGTTGTTTGGTGTGATGCACACTCTCTCAATATGTGCAAGAAGTCGTCTTTTTATTTTGTCAAATAGGAATAAAGACTGTGTCTCACATTGACCGTGATGATTGTCTTATTTTATTATCTACTGAGAAGTGAAACTTTCAGTCTGAAGAAGGCTCTCGACCCGAAACGCCACCCGTTCCTTCTCTCCAGAGATGCTGCCTGTCCCGCTGAGTTGCTCCAAGCAACTGGTGTCTATCTTCAAAGGACTGACCACCGGGCTGGATGTCGGGGCTGGCGTGTTGCGTTTCACAGACCGAACTGTCCAATTAATGGGCACAGATGGGCACTCCCTCTCAACCACATTCTCTTGCCTTCTCCCCATAACCTCCTGACAGCCGCACTAATCAGGAATGTATCTATCTCTGCCCCTATTCTTCACCCTTTTGACAGTAGTTTTGTTTTATTGGAGACGCGGGAGACAGCGGATGCTGGAATACTGAGCAAAACACGAAGTGCTGGAGGAACTCAGTGCATTTGTGTTTAAGAAGGAACTGCAGATGCTGGAAAATCGAAGGTACACAATAATGCTGGAGAAACTCAGCGGGTGCAGCAGCATCCATGGAACGAAGGAAATAGGCAAAGTTTCAGGCCGAAACGTTGCCTATTTCCTTCGTTCCATAGATGCTGCTGCACCCGCTGAGTTTCTCCAGCATTTGTGTGTGGGGGTGGGAGTTGGGGGGAGGGGGGGAGGGGGGGGGGGGGGAGAGAGATAAGGCAGCCTGAAGAAAGGGTTGCATGTCCATTTCCCTCCGTAGATGCTGCCTGGCCCGCGGAGTTCCTCCAGTCTTAGAAACTGCTTTAGACAAAAAGAGACACAAACTGCTGGAGTAAAATAGCTCAGCAAGTGAGGTACCTGAACACTCAAAAATGAAAAAGAATGAAAATGTGATTATTTCACCTCCCTTCAACTATTTTGTGTTTCAGCATGAGAGGGATTATAACATTAGAGACATTCATCTTGTAGTGATGTGTTAATGAAGAATTGCAGACATCAATCTGATAGTAAAAAATATATTTATTTAACAATGAGGTAAAACAAGCACTGACAATCAAACTGCTCAGTTACTCACCGTTCGCAGGAGTTCCCAAGGTACCCGCAAGAGTTATTACGGATATCGCACGGGCCACTGCGTTCATACAATGTTGCAACGCTGCTCAAGTCACTCTTGGAGAAATTAAAAAATGTTTGAATTTTCTCCCGACCTTACCAAGTCACACGACTACCTGCCGTTAGCGCCACGGAGGTCCTCGGTGGTCCACGAATGCCGTACTGCTATCGCAGAAGGTTCCCACGATGTTAAATCTTGTTAAGTCTTGCTTCAGGTCGCACAGTGAGAAAGCCCTTTAAAGGGGAAATCCTTTAGTACTGAGATGAGGAAAACATTTTTCACACAGATAGTGGTGAGTCTCTGGAACTCTCTGCCACAGAAGGTAGTTGAGGCCAGTTCATTGGCTGTATTTAAGAGGGAGTTAGATGTGGCCCTTGTGGCTAAAGGGATCGGGGGTATGGAGAGAAGGCAGGTACAGGATACTGAGTTGGATGATCAGCCATGATCATATTGAATGGCGGTGCAGGCTCGAAGGGCCGAATGGCCTACTCCTGCACATAATTTCTATGCTTCTATGTTTCCCTCTCCTCACCCCTCTCCCTCTCCCACCCATCCCTCTCTCCCCCACCCCCCTTCCCTCTCTACCACCACCCCCTTCCCCCTACCCCTCTGTCCCTCTTTCACCACTCCCCCTACCCCTCCCTCCCCACTCTTCCACTTCTATCCCCTTACCCCACGCCTCTCCCACCCCCACCACTCTCTCTTCCCCTCTCTTCCCCTCTCTCGCCCACCCCTTCCGCTACCCCTCTGTCCCTCTTCCACCACTCCCCCGTCCCTCTTCCTCCACTCCCGCTACCCCTCTACCCCTCCCTCCCTCCCCACTATTTCACTTCTCTCCCCCTTCTCTCCTCCCCCTCTCCCTCTCCTCACCCCTCTCCCTCTCCCATCCCTCTCTCCCCCACCCCCCTTCTCTCTCTACCCCACCCCCTTCCCTCTCCCCCCCACCCCCTTCCCCCTATCCCTCTGTCCCTCTTCCATCACTCCCCCTACCCCCCTCCTCCTCCCTCCCCACTCTTCCACTTCTCTCCCCCTTCCCCTCCACTCTCCCTCCCCACTCTTTCCCCTCTCTCCCACACCCCTCTTCCCCTCCCTCCCTCCTCCCCATCTTCCCCATCCCCCCCTCCCCCACATCTCTCTCCCCATCTCTCACCCCCTACCCCGCTCTCCTTTCCCTCCCAAATCTATCCCGTTTCCTCCTCCTCCCCTCCCTCCCCTCTTCTCACCCTCCCCCCCCCACAAACGCCGTTGGGGAAACAGACCCAGCGGGTCTGCACTTGGTTTAGTCTCTTTTAAAATCCAAGGATGTAGGAACAAGGTCCAAAGATATTTCTTGACTAATAATAATCAAGGTAATTTTGCATAGTCCCCTTAACTAGAAGCATTGTGTCAGTCATGGGAACAGCAAGACGTAAAAATGCAATGGGAAACAGACTAGGAGCATGTGTAAGAACTAAATTATTTTTAGCATGGTTAGATATATAAATATACTAGACTAAGTGGGACCTGTTGGGTCCCAGCATCACATGGGAGGGCTGATCTCCCAACGCAATATTCCACCTCTCCACCAATTGTAATTATAGTGGCAAGTATGGGTGTTGTGGGCAGAAGGGATTCTTGGGCTGGTGGCTCAGTCACTCAAGCCTGTTGTGCTGGCAGCTCACTCACTCACAGCTGGTGGGCTGGCAGTTGACACGGCTATTCCTTGAAATTCCATTTCAAGCACAGTGCAAGGCCACCAAATTCAAGTGCAGTTTCTTACCACTTCATGCAAGATGCAAGGCCACTTTAAGCATTTCCAAACTATATTTTCAAACCACATTAAGGGCACTGACAGGTCAGTAAAACCAGTCACAGTTTAGAAGACATGTGTTCAGTGTCATTCACAGCTCAAACTAAGAGACGTGACCCTCTCGCTCCCCCACCTTGCAGAGACTGACTGAGGCACTCAACACTTCTGGGTTTTATAGTCCCTCCGGAAGGCGCGTGGCCTTCAGGAGAGAGAATCTCAACATTTTTAAAACACTAATAACTGTTAACTGATTTTATCATTTAAAAATAAATTGGATAGGTATATGGACGGGAAAGGAATGGAGAGTTATGGTCTGAGTGCAGGTAGATGGGACTAGGGGAGAATAAGTGTTCGGCACGGACTAGAAGGGCCGAGATGGCCTGTTTCCATGCTGTAATTGTTATATGGTTATATGGTTATATGGTTATATGATGAGTAATAAGATTCCTGGCCACTGATCTCT
Organism: Amblyraja radiata; assembly: GCF_010909765.2. NCBI lineage: Eukaryota > Metazoa > Chordata > Chondrichthyes > Rajiformes > Rajidae > Amblyraja > Amblyraja radiata. Next base: position 59,036,252 of record NC_045961.1, read on the forward strand.
GAACTTAAAAAAAATCTGCAGCATTTGATTCCTCAACCCCTCGAGTCTGATTTTACTTCGGAGTCACGTGACTGACTACGTGAAGAGCCCGTTCAGCCGCACGTGCGTCATTACGTCAGACGCATTGGTGCAGGCGACCGGTTGGAGCAGCAGGAGCTCCTCCAGCGCGGTAAGTTTAAACTTCAGGTAAGCTTGTATTTCTTACCTGTTTTATTCCTTGCAGGAACCTCTTGTTCCAGAGGCTTCCTGCTGGAGGATTAGCGAGGCCCAACGAGGGAACCAGCTATGGGCTGTGGGGAAACCCCGGTTCTTGCCATGGGAGCGGACAGCTGGAGAATGTTGGGTGTTGCGAAGTCGGTCGCTGACGAGGTGGTCAGAGACTTCCAGGCGCTCTGGGTGCCAGGAGGGTTTCCCTCCGATAGGCACATAGATGCTGGGGTTCCTGGGGAGGGGACCTCCAGTAGGCCGGATGCCGGGAGGGTTATCCCTCCAATATAAATATAAATGCTGGGGTTCCCGGGGAGGGGACCTCCAGTAGACCGGGTGTCGGGAGGGTTTTTCCCTCTGATATAAATATAGATGCCGGGTGTCAGGAGGATTTTCCCCGATATACGTATAGAGGCTGGGGTTCCCGGGTAGGGGAATCCAGTAGTGATGCGGTTTTCAGACCGCAGGGGTCCCCAGGAAAGGGGTTAAAAGGACCGGAACGGTCAGCCCTGGTGACGGTAGGGTGTTCCCCCCGGTAATATATATGGGTGCTGGGATTCCCGCAGAGGTCCCCAAGATATGGGGTAAACCAACCAAAGTGGTCAGTCCTGGTGCCGGGAGGGTTCCCTTCCAGTAAAATGAAAAATGTGGAGGTTGACCAGGATGGAGCCCTATTGAGAGGAGGCTCAAGCTAGATACACCCTAACATCAGAAGTTGTGTAAGTGCGGGACTATGGGAAAGTCCGCGCCAGCAGCAGGGCTGCATAATGGGGATGCTGAGTCTATGGCAGTGCTGGCCTATTGCTCTAGGCCGCGCCAGCAGCGCCTTGTAATAGGGCTGTTTAAATGTATGGCAGCAGCACCTGTAGAAGGGCTGCATAATGTCTCCCTCATGGAAGAGGTGAGTTTACCGGGGCATTTCTGACCCTGAATGGTGGGCCTGTTGGAGAGGCCGTGCTAGCAGCGCCTTGTAGTAGGGCTGCTTGATGTCTCCCTCATGGAGGAGGTGAGCTTACAGGGGCATTTTCTGACCCTGAAGGGTGGGCCTGTTATAGAGGCTGCACCACCAGCGCCTTGTCATATGGCTGCTTAATGTCTCCCTTATGGAAGAGGAGAACATGCGGTGTCAGTGTAAATCTGATGCCGAGACTGAGGGTATAGCGTGGAGCATACCTCAAGGGATGAAGGGCACATGTCAGAGGTACGATTCCTGGTAGCAAGATGCCATCCCAACACCATGCAGTGAACACCGCTATCAGGGGCCATTAGAGCCACCCGCCGAATCTTCTATTCAGATAAGACCTATTCCACAGGCAAAACCTGAAGGACGAAGCATAATAATTGCATTTGTAATAAGGTGGATGAGTTGAATGTGCAGATAGCTATTAATGACTATGATATAGTTGGGATCACGGAGACATGGCTCCAGGGTGACCAAGGCTGGGAGCTGAACATCCAGGGATATTCAATATTCAGGAGGGATAGAGAGAAAGGAAAAGGAGGTGGGGTAGCGTTGCTGATTAGAGAGGTGATTAACGCAATGGAAAGGAAGGACATTAGTTTGGAGGATGTGGAATCGGTATGGGTAGAGCTGCGAAACACTAAGGGGCAGAAAACGCTGGTGGGTGTTGTGTACAGGCCACCTAACAGTAGTAGTGAAGTTGGAGATGGTATCAAACAGGAAATTAGAAATGCGTGCGACAAAGGCAAAACCGTTATAATGGGTGACTTCAATCTACATATAGATTGGGTGAATCAAATTGGCAGGGGTGCTGAGGAAGAGGATTTCTTGGAATGTATGCGGGATAGTTATCTAAATCAACATGTAGAGGAACCAACGAGAGAGCAGGCTATTTTAGACTGGGTATTGAGTAATGAGGAAGGGTTAGTTAGCAGTCTTGTTGTACATGCCCCCTTGGGCAAGAGTGACCATAATATGGTTGAGTTCTTCATTAGGATGGAGAGTGACATTGTTAATTCAGAAACAATGGTTCTGAATTGGCCAAGATTGACTGGCAATTAATTCTAAAAGGGTTGACGATGGATATGCAATGGAAGACATTTAAAGACTGCATGGATGAACTACAAAAATTGTTCATCCCAGTTTGGCAAAAGAATAAATCAAGGAAGGTAGTGCATCCGTGGATAACAAGGGAAATCAGGGATAGTATCAAAGCGAAGGATGATGCGTACAAATTAGCCAGAATAAAGCAGCATACCGGAGGACTGGGAGAAATTCAGACCAGCAGAGGAGGACAAAGGGCTTAATTAGGAAAGGAAAAATAGATTATGAAAGAAAACTGGCAGGGAACATAAAATCTGACTGCAAAAGTTTTTATAGATATGTGAAAAGAAAGAGATTAGTTAAAACAAATGTAGGTCCCTTGCAGTCAGAAACAGGTGAGTTGATCATGGGGAACAAGGATATGGCGGACCAATTGAATAACTACTTTGGTTCCGTCTTCACTAAGGAAGACATAAATAATCTGCCGGAAATAGCAGGGGACCGCGGGTCAAAGGAGTTGGAGGAATTGAGTGAAATCCAGGTTAGTCGGGAAGTGGTGTTGGGTAAATTGAATGGATTAAAGGCCGATAAATCCCCAGGGCCAGATAGGCTGCATCCCAGAGTACTTAAGGAAGTAGCTCCAGAAATAGTGGATGCATTAGTAATAATCTTTCAAAACTCTTTAGATTCTGGAGTAGTTCCTGAGGATTGGAGGGTAGCAAACGTAACCCCACTTTTTAAGAAGGGAGGGAGAGAGAAAACGGGGAATTACAGACCAGTTAGTCTAACATCGGTAGTGGGGAAACTGCTAGAGTCAGTTATTAAAGATGGGATAGCAGCACATTTGGAAAGTGGTGAAATCATTGGACAAAGTCAGCATGGATTTACAAAAGGTAAATCATGTCTGACGAATCTTATAGAATTTTTCGAGGATGTAACTAGTAGCGTATATAGGGGAGAACCAGTGGATGTGGTGTATCTGGACTTCCAGAAGGCTTTCGACAAGGTCCCACATAAGAGATTAGTATACAAACTTAAAGCACACGGCATTGGGGGTTCAGTATTGATGTGGATAGAGAACTGGCTGGCAAACAGGAAGCAAAGAGTAGGAGTAAACGGGTCCTTTTCACAATGGCAGGCAGTGACTAGTGGGGTACCGCAAGGCTCAGTGCTGGGACCCCAGCTATTTACAATATATATTAATGATCTGGATGAGGGAATTGAAGGCAATATGTCCAAGTTTGCGGATGACACTAAGCTGGGGGGGCAGTGTTAGCTGTGAGAAGGATGCTAGGAGATTGCAAGGTGACTTGGATAGGCTGGGTGAGTGGGCAATTTATTTGATATACTTTTTTTTTTAATCACAATATGTCACATCTATGTGTTTTTTTTACAAGGACAATCGCAGAGGGGAACTACCAAGGAAGTCTATAATATAAATGCTCCCAAAATAACCAGAGTCCTGAGGTATGAATGCACCATAATAAATAAGGTCATCAAAACAGGTAAAAATGTATGACGACAATCAAAAGAAAATGGGAGGAATCACACTATGCAGTTGGAATATAAGGGGTATTAATGAACCTATTAAAAGGGGCAAGATACTAGCTCAGTTGAAATCATACAACATGGATATTTCGTTTCTACAGGAAACGCATCTTAAACATCAAGATCAGACGAGACTGAGGGCGAACTGGATAGGCCAAACATTTCACTCTTCATTCACTTCCAAATCTAGAGGTACTGCTATCATTATTCGTAAAGGAATTCCATTTAAATCCAAGAATATTATTTCAGATAAGGAAGGGAGATACCTTATAGTAGCAGGAGAGATCAATAATATGCCAATTACGCTGGTAAACATATATGCGCCCAATTTTGATAACCCTCAATTTTTTAATAAAATTCTGAATATAATTGCAGAATTTAATTATCAAAATGTTATAATTGGAGGAGACTTAACTGTGTTTTAGACCCTTATCTAGATAAATCGATGCAAAAACAAAAAGGTAATATGAAATCTAAAACCAGTGAACTTTTACATACATATATGGAAAACACAAATATAGTAGATGTGTGGAGGATTGCAAACCCGACGGGAAGGGATTATTCGTTTTATTCAACGGTGCATAAAACATACTCACGGATAGACTATTTTCTTGTGGATACAAAATTAATTCCGCACACTATGAACCCTAAATACCACACTAATGCGATCTCAGACCACTCTCCGTTAACTTTTGTTTTAAAACTAGAAGGAATGTCTATGAATAAATCGTTCTGGAGGTTTAACTCGCAAATTTTAAAAGACCCACAAGGGAGTATATATCTAAAAAAACAGATGGACCTATTTTTTGAGATAAATGATACACCAGATATATCCCCCACGCTATTATGGGAATCCTTCAAAGCATTTATTAGAGGAGTCATTATTTCATTTCAAGCTTATCAAAATAAAAAGAATAAGAATGAACAAAGACATTTAGAAGAACAAATAAAACAATTAGATACAGATAATGCTAAAGATCCAACTATGGATAAACATAATAAAATCCTACTATTGAAATTCAAGCTAAATAAATTACTGTCAGAGAAAGTTATAACATTATTTCAAATCACAAAACAAGAACACTTCGAATTCGGGGATAAACCCCACAAACATCTAGCACGCCAACTGAAAAAACGGGAAAAAGAGAATGCAATATTAAAGATTAAATCAGACAGAGGGGAATTATTAACATTACCCAAGGATATCAATAAAAGATTTGCTCAATTTTACCAGAATCTATACACATCTAAAACGTTAATAGACAATAATAAAATTTCAGAATTTCTAGATAACTGTAACCTACCACAATTAGAACTGAGGGAACAAGAGGAACTGGGAGCACAAATTACTTCTAAGGAGATAGAAGACACAATAAAAACACTAAAGAATGGAAAAACACCAGGACCAGACGGATTCAGTAATGAGTTTTATAAATCTTTTTATGACATAGTTACTCCACGATTACAGAAAATGTATACATATGCTTTTAAAGAGCAAAGCTTACCTGAAACACTAGCAGAATCAACGATCATATTAATACTTAAAAAAGATAAAAATATAGAAGAACCAGGTTCATATAGAGCTATTGCTTTGTTAAATACGGATCAAAAAATAATAGCGAAAACACTAGCCAGTAGACTAAGCAGGTATGTTAGTAGACTAATAAATGAGGATCAAACAGGATTTATACCTAAGAGACATTCATTCAATAACTTGAGACGTTTGCTTAACATAATGCACTCACATAAATCTCATGACCGAGAGTTATCTATCATCTCACTGGACGCAGAAAAAGCGTTTGATCAAGTAGATGGGATTATATGATTAAAGTATTGCAAAAATTCCAATTGGGAGAGAACTTCATTGCATGGATAAAACTATTATATAACAAACCTACGGCTAGAATACTAACTAATAATATATTATCCTCGAAATTTGAACTATCAAGGGGCAATAGACAAGGTTGTTCATTATCTCCGCTGTTATTTGCTTTGGTAATTGAACCCCTTGCTGAAAAAATAAGAACACACCTGGATATTTACGGTTATAATACAAAATATTCAAATAACAAAATATCCCTATATGCCGATGATGTACTACTGTACATCACAAAACCACACATTAGTATACCGAATATATTAAATTTAATTGAAGACTTTGGATCCTTCTCAGGATATAGAATAAATTGGAACAAAAGTGAAATTATGTCGATAAATCCAAAAGACTCAACACACCTCAGGAAATTCCCCTTTAAAATAGCTACAGAAAAATTCAAATATTTGGGAATTGAAATTACTAGAAATTACCAGGATATGTTTAAAGCCAATTATAATCCCTTACTTAAGAAATTAAATAATTTGATTAAATTCTGGAAAACACTTCCGATGTCCTTAATAGGCAGAATAAACGCTATAAAAATGATTTTCTTACCACAAATTCTATACCTATTTCAATCAATACCTATATATCTCCCAAAAAAGTTTATCAAAAAATTGGACTCAGACATTACTAATTTCATATGGGATTATAAATCCCATAGAATACAAAGAACACACCTTAATAAACAAAAAGAGTGGGGGGGTCTAGCGCTCCCTAACTTTATGTATTATAATTGGGCAGTAAATATTAAAAATATGATTCACCTGCTGGACAATTCTGCCCAGCAGGCGGACTGGATTGCAATGGAAAAAGGGGACTGCTCCCCGAGTAATATAGGAGCGATTATCCTCTCACCAATAAATTTGAATAATAAAAATTATAATAAAAACCCAATTATACATAGCACAATTAGAACATGGAAACAAATAAAACAGAATCTAAAATTAAGAAACCTATCTCTCTCAATACCAATAGTCAATAACCCATCGTTTAAACCATCAATCATAGACAAATCATTTATACAATGGAAAAGAATGGGAATCAAAACACTCGAAGATCTGTATGAAGTGGGAAAATTACTATCATTTCAACAACTACAACTGAAATATAATTTGAAAAATAACCAATATTTTAAATATCTTCAAATTCGTGATTATCTGAAAAAATACACAAAAGACTATCATAATATGCCTTCCGACTTACTGGATGAAGCAATGAAGACAAAGGCGGAATCAGCTAATCTAATATCGTACTTATATAATATCATTTTAAACATAGAAATACCCACAACAGATGGAATTAGAAGAGACTGGGAACAAGAATTAGCTATAAAAATTTCAAAAGAGAGCTGGGATAATCATTTACTACAGGTGCATAAATGCTCGATCAATGTGCGACATACGCTTATCCAATTCAAAACATTACATAGACTATATTATTCAAAAACGAAATTAAATTAAATCTTTCCTAATGTTTCACCAATCTGTGATAAATGTCTGTGTCAAGAAGCTACCATAGCGCATTCTTTTGTTTTTTGTACAACAATCCAAAAATTCTGGCATGGAATATTTGATATTTTTTCAAAATTAATTAAAATAAAACTGGTACCAAAACCAGAATGGATCATTTTTGGGATATCGGAAGGTATCCCTGAATTAAACGTGTATCAGAAGAATTTACTCAATTACGGGCTAATAATGGGAAAAAAGCTCATACTTAAATTCGGGAAAAAAGCTCATACTTAAATTCTGGAAAAATGCGCCCACACCAACAATAAAAATGTGGACATCAAATATGTTTGAAACATTACATCTGGAAGAGATGAGATTCCTCTTAGCAGGTAAAGCAGACCAATTCCAAAAGACGTGGTCTACGTTTATGGACCTATTACAAGCATGAGCTGCAATAGTAATTTAAAAAATAAATAAATAAATAAATGGTATCAGGACCTGGCAATGGGAGGTAAAACAACAAAAACAGACTTGGTTGGTAGTCTTTCTGCGGAGTTTAATGTTATAATAGAGCGATTGTCCTTACTTTCTTTTTCTTTCTTTTCTGGGTCTACTTTCTTACTTCACTTCCTTCTCTAACTTCTTTTCTAAGGGGCTTTCTTTTCCCAACACTCTCTTGCACTTCACGACTCTTGCGCACTTTCTTTACTTTCCTTACTTCTATTTTTTTCTTAAAGCTCAAAAAAAATGAAGCGGTACAAAAAATGTATTAAGATATATGTGTTGTGTATTATTGTAATTTACCGTACTTCTAATAAAAATAATTTTAAAAAAAAAACAATATATATTAATGATCTGGATGAGGGAATTGAAGGCAATATCTCCAAGTTTGCGGATGACACTAAGCTGGGGGGCAGTGTTAGCTGTGAGGAGGATGCTAGGAGACTGCAAGGTGACTTGGATAGGCTGGGTGAGTGGGCAAATGTTTGGCAGATGCAGTATAATGTGGATAAATGTGAGGTTATCCATTTTGGTGGCAAAAACAGGAAAGCAGACTATTATCTAAATGGTGGCCGACTAGGAAAAGGGGAGATGCAGCGAGACCTGGGTGTCATGGTACACCAGTCATTGAAAGTGGGCATGCAGGTGCAGCAGGCAGTGAAGAAAGCGAATGGTATGTTAGCTTTCATAGCAAAAGGATTTGAGTATAGGAGCAGGGAGGTTCTACTGCAGTTGTACAGGGTCTTGGTGAGACCACACCTGGAGTATTGCGTACAGTTTTGGTCTCCAATTCTGAGGAAGGACATTATTGCCATAGAGGGAGTGCAGAGAAGGTTCACCAGACTGATTCTTGGGATGTCAGGACTGTCTTATGAAGAAAGACTGGATAGACTTAGTTTATACTCTCTAGAATTTAGGAGATTGAGAGGGGATCTTATAGAAACTTACAAAATTCTCAAGGGGTTGGACAGGCTAGATGCAGGAAGATTGCTCCCGATGTTGGGGAAGTCCAGGACAAGGGGTCACAGGTTAAGGATAAGGGGGAAATCCTTTAAAACCGAGATGAGAAGAATTTTTTCACACAGAGAGTGGTGAATCTCTGGAACTCTCTGCCACAGAGGGTAGTCGAGGCCAGTTCATTGGCTATATTTAAGAGGGAGTTAGATGTGGCCCTTGTGGCTAAGGGGATCAGAGGGTATGGAGAGAAGGCAGGTACGGGATACTGAGTTGGATGATCAGCCATGATCATATTGAATGGCGGTGCAGGCTCGAAGGGCCGAATGGCCTACTCCTGCACCTAATTTCTATGTTTCTATGTTTCTATGTTTCTATAAGCTGTTGGACCAATTAGGCCAACGACGAGCAAGGATTCATAGTTTAGGGGACAATGCACCCCACGGCTTCATCGGCAGGAAGCGGTTCACTGAAGCTGGCAGCAGCATGAAAGCTGACCAGAGTTACTCTACTACTAAGTGACCACGAACAAGTTGGTAAGATTTACAATTGTTTGTACAATACATAAATGATTGAGATTGTGGGTTAAAGAGTGATTGAGCGAACATGTATAGATGCATGCTCAACTTCATGTTGATACACTATGATGTGGCATATGATAAGCACGAGGGTGCAATCCAGTAAAAGATCATGTAATGGGTACATAATCTCATTTGCCACTGGAGTATCATTTACAGATCAATGACAACATAGAATGTGTGTTGGACCACACAGTATTTATGAAATTCTGATTCAATGCAAGACCGAATATAGATATGTTGTTTTCATGCTAATTCAAAGGTTGTAAAAATGTGTGGCATAACAGTGGCGAAAGATACATTCTCGCTACAAACATGAGGAATGGTCTTTTATGTCTTCCTCCATTTTGCGTTATGAGTCGGGTCTTGAAATAAAGCTTTAAGTTCCAGCTGTTGAATTGGCCTATGCAGTTTGATTCCCGATTTGTCGGGATTAATAATAATGCAACCTTATATGGTTATTTTAAACGTAACTTGCTGGTTCAGCCTGTGGCTCGGGAAATCAGCCGTTGCGTGATAAAATCAATTTATGTTCTACAGATTCTCAATAGACTGCTTATGGATTGGGTTGTCACACTATTTTTATATGTATTCACAGTGCTGGAATGGTACCAAAAAGTGGTACTTTGTTGCTTCAGGAGATGGGAAGCGTTTGTTTAATGCTCATGTTACATTTAAAATGGTACAGATTCTGAGCTATTGCAGTTTATTTAAATGGTCTTTGACAATATTGAGTTATAGGATCATTAACTGTACCAAGGTGCTTTCCATCAGACTTACTGCAGCTAACGAGGTCCACTTTGTTGGGTTCACCTCGGATATCGAGATAGTAAAGCATATCTTTTACACAAGTTTTCCCAGGACAAGTACAATGCAGTATGGGAGGTTGACATTGTGTTAACACTATTTCACCAGGCCAGCCATATTCTTAGCTTTGACCGGACCTCATTAGGTAGTTATCCTCCTGGCGCTGGTTAACGCAACAGGTCACTCGCTACATCATTGTGAGAGGAGAGGATGATTACATCTGCAAATATATGCATAGTATTTTATGCTATCATTTATTTAAGCAGAGTAGTAGGGGTGTCAGGTCTCAAAATAGTCACATATACAACAATACATCAAGGTCACCAGAGCCTTCGAGACTCTGAGCTAACTATAATTGTTAGTTACAAAAAACGTTATAAGAGCATATCTGCTCAGATCTTGCCAGGTGTTAAAACAGTTGAGTTATGCAGGAGTAGATACTGATCCGGTTCTCACTCCACCAGGGCTGTTATAACAGCAGCTGCAAGGGTTAATTACGTTCCGCTGGACCACATTCTAACGGCTGTAGCATGCTCAAACAAACACATTTTCAAACATGTTATAATAACCCGTTGCCAGACCAGGAGTATTTCTCAACTTTATTTTATGTTCTGTTATAGGTTCCATCCGGATGAGAGATATGACTATTGTTTTTACTTATTTAACAGCATCAGCATGTTTAAATCTATGTCATGACTGTATGCATAATGAATGTTTTCCCCTCATTTGTCAATGGGGCAGTTGTGGTTATGTAGACTTGTTTCTCACGGCATGAAATCACAGAGCTTTGAAATCTTCGCGTAGTCACTCACGTGACTCCGAAGTAAAATAGTAAGATTAAACAAGAACTTACCTGTTTGAAGTTTGATCTTTATTTTATGAGGCATTACGATGAGGGTCTACATGCCTTCCGCTCCCAGCCCTCATTGTGGTTATCTGGTAGTTCTAGTCTTCTTTCATCTTACTATCATACTTCAGTCACTATTATTATCTGTGATTTCACACCGCTGCTTTGAAGATTGATGCACGTGCGGCTGAATGGGCTCTTCACATAGACCCTCATGGTAACTCCTCATAAAATAAAGATCAAACTTCAAACTGGTAAGTTAAACATTTAATCTTACTATTATAGATGGCACCCTGCAGATGACCAATTTCACCGTCCTGACTACCAACTCATACTCTCTTGTTGCAGATGATTACCGATCTCAACTTTCCATAATATTTGAACCCATTCCCTACCACCAATTCTATCCTAGTGCTACCAGGCCAGTCTGGCTCTTAAACCCATTCTGAAGCAATTTTGGCGTATTGTCTCTAGGTCACATCCTTTTACCAATCCTCCATTCCCCTGTCACCCAAAGACCCCATGGGACAGTCACAGGCCTGGTAGCAGCTATACAATCCATGCTATGCATTTTACACCTAATTGACAGGGTCTGCAGATGTTCTTATTCTTTTCTTCCAACTTGTATCTAGGCTCTAGACACACTGGCACTACTCCGCAGCTTGTCCCAGTTCTGAAGAGAGCAATTCCAAATTGACCAAATCTCCGTGCAGCCCTGAAGTGATTACCCCATTTTAAAGTCCTAGCCTCTCCAATATGGCCAGCATTAACTGTCCAATTGACTAGTGGTGGAAAACCTGGCTATGGTGATTCTATTTAATATGTAAGTACATTGTTAGCCATTCTTTTGTTGGAGAAGGTCTGTATCTGCCACGTATGTGCCATGAATTTTACCCGTTACTTTTGAGGCCAACCTAAATTTTGAGAAGACCTTGCTATATGATATTTTCGAGTCACTGAGTCATAGAGTGATACAGTGTGGAAACAGGCCCTTTGGCCCAACTTGTCCACACTGGCCAACATGTACCAGCTACACTAGTTCCACCTGCCTGCGTTTGGTCCATATCCTTCCAAACCTGTCCCATCCATGTACCTGTCTAACTGTTTCTTAAATGTTGGGATAGTTCCTGCCTCAACTACCTCCTCTGGCAGCTTGCTCCATTCACCCACCACCCTTTGTGTGAAAATGTTACCCCTCAGATTACTATTAAATCTTTTCCCTTTCACCTTAAACCTATGTCCTCTGGTCCTCGATTGACACTCTGGGCAAGAGACTCTGCGTCTACACAATCTATCCCTCTCATGATTTCATACATCTCAATAAGATCACTCCTCATCCTCCTACACTCCAAGGAACAGAGTCCCAGCCTACTCAACCTCTCCCAATAGCTCAGACCCTCTAGCCCTGGCAACATCCTTGTAAATCTTCTCTGTACCGTTTCCAGCTTGACAACATATTTTCTATAACATGGTGCCCAGAACTGAACACAATACTCTAAATGCGGCCTCATCAACGTCTTATACAACTGCCACATGACCTCCAACTTCTTTACTCAGTACTCTGACTGATGAAGGCCAAATGCTTTTTTTGGCCACCCTATCTACCTGCACCTTTAAGGAACCATGCACCTGCATTCCCAGATTCCTCTGTTCTATAACACTCACCAGAGGCCTACCATTCACTGTATAGGTCCTGCCCGTGTTAGATTTCCCAAGACTTTTAGGTCTGCTGTATAGATCTTGAATGGTCTGTACTTTGTTTAAAGAAATGCCCATGAAATTGAGCATTGCGCAATTGATCTTGACCTTATGCAGGAAGGAAGGCTACTCTTGATGCAGCTCAAGATAGTTGGGTTCAGCACATTGTTTAAAGGAACTCTTAGAGTGACGTCCTGGCACTAGGATGATTGACATCCAATCCTCTTTTCTTTTGTGCAATGAGTCCAACCACTTGATTGCTTTCCTCTTGATCTCTGCCCTTGACCACACTTGGTTAGATATTGCCTTGATGTCAAAAGGTATCACTGACACCTCACAACTGGAATTCAGCTCTTTGTTCAATGATTGAACCTATGGTGATGTGGTTTGGAGCTAAATAGTTCCCAGAAGAATAATTTTGCCCAGATCAATGAGGAAATTCGAGGAGAGTATGTGCTGCTTAATGTGACTGTTACCTATGTATTCCATTACCCTTTGACAGTACGGACTGAGTGCTAATAAGCCGTATAATCCTGCTTGTGAACAAAACATACCTAACTGAGTAGTTGCTAACTTTTACAAAACAATACTACCTGATTACAAGCTTAATTGGTTTTTGAGTGCAAGTATTTAGTGATTCAAATAGATGTTGTTTGGTTCTTTGCTTAATCAACCCTCAGCCATTTCTTAATACCAGGCAGTATGAATCAGATTGGCTGAAGATTGCTTTCCATGATGGTGACCTCAGGAGAAGTTTACATCTTCTTGTGACTACAGGAAATAAATCACTGGTGAAGCATCAAACTATGAAATTATCCTAAATAACTCCTGCAGTAATTTCCTCAGACTGCAATCATTGATCTTCGAAAACTTCAACCATATTCCTTTTATCTTGGAATATCTCCAGCAAATGGAAAGTTCTCTCTTTGATTCCCATTAACTACAGTTTTACAAAGGCACTTTGATGTGACACTCAGTGAAATATTACCTTGATGTCAGGTGCAGTCACTCTCAGATCACTTTTGGAGCTGAGCTTGTTTTGTCCTTTGCTTGGCCCGAGTTTGTAATGAGAGACACACTAAGAGACACAGATGCTAGAATCTTGAACTCAAAGCAAAGTACTAGAGGAATTAAGTGAAGCCAGTGGTATCTATGGAGAGGCTGTAATGAGGTCTGGAGCCAGTGAACCCAACAAATTCAAATTGGCAACACAAAGAACTGTGAATCCTGGAATCCTGAGCAAAACACAGTCTGGAATAACTCAATGGGTCAGGCAGCATTAATGGTAGTTTTGGGTCAGGGCCCTTTGTTGGAATGACTGTAGTGGAGGGAGAAAGCTGGAAAAGTGGTGGGCGCCGGATAAATTATGATACCAAGATCCATTACTTTTGTGATACCTGAGAAAACAGTAATTAATAGTGTTGAAATTATCCTGCTCTTTCTCAAACATACAAAAGAAACAGGATAGAATATGTGTGCTTGCAGGTTGAGTCATAAATTTGTGCAAGGCATACCAATGCAGAGTGTTATGGGCCTGTCCCATTTACGCAACTTTTTGGCCGACTGCCGGCACTACAGGTCGTTGCAGGTTGCCGAAAATTTTCAACATGTTGAAAATCCAGCGGCGACCAGACCAAGGTACGACTCTTTGGGCGACTTCTCACGACCATACAGGCTTTACCCCGCGACATGTTGCCAGGGTGTCGCCTGCATGGTCGTGAATAGTCTTCGCAGCCGCCCAAAGAGTCGTTGCGTCTTTCTGGTCGCCGCTGAATTTTCAACACGTTAAAAAATTTCGGCGACCTGCAAGGACCTATGACGGGTGCCGGCAGTCGCCGAAAAAGACGCGTAAGTGGGACAGGCCCATTAGGATCTTAAACAAAAGAACAGAGAATGAGTTACATTATAAAGCAATTTTAGTGCATAAAACATTTTGAAATAGCAATCACTAAATGTGGTTTTCAACATGTGACTATATCATCTCAGCATACAGTGGGCAAGTATCCAGATAACTTGCACTGTTTAAACTTAGAGTTTGGATTAATTATTAGTAGTAAAGTGTATGAACAGATGTTGGACTAATCACCTGGAAATGTCCTTCAGTTTCATAAAGATTGAATGAGGCAAGCACTGATACTTAAAGCATTGTGTAAATTAGAACAAATAATTCATAATATGATATAATTGTCATTATAAGTGTACAATATTTGACCGAGAATGGATAACACCATGAAGTCTAATTGAATGAAAAACCTTGTTCCTGTGGATCACCAATCTTACTATCATGTATTCTCCTTCTGTAAAAGGAGATCATTTAGTCCATTGAGTCCATATGAGTTCTCAGAGCACTGTCATCACTCCCTTTTGCCAATTTTCTCTGCAATCTATTCTCTTTCGTGTGCCAATCAACTCCACTCTGACTCTCCTACCGCCCACTTAAGTGAGAAAAGCATCTGCCAATCATATCTGTAGCTTTGTGGTAACCTGGCAGGATTGTAACCTGGATGTGATATCTTTAAACCTAAATCTTTGATCTACACATCGCCTCAAAATTGCAAACAATGAGCAACAAATTAATTTGTAGAATAGGTACCAATCCGCATTTAAAAAGGAATAAAAATCACCAATCCAAAAGATTTTTCTCTTCCCTCGTCCCATTTTTTGAACAATGACAGGACAGAAATTGATAGTGGATAAAATGTATTGTCTTCATGCAGTCCTGTTTGTAGGCAACCAATATTTCTGAAAACATACGGATGCACAAAAAATCTATTAACATGAATGATGTAACTACTTCCTAAACTCTCCAGCCCTTCAGTGGTAGCATAGGTTTGGAAATAATAGATTCCTCTCCACCTCCGGTAGGCAAAATCCTCATATTCCTTGTGGGCATTGATCTACAATCTTAGACTTTTCACTCAAATCGAAAACACAGTCAAGAATTAAACAGAATAATGTTGCATCTATGGCATAGAAATAGATCATTTCACCCAGCTAGTCACTACCAGCATTCATGTTCACTGAAGCCACTCCAGGTATTTTTTCAATAAATCAATATAGTTTAATCCAACCACTCCTGTTCCATATTCTACCCACTCTTTGTTTTTTTCCAGTGAATATTTCAACCCTGTAGTATATTCTTCCCCACAAGTTGAAATATTCTCTCATCATCCACTCCTCCATCTTTCGTTTCCTATTTTTTAATTCTTTGCTCCAGAAATAAAACTTGGGACATACTGTATCTATGGGTTTGGTAACATGTAGAACAACATCTAATAATGTATGTATTTGTCCTTCTACCCCATCTCAACATGTACCTTCTAAAAGTTGCCACTGCTATCTATGCCAATTTGGTATCAATTAATAGTAAGGGATTTGCAACTGTTGTTTTCTAACATGCAAAAAGTGAAAATTAATCTGCATTGAGATACTTCATAGTTGGGGATATTTTTGGTGATGAAAACATGCAGTAATTAGTTTGGAGATGAGTAGTATCCTTAAAGATAAACTTTCTCCCTTGCTGAGGTATATAATAACATTCCTTTGTCTGTACAGCAGTTAATGGATTGTCTTTCTTTTTTATGTTCTTGATTATTTCTCTAATTTTATTTGACAATTGCTAACCTCATTCATAAGATGAATGCAATTGTGGTGTTGAAGTCTTCTGGACCCAATAATAAATCTCCAATTTGATGTATTTTGCTCCTTTTTGCCTTTATTAGTAGTGGTCAGTGCTATCCATCTGTGATTTTTGGCTTAGTTTCCTTTTCTCTTTGCTAATATAGCCTGGCCTGCTGAGTATGTGCCAGTCCTGTGAGCGACAACACTTAACTCAGCCAAAGAAGTGTAAATCACCTCTAATTACTGTATTTAATCCTTTGGTTTTACCCACCAAATATATCCACCCCTAACTTCTCTGAAACAAACTTATTTTCTCTTTTATCACAGCTGTTCACTGGCCTACTAAATGTTTCCAGAATTTTCTGTTTAAAAAAAAATCTTGGCCTTTCCATGATAATCACTTTCTTCCTCCAGTCTCAAATCCCCTCTCTCAAACCTGACTGATATATAATCTCCCTGCAACCTTAATACCCTCACTCTCCCTCTAGCTTCAATGTTCTCCTTTCTTCTTCAATATCTTATTCCAGTCACTACCCTAGATGCCATCTCTCTTAAGCCTTGGTGTCCTCCCTCTGTATCTTCAGTCATGATGTTTAATCTGTCCCCAGATTACCAAATCTAATCTCTCCTGCCAAGAATTTAATTAATTATATTTTCCCTCTCCATGCCTTTGGTTTGTGATCATCTGCAAAACAATTCTTCATGTAGCTGATATTCCATACTGACAGCCACCCAACCCGTCTGTTTGGTGGAATATGAATGCGCCTCGACCAGTAAATTCCAGTAAATCTTATCCCAGGGTTTGCTGGGTTCTGAACTTTTATTAGAGTCCATAAATTTCAGAGCCAATACATTGTACAGTTATAAGGTAGCCATTAACTCATCCAATTCATTGGCGACTGGAATAATTCAGCTACAGATTGCAAGAATATGAAACTTTCCCATTGAAGTAAGTAATGACATTGACTGGTGGAGAATGTCGCATAGGTATAATTATGTATCATGCCATTACTGATTATCTAAGGGGAAGGAGACAAAATTGCTCGCTCCAACAAGCATTTCTTCATGATACAGTTAATGCCTTAGTGCTCAGCCGAATTGGCAGTTGGAGGGAGCAAGGTAGAGAAGGGGAGGGGTAGGGGTAGAGTAGTAGAGAGAGAGAAGGAGAGGGAGGGAGAGGGGGCAAGGGAGTGTTAGAGAGAGTTAATGTAAGTGAGAGCTAGTTAGAGAAAGTTGTGGAATGTTTTGGGGGAGTAGGGAGGGATGGGCCTAAGTGAGAGGGGCAGGAATAGAAAGAGAGAGAGAGAGGGCGTGGGCAAGTGTTGGGAAGTATTGAGCAAGGTTTGGCAAGTATGCGGGAAGTTTAGAGATTTAATCGGAATGTGTGGGAAAGGTGGTGGGAGGCAGAGGAGGCAGAGGGGGAGGGAGAGAGAGCGAGGTTGCTTTGTCTATGTAAATTCCATTTGTAATCAACAAGCTGCCACAAGTTCACTGACTTTGAATCGCTTAATAGCTTAACATACTAATATTAGAAAGTTATGTAATAAGTTCTGTATATTAATCTAATATCCAATATTTAACTACCTAATTAGTGTACAATAAGATACTTAACCCCATGGGAACATTGATCCCTTGACGGACTTACTGTCCTACCGAGTTTATGTCATGATGCCAACCAAGAGTGCTACACTGTATTTATACTGAATTTATATTATGTCTCAAATCCAGTTATGCAGTGGTTATAATCAGGGTTAGGGTTATACCGACCTTATAATTCATTTATATTGTATGTATTTATATTATGTTTATACTTAATATGCTGTTATAAAGTTGCCGACGCAGAATCGGTTAATACGCCAAACAGAGAACTTGAGAGATTGCATGACAGAGAGAGAGGGAACAAGGCATAGAAGCGGAGGGGTAGGAGTAGAGCAGTAGAGAGAGAGAATTAGGGAGAGGGAGCGAGGGAGCGCCAGAGAGAGTCAATGCAAGCGAGAGCTAGTTAGAGGAAGCCGTGGAAAGTTTGGGGATAGCAGGGAGGGATGGGGGAAAGCGAGAGGACCAGGGAGAGGCAGTATTCAGTATTCAGTATTCAGTATTTACTTTAATGTCATTTTAAATGAGTACATACATACACAGATGAAACAAAAAAATTGTTTCTCAATCAGTTCCCATCAGTGCAGTTAATAAAAACCGAATAAATACATATAGCTTTAAAAATTAAAATTAACATATCTAAAATAGGCCTAAAAATTGAAATAAAAACAGACATTCAGACCGAACAGTGGCTTTGCTTTGACATGTGCCGAGCTGTCAAAGTATGGGCGAGGTTAGATGTGTTGGTGTATGATATATGGGGAGTAGACACACTCCGTTAACCAATCTTATTGCCTGTGGAAAGAAGCTGTGTAGCTTCCTGCTGGTTTTGCAACTGATGCTCCTGTACCTCTTCCCAGATGGCAGAATGGAGAAGATGTGGTGTGATGGATGATAGGGGTCCTTGATAATGGAAATGGCTCTGCTGATGCTCAGCTTCTGATAGATCTCCAACAGGAAAGGTAGTGGGGCACCAATGATCCTGCTGGCTGTCTTCACTATCCTGTTAAATTGGTTTTGCTCATAAGCCTTGCAGCTTCCAAACCAGGAAGTGATGCCATAGGTCAATATACTCTTGATGGTGCCCCTGTAGAAGGTCCTTAGATGAACAGTAGGGAGACCTGCTTCCCTTAGTCTCCGGAGAGGGTGGAGCCACTGTTGAGCTCTTTTGATCACTGCTGTGGTGTTGGTCGTAGAGGTCAGGTCATCCACCAGGTGAAGTCCCAAGAACTTCACACTGCTGACCCTCTCCACAGCAGCTCCATCAATATGCAGTGGAGTGTGATGGCGTTTTCCAGCACTCCAGCAAAAAGAGAGAGAGAAGGGGTGGGCAAGTGTTGGGAAGTATTGAGCAAGTTGTGGTAATTTTTGGGGAAGTTTAGAGATTGAATTGGAATGTGTGGGAAAGGTGGTGGGAGGCAGCGAGGGAGGGAGAGAGAGGAAAGCTGCTTTGTCTATGTAATCTGCATTTGTAATTAACAAGTTGCCATAAGTTCACCGACTTTGAATCTGTCAATAGCTTAACATACTAATATTAGAAAGTTATGTAATAAGTCCCATATATTAATCTAAATATCCAATATTTATCTACTATTTAGTGTACAAAAAGATACTTAACCTCTTGGGAATACTGATCCCTTGACTGACTTATACACTGTTTTTTGTGGTCTGTTCTGTTCAGTGCTTTTTAACCTTAAGGAGCGTAGTTATTTGATATCAACATCATTTACGGAAGTCATCATGAATTACACCAACAGTGGGTGGTATTCACTAGCAGCATTTCTTTATGCTGCAATTTCAGTAGTTTTTCTTTTTCACTTTCTATCTTTTCGACGAAATAGGTAAGCCGATATTTGACTCCACAGGAATATGTAAAAATGTTACCGTCAGAGTGTCGTTTTTTCGAGCAGTAGTATTATACACACACACTCACATCCAAGATCAGGGGGGATAGAGAGGGAGAGGGAAACCGAGAGGAAGGGGGATAGAGAGAGGGAAACAGAGGCACAGAAAAGGACAAAGAGGCACAGAGAGGGACACAGAGGCACAGAGAGGTCATAGAGGCACAGAGAGGGGCACAAATGCACAGAGAGGGACACATAAGCACAGAGGACACAGAGGCATACTGAGGGACACAGAGGGAGTCAGAGGCACACAGGGGGACACAGAGGGAGACAGAGGAAGATAGAGGCACACAGAGGGACACAGGGGTGATACAGAGGGACACAGGGGCACAGGGAGGGACATAGAGGGACACAGAGGGTCACATAGGGACACAGAGGGACAGAAGGACACAGAGGGACCCTAGGCACACAGAGGGACACAGAGATACACGGAGGGACATAAAGGGAAACAGATGGCTCAGAGGTACAGAGAGGGACATGGAGGCACAGAGTGGGACACAGAGGTACAGAGAGGGACAGAGTGGGACACAGAGACACAGAGAGGGACACAGAGGCACAGAGAGGGACACAGAGGCACAGAAAAGACACAGAGAGGGACACAGAGGCACAGGGGACACAGAGAGGGATGGGGGAGTGAGGGGTGGGGAGAGAGGGGGGGTGAGAGGAAGCGTGAGGGGGCAGAGAGGGAGTGGGGGGGGAGAGAGAGGGAGGGGGATAGAGTTTCAGGGGTTGGGGGGGGCGCATCAACAGAGGCGAGGACTGGTTCCTGAACGCATTAATCCCTTGCTCTTTGCTGCAAAAAACACCCATCCCCTACCCGTTGTGTGTGGGGGGGGGCAGAGAGGGAGTGGGGCGGGGGGGGGGGGCAGGGATGGAGCCTGAGGGGGCAGAGAGGGAGCGTGAGGGGGGCAGAGAGGGAGTGTGAGGGGAGCAGAGAAGGAGGGGGGTAGAGTTTGAGGGGTTTGCGGAGTTGGGGTGGCACGTCTCGCACGGTTGGCGGCGCGACTCACCCGATGCAGCGGCCCCTACAGCCTGTCTGTCTTTTTTTTATTTTTTGTCTAGTTAAATGTAGTGTTTGGTGTTTTTAAATACTGGTTTTAAATGTGTATATGTGGGGGGCGGGGGGGGGGGGGCAGGGGGAAACCGTTTAAAATCTCTTCCCTGTCTGGGAGACCCGACCTTTTCCCTGTCGGGTCTCCGTTGTCGTTGGGGCCTAGCACCGTGGAGCGGCCTCCAACCTGAATGACCCGGGGGCTCGGGAGACTGCGGAGCTGCGGAGCTGCGGACTACTCACCATCGTGGGGCTGGCCGGCCTCGGAGCGTGGGGAGCGGTGGTGACTCGCTGCTGCGACTCGACTCCTGGGGCTCGGAGGCTCCAGCTCCAGCAACGCAGCCGCAGGTCCGGTGGACTGGGACATCAGGAGCTCACGGGTCCAGGGGGAGAGAGAGACCGCTTCCGCAATGCGACTTCTCCAGCCCGTGTCGCGGGGTTGGAATGACCTGGATCGGGGTCATACAACGCCCGGCACGGCTTCATGGCCGTGGGACATTCCAGCGCCCGCCGGGTGCTCCAACTTCGAGACTTCTAGACCGGGAGCGGGGCCGCAAATCGCCCGGCACGGCCTAAAATGGCCGTGGGACTTATCATCGCCCGCCTGGGGCTTCGACATCGGGAGAGACATGGAGAACAGGGGAGAAAAAGACTTTGCCTTCCATCACAGTGGGTCCACTGTGATGGATGTTTGTGTGAACTAAATTGTGTGTATGTCTAGGAATTGTCTTTGTTTGTATGGCTGTTGAAACAGAATCACTGAGGCTCAAATGACAATAAATTGTATTGTTATTGTTGTATTGTTAAGACAGCATGGTTTTTATCAAAGGTCTTGTGAGCGGCATGCCTGGGCGACATGACTCGCTGCGTGTGAACACAACATGCAGCCATTGTGACGTCATCACATCATCACCCAAAGCGGTTTAATTTTCTAAGTTATTTGAGATTTTTGAACATTTTGATCAATAACTCAAGAAATAAAGCTTAACATTTTTAGGTAGGCTGATTTTTGACTTCACCGGATAAATCTCCACAGGAATATGTAAAAATGTTATAGTCAGGGCATCGATTTTTCGAGCAGTATTATTATACACACACACACACACACACACACATCCAAGATCAGAGTTTAATAAGTATTGAGGTAAGATATGAAGGGCAATTTGTTAGTTGGTGGGTATGTAGAACGAGTTGCCAAAGGAAATTTAAAACAAATAATCTTTAGAAGTTTGGATAGGTACCTGAATAGAAATGCTTTAGTGGAACATGAGCCAAACACAGGCAAATGAGACAAGCTTGAATAGACATCTTGGTCAACAAGGCCATGTTGGGCTGAAGGGTCTGTTTTGGTGCTGTATGACCTTGACCTTGACTTTGACTGAAGCATAAACAAACAGGAACATTGATGTGAATATGTAAATCAAAGGAAAATGTGTTCAAATTTACCTGAAATAAATGAGGATAAAGAATCTCTGCATCGAAGGACCAAGAAATTCATAAAGAAAGGCTAGATAGAATTTGAGAGTAGAATGGTAAGAAATGTGAAAAATAAAATATAGTTTTTAGGCAAATACATTGTCTGGTGCATTTTGTTGGGTGCTGCACTGAATTCACAACATGGTAAAGAGGCATCGGTTAGCATTTAAGGAAATAATGTATGACAGGAAAACATATATTCCTTTATTCCAAACAGGAAATCAGGAAAAGATTAGTGAGGAGAACTGTAGCCTTGCACTGACAGAGACAGATAAAGGAAATAAAAAGATGGCAGAGGAATTGAACTTTGCAAATGTCATAATTGAAAAAAGGACAGTGCCATTTGGATGTATAGGATAATGAAGAGTAAAGCAAAAAAAAAATGGTGGTAAGATGGATAAGTAAACTTCTTCAAGTAGGTGGTGGTAAGAATTGGTAGGTGGTGGTAACAAATATTACAGAAACCAGTGAGCTGGAAAACTGGTGAATCCAAAATACCCAATAGTTTGGCATCCCAGAATTGAGGAGGAGATGGTTTTAGAGGTGGTAAATGCTCTGTGGTGTCTTTGAAAGTCTGGCGATTCTGAAATTGTTCCAATGGACTGGATGGCAACTAATGTGGGGAGGACTAGAGAAAACCGATTCATTTACCTGTCTATGGTCTAACAGCAGTATGTGGGAAATTGCTGGAATGTAAAATGGAAAACCTTGGAAAAATAATAGGATTGAACAGAGTTAATTGCTGTTCTGTTTGAAATGTAATCATTTGCTTCATCAACACATTTTACAGAATCAGCAATAATTTATACGGAGGGGCATTTTATGTACAAAAGTACTTCACAACATTTCCCCTGGAATCAAGCAGAGCAATTTTCATCAAAGCTCCGATATGGCTATCACATCAGAGACTTGCATGATTTATCATCCCACTATCTCTGCATCCCATTACCAAAGTCTGTTAAATCTGTAAATGCTAATCATAGTCTGATAGAACTGTAAATGCTAATTAAAGAGTTTCTTGACATGCAAACACATCAGCCAGTATAACACAGACACTCAATAAAGATAAAAACAAATATGTTTATAGTGGCATTTGAGTTATCTGTTCATTTAGCAGGCAATGCTATAAATATTTCATAAGAAATCCAAAGGACAAACCAAGAATTTTTACAGAAAATTAGAATAATACATATTCAGAAGATCCTTGGTTGGAAATTTTGAACAAACCAATTGGAAATAAGTTTCACTGCCAACATTACAAAGATATGGATTATTTAATCTATCAATCATTTTATAAATCAGATGCAATTCATCCTCGGAGACAAAATAAAATTGAGTAAATTATCTGAACTCTACCTATGTCCAAGACACCTTACATGCTCTTCGTCACCTCCATGACTTCCCTTTTCTAGGCCCTCATTCCCTCATCTTCACCATGGATGTCCAGTCACTCCACACCTCCATCCCCCACCAGGAGAGTCTTAAAGCCCTCAGTTTCTTCCTTGACCGCAGAACCAGCCAATCCCCATCTACCGGGTAATGGAGCTGGTCCTTATCCTCAACAACTTTTCGTTTGTCTCCTCCCATTTTCTCCAAATCCAAGCTATGGGCACATGCATGGGCCCCAGCTATGCCTGCCTCTTTGTAAGGTATGTCGAACAATCCTTGTTCGAGGCGTACTGTGGCCCTATCACCGAACTCTACCTCCGCTACATCGACAACTGTTTTGGTGCTACCTCCCGCACCCATGCAGAACTCACTGACTTCATCTATTTCACCACAAACTTCCATCCGGCACTCAAATTCACATGGACCATTTCCGACATTTCACATGGACCTTTTCCGAAATCTCGCACGTGGCAAACTTCTGACCAACATCTACTATAAGCCCACGGCTATCTGCACTTCACTTCTTCACACCCAGTCTCCTGTAAGTACTCTTATCCCCTGCTCCCAACAGCTCCATCTACGCCGCATTTGCACCCAGGATGAGGTGTACCAAACCAGGGCATCAGAGATGTCCTCATTCTTCAGAGAACGGGGGTTCCCCTCTTCGACTATAGATGGGGCTCTCACCAGGGTCTCATCTATACCCCGTAACTCTGCTCTCACTCCCCATCCCCCCACTCGTAACAAGAGCAGAGTCCCCCTTGTCCTCACCTTCCACCCTACTAGCTGTCACATACAACAGATAATCCTCTGACATTTTCGCCACCACCAATGGGATCCCACCACTGGCCACATCTTCCCATCTCCCTGTCGGCTTTCCACAGAGACTGCTCCCTCCTTAACTCCCTGGTTAAATCTTCCCTTCCCACCCAAACCCCCACCTCGCTTGATACTTTCCCGTGCAACCGTAGGAAATGCTACACTTGTCACTTTACCTCTCCCCTTGACTCCATCCAAGGACCTAAGCAATCTTTCCAGGTGTGGCAGAATCCAACCTCTTGCACCTATTCCAACCTCATCTATTGCATCCTCTGCTCTAGGTGTCAGCTGCTCTACATCGGTGAGACCAAGCGCAGGCTTGGCGATCGCTCCCCCCAACACCTCCGCTCAGTTCGCAATAACCAACCTGATCTCCCGGTGGCTCAGCACTTCAACTCCCCCTCCCATTCCGAATCCGACCTTTCTGTCCTGGGCCTCCTCCATGGTCAAAGTGAGTCCCATGGTAAATTGGAGGAGCAGCACCTCATATTTCGCTTGGGTAGTTTACACCCCAGCGGTATGAACATTGACTTCTCCAATTTTAGGTAGTTCTTGCTTTCTCCCTCTTTCCCCTCCCCTTCCCAGCTCTCCCACAGCCCACTGTTTCCGCCTCTTCCTTTCTTCTTCCCGCCCCCCCCATCCCCTCATCAGTCTGAAGAAGGGTCTCAACCCGAAACGTCACCCATTCCTTCGCTCCATAGATGCTGCCTCACCCGCTGAGTTTCTCCAGCATTTTTGTCTACCGTCGATTGCTCCAGCATCTGCAGTTCCTTCTTTAACAAAACATAATGTTTTCCTGTCCTTTTCAACATATAATGTTTCCCTGTCCTTTTGACCTAGAAATTGAAATTCTGTCTCTACGGAAAACATTAGTAGTTGCACTGAGTACCAACTGCAATTTAGAATCCTGTCCTCCCAGCTGAAAATTTCAATATACAAAAATATACTTTTGGTTATTGAGTAGAGCTACTGCTCAAGGAAAAAAAGCTGTTTTTATGTCTGGCTGTGGCGGCTTTGACACCAAACTATAGATGCTAGATTCTTGAGCAAAACAAAAAGTGCCGGAGGAACTTAGCAGATCACACAGCATTCGTGGAGGAAATAGGCAGGTGATGTTTCAGGTTGCGACCTTTCTTCATAATCTGAAGGCAAGTATGCCGTTCGCCTTCTTTAATATTCTATCTACTTGTGTTGCCATTTTTAGGGAGTAATGCACTTGGACCCCAAGATCCCTCTGTGCTGGCAAGGGTCTTGCTATTGACTGTATATTTTCCCCTTTCATTAGATTCCTTCTGCCATTCTTTTGCTCACTTCCCCAGTTGGGGCGCCACAGTGGCGCAGTGGTAGAGTTGGTGCTTTACAGCGCTTATAGCGATGGAGACCCGGGTTCAATCCCGATTATGGGTGCTGTCTGTAAGGAGTTTGTATGTTCTTCCCGTGACCGCATGGGTTTTCTCTGAGATCTTCGATTTCCTCCCACACACCAAATATGTATAGGGATGTAGGTAAATTGGCATAAGTTTAAATTGCCCCTAATATGTGTACGATAGTGCTAATGTGCGGGGATCAGTGGTCGGTGCGGACTCGGTGGGCCAAAGGGCCTGTTTCCATGCTGTATCAATCAATATCAATATCAATATCAGTTTTATTCGTCACTTGCACATAAAGTGCAAGTGAAATGAATTTGCCAGCAACGGTACAATGAAAAAGAACACACAAAAACACAATAAATTATTTTAACACAAACATCCACCACAGCATTCATCACTGTGGATGAAGGCACAAAATTTGGCCAGTCCTCCCCCATTTTCCCCCGTGATCAGGACCACAACCCTCTGCAGCCGCCGCTGCGGGCGTCCAGAAGTTCAGACAAGGCAAAGTCCAGATAAAGTCCAGGTAAGTCCTGAATCGTTGTCTCCCCACCGAAGACAGCTGCTTCAGGTTGGTGTAGGACGCAGGCCAGCAGTCGAAGATTTAAAGTTCCCGCCGCGCCGCTGCCAGAAGCACCACAGGCGGTAGGGCCAGCAGTCAGAGCACCTCTCCAGGGATCCCTGGCGAGGGACTCCGCTCCGGTTGTTAAGTCCCCGCCGCGCCCGCAGTAGAAGTAGGCCGTGGGCCGGCGGTCAGAGCTCTTCTCCTCCTAGGTCCCCAACGAGGGATCCCAGGCCCAGGACGCCGCGCCGGCTGGAGTTCTGCAGACCGCGGCTTCAGGCTGCCACGGGCCAGCGAACGGAGCGCTCCTCTCCGGCGACCCCCGGTGAGGGCTTGCCCGCTCCGCAACGAGAGTCCGCGCTGCACCCACCGCTGAAGCCCAGGGCGCTGCTTCGGGAAAGGCCGCCCAATCCTCGATGTTAGGCCACGGGGGAGGCGATATGGAAAACGTCGCCTCTCTCTGTGGAGGAGGGGACCGAAGTGGTTTACCCCTTACACCCCCACACCACCCCCCGCACAAGGCATGCAGAGAGACATTAAAACACACACATTAAAACACATAAAAAAAATAAAAACGTTTCTCTAAACTATCTCTAAACTAAACTAAACTAAACTAAACCTCGGTTTCCTTATAAATCCTTATAATAGATAATCCTCTTTGCTGCAATTTATAGGGATACATCACAGCTTGGTTTGGGAACAGCTCCATCCAAGACTGCAAGAAATTGTAGCGAATTGTTGACACCTCCCAGACCATCACACAAACCAACCTCCCTTCCATCAATTTAATTTACACCTCATGCTACCTTGGCTAGGCCAGCAGCATAATCAAGAATGAGTCGCGCCCTGGCCACTCCCTCTTCTCCCGTCTCCTATCCCAAAAGGCATAGAAGTGTGAAAACGCACACTTCCAGATTCAGGGACAGTTTCTTCCCTGCTGTTATTAGGCAACTGAACCTAATAACAGTGCTCAGGGGGCGTGCTCAGCAATGGTAATTCCATTTAATGTTATGTGTAGGTGGTTACACTTCCTACTGTTTGAGATGCTAGTTGCCTGACAGATACGACACAGAAGACATATATGTTAATTAACACTTAATGGCATGCTCGAATGTTGTCGAGATCTTGCTCTATTCAGGCATGTGATATCTCATATGCTGAAGAAAAGCATTGAAATTGAACATTGTGCAGCAAACATCCCAGTTCAGGCATCATCTCATGCTGCAGCTCAATGAATGAGGTTGGGCGGCCTCTGATCTGGAGTGGAAGCAACGTCGTTGGAATAGTTTCCCATTTGTTTACTGGAGTAACTATTCCAGCAGGAAACTTGTGAAGGAGTAGTGCTATTGCAGCGAGAAAACTGGGAAAAATATATTGGGGAAACAATTCCCACGAGTCTGCATTGAAATTAATCTGTTGGTTAAGACATGAACTTGTATGCCATCATATAGTAATGTTAGATGGAAACAAATTTACGAAGGATACTCGCAGGTAATGAATGATGGTGATACTTTATTACCACATGTACCTAGGTACAGTGAGATTCTTTGATTTTTGCAAGCAATACACAAAGTACACAAAGAATCGCCATGTAAATGGTGCTGAAAAAGTTACAAAGTACCCATTAGAGTCCTGATGGTCATTCTTTCTTCTCGTTGCCCCCCTACCGGGTCCCTCTTTGTTCTCAGCATCCCGCCATGTCCCCGCGGCTCATATTCGTCCCGTCTACCTCTACCCCTCATACAGTTCACCATCAAGTCACCCCTCTCCTCCGGTCCTTCAGCTTTCGTGCCCAGGAGCCACCTCCCGCAGCCTGCCTTAAAGGCACTCCCCGGACTTCCTCCTACCGGCCTTTTGTCCAGCATCCGCCGGTCTGACTCTCTCCTCCTTCTGGTTCCCGGTCTTCTCAGGCGAGGGAGAGGTGAGCTTTGGACCCACTCCAGGTGGGTTCCACGGCCGGCTGCCTGTCGGGGCTTGGTAACCGCCCGCGCGGTCCCTTGCTCATCGATGCCAGTGGCTCGGGGCCAAATTCGGAGGTGGCTTCTGTCAGCGCTGGTGGCCCGGGGCTGAGCTCGGAGGCAGCTCCCATCGACAGGCCACACCCCAATGGTCCTATGTCATCCGGCAGCATGGCCTTGGTCCGTGGTGAACAGGCCAGGCCTACCAGACTAGTCATAAGGTCATAAGGACAGGCGTAGAATTAGGCCATTTAGAACATTAAGTCAACTCCGCCATTCAATCTATCTATATATATGACTGATCTATCTCTCCCTCCTAACCCCATTCTCCTACCTTCTCCCCATAACCTCTGACACCTGTACTAAACAAGAATCTATCTATATCTGCCTTAAAAACTTTGCCTCCACAGCCTCTGTAGCAAAGGATTCCACAGATTCATCACCCTCTGACTAAAGTCATTTCTCCTCATCTTCTGAAAAGAACGCCCCTGCAAGTCCTCCTCTTCCTAATTGTGGAAGAAGAGATTAAGAATTTTAGGTACACAAAAATGCTGGAGAAACTCAGCGGATGCAGCAGCATCTATGGAGTGAAGGAAATAGGCAACGTTTCGGGCCGAAACCCTTCTTCAGACTGGGATACCATTCTCCTGCATCCTTGATTCTCAGTTGGCATATGGACTGTTCAGCTACTTGTCCAAATTGCATACTGATAAGGCTGCATTCCATAGATTCCCATGATCAAGGACAGATTGTGCCTTCCAGCAGGCACTGACTGTTAAGTCCATGATTAGTTTGTACCCATTCTTGGCCCCTGTGGATTGAGGTATATAATATTTTGGGTCAGATATGGTTTTGGCATCACTGAAGAATCCACATACATCATGATTATCAGCAAACTGTGTTCTTTCCATTGACCATCTGTCCTTTGGATATCAGTCATTCTGTTGGATCAAAGTTAGACACAAAAAGCTGGAGTAACTCTTCAGACTGGGGATCATGTCTTTGGATTAGATGCCTGCAGAGCTCTTTCATTTGGATGTGAAAGTGCCTGGGGTTTGCAGTTAATTAACTCCTGGGTCCCATTGTCATTCTGTCATTCTTGTCCACCCAGTCCTCTGGTAGAGAAGCAAAGGAGTTTTTTCATGGGTACTTACTACAGTATTCACTTGTATTTCTTCGTATCTAGTGTTCTCCATGTGATCTCAACACTGACCGGTGGACGGCGTTAAGAGCACTTCCAGACAGTCTTCAAGGGCAGTACTCAGTTTCCAATACCTATCACTTGAATTCTCCATCTCAATGCAAGCCTGATTTATTCTGTCTGTGGGCTCAATAGGTAAAGGAGTAGGCCATTTCAGCCCTTTGAGCCAGCACTACCATTCACTGAGATAATGGCTGATCATCCACAATCAGTACCCCGTTCCTGCCTTCTCCCCATATCCCTTGACTCCATTATCTTTAAGAGCTCTATCTAACTCTCTCTTGAGAGCATCCAGAGAATTGGCCTCCACTGCTTTCTGAGGCAGAGAATTCCACAGATTTTCAACTCTCTTGGTGAAAACGTTTTTCCTCATCTCCGTTTTAAAAGGTCAACCCCTTATTCTTAAAGTGTGGCCCCTGGTTCTGGACTCCCCCAACACCGGGAACATGTTTACTGCCTCTAGCATGTCCAATCCCTTAATAATTTTATATGTTTCAATAAGATCACCTCTCATCCTTCTAAATTCCAGTGTGTACAAGCCCAGTCACTCCATTCTTTCAACATATGACAGTCCTGCCATCCCTGGAATTAATCTCATGAACCTCTCTCAATAACAAGAATGTACTTCCTCAAAATTGGAGATGAAAACTGCACACAATACTCCAGGTGTGGTCTCACTGGGGCCCTGTACAACTGCAGAAGGAATTCTTTGCTCCTTTACACAACTCCTCTTGTTATGAAGGTGAACATGCCATTAGCTTTCTTCACTGCCTGCTGCACCTGCTTGCTTACTTTCAGTGACTGATGAACAAGGACACCCAGATCTCATCGTAGCTTCCATTTTCCTAACTTGACACCATTCAGATAATAATCTGCCTTCCTGTTCTTGCGACCAAATTGGATAACCTCACATTTATCCACATTAAACTGCATCTGCCATGCATCTGCCCACTCACCCAACCTATCCAAGTCACCCTGCATCCTCATAGCATCCTTCTCACAGTACACACTGCCACCCAGCTTTGTGTCATCTGCAAATTTGCTAATGTTACTTTTAATCCATTCATCTAAATCATTATTGTATATCGTAAATAGCTGCGGTCCCAGGCATCCCACTAGTCATTGCCTGCCATTTTGAAAGGGACCCGTTAATCCTTACTCTTTGTTTCCAGTCTGCCAACCAATTTTCTATCCATGTCAGTACCCTACCCCCAATACCATGTCCTCTAATTTTGCCCATTAATCTCCTATGCAGGATCTTATGAAAGACTTTCTGAAAGTCCAGGTACACTACATCCACCGGCTCTCCCTTGTCCATTTTCCTAGTTACATCCTCAAAAAATTCCAGAAGATTAGTCAAGCATGATTTCCCCTTCATAAATCCATGGTGGAGGGGGCGATTAAATAGTAACAGCATTTCCTGATAGCTCCGATAATTTAATCTTTTTAAATACATAAAAATGCTGATACAACCACATTAAGTCTGCTATTGACATTTTGTTATCAAGAGAACAAAATTTACACAAACAGGAGAGATAAAGTTGACATGAAGAAGACCAAGTTGACATGAAGTGCTAAGGACTGAGATAGCCCAAATTAAGAGTGACATATGCACAACCATCGATAGCCGTTTCAAGAATGTTTACACGGACTTAAGAGAGGAAATAACCACGGCTAAAAGATATTTACAAACTTCCATCTCTATGTTTGAGACGACATCGACCTCACATATCAACACTATCAAGGAGATCGAAAAGTCAGCCTTCTTCCACTCGGATAGTGTTAGCATGCTACAACAACAAGTGGCTCGTCTCAACTCGGAGCTAGAAAAGATTATTCAAAAATGTGAGGACTTAGAAGGCAGATCGAGAAGACACAAAGTCAGAATCATCGGGGTTCCCTAGGGGAAAGATGGGCCCAAACCGAGAGACTTTATTGCCTAACTCCTGCAGGAGACGCTCTTTTCCTGGAGGAGAAACCACTTATCGACAGAGCACACAGGACTCTCCGGCAGAGACCCGCACCCTCTAAACCTCCCCGGCCCTTTAGAATACGTCTACTCTACTACCATACCCTGGAAGATATCCTACGCAAAGCGTCATCGACAAGAAATATCCAATACCAAGGTAAAAAGATCCAGATCTTCCCCGACTACTCACCAACCATCGCGAAATGGAGAGCACTCTTCACTAAAACCAGAGAAATGCTACGGGACCAACCTGGCATCAGATACGGCCTGCGCTACCTAGCGAGACTCCTGGTGACCTACAACGGCGAGCAAAATTCATTCACCGTTCCCCAAAAAGTCCAAGACTTCGCGGAACACCTCCTCAGGACCCGGTCAGACACAACAAAAAACATATAATACACTGGATGGTCCAGCCTCTCTCTATTATATATGTTTGTGTTTCACGAGTTCTCTAACTGTATTTAACTAATTCATTAATACTATGTTATAATCAATTGTTTTTGTTTCTTATATTTTTGGAAAGTTGTCGAGCTATTTTTAAGGTAAGAAGTAACGGAGGTAAACCAGGTTTACAGTTACTTAGTAGAGAAGCTTCTTAAATTTGATATTTAGGTTTTTAAAATTATTATTTCTTGTGTTTCTCTGCCTCAGAGGACGGTGGAGGCAGGTTTTCTGGATGCTTTCAAGAGGGAGCTAGATAGGGCTTAAAATTAGCAGAGTCAGGGGATATGGGGAGAAGGCAGGAACGGGGTACTGATTGGGGATGATCAGCCATGATCACATTGAATGGCGATGCTGGTTCGAAGGGCCAAGTGGCCTACTCCTGCATCTATTGTCTATTGTCTATTGTTTCTTCTTTTTTTCCCCCATAGTGAACTCGCGCCATAACTATTTTGGTAATGGCTAGAGATATTTAATTTTTGTTATTGTTGTTAGGTATGTTACTAGTTCTAATGCAGAAAACACAGAGAAAATCAGACAGGGGCAGATCTATTCAGGAAGACCGAACTCATGCAAAGTAACGTAAGTAATGAGGCTGGCAGGAAAAAAGGTTTGACATTCAAGTTGCAATACTAGAGGATTTAATAACCCAGTCAAAAGAGGCAAAGTACTGTCTCATTTGAAATCACTAAATTCAGATATAATGTTTTTGCAAGAAACACAACTGAAGAATGACCCTCACAATAGACTCAAGGCAAAATGGATAAAATACATATATCATACAACTTTTTCAACAAAAGCAAGAGGAACAGCAATATTAATAAGAAAAGGGACACCCTTAATTCATAACAAAACAATTGCTGACAAGGAAGGATGGTATCTGGTCGTGACAGGGGAAATACACAATACATCCTTAACTCTAGTTAATATATATGCACCCAATATAGACAACCCTTCATTCTTCAAAAAGGTCTTTGCCCTTATATCTGATATATCTCAAATGAACCTAATAATAGGAGAAGACTTTAACACTGTTTTGAATCCATATCTTGACAGATCATCCACCAAAAAGATCCCAAGAAACAATTCAAGTGAACTCCTAAATACGTTCCTTAAAAATATGAATCTTTCAGATGTATGGCGGATCGGGAACCCTGCTGGTAGAGACTACTCTTTTTACTCCTCAGTACATAACTCATACAGTAGAATCGATTACTTCCTAGTAGATACAAAATGAATACCCTTTACAACAAATGTTAAATATCACAATATTGGGATCTCAGATCACAGCCCTCTCACTTTTTCGCTGTACTTGTAAAACATGACCTCATCATATAGAACCTGAAGACTGAACCCACAGCTACTAACTGAAAAAGAGTTTTGTGAATATTTAAAAACCCAAATTAATATTTATTTTGAAACAAATGATATCCCAGAAACAACCCCTGCCACATTGTGGGAGGCCTTTAAAGCATATTTGAGGGGATGTGTAACCTCATTCGAAATTGCAAGAAAAAAACCCAATAAAATAAAAATAGAAGAATTAGAAAAACAGATCCAACAATTGGACAGGGATAACACACTCACTCCCTCCCCTGATTTACATAGGACAATAGCAAATTTGAGATATCAATATAATCAATTACTCTCTGCAAAGATAAGCAAGGTGTTTTTATACTCCAAACAACAATAATTTAAATTCGGAGACAGACCGCACAAATTATTTGCACGACAGCTAAGAAAAATGGAGACTGACCGAACAATACATAAAATTAAGAGTAACAATGGAACAGCGCTAACAAAATCCAAAGACATAAATGATAGATTCATAGAGTTTTATTCCAGCCTATATACACCCAATGCACCGAACACTCCCCTGTCATGAATGACTTTCTTAATAAATGCAATCTCCCTAAATTGAGTGAAGAAGAATGCAATGGTCTTAACTTTGATCTCCGTGTTATAGAGATTCAAAAAGCCATCTACTCTCTTAAAACTGGTAAAGCACCAGGCCCAAATGGACTTCCAAGTGAATTATACAAGAAATGTAATTATACTCTGACACCGTATATATATAGAATGTATAGACAAGCACAATCGGACAGCGCCCTACCACCAACACTAACTGAAGCAACAATTACAGTGATTCATAAGAAAGGAAAAGATGCCCAAGAAGTAAGTTCATACCGATCTCACTGCTTAATATAGATGGCAAGCTATTTGCTAAAATCTTAGCCAATAGATTAAGCCCATTAATAAGTAAATTAATACACAAAGATCAAACGGGGTTCATACCTAATAGACAATCCACCTTTAACTTAAGACATCTGTTTAATATCATGTACACAAAAAGAGAAGGAAACAATGACTTGGCTATACTAACGCTTGATGCGGAAAAAGCATTTGACCAGATTGAATGGCCATACTTATTCAAGCTCCTCACAAACCCAAGGCTCTCATCTCCCTTTAATTTGTTCAGGGGAACAAGACTGGGCTGCCCCTATCAGTATTATAATGTGCCCTTGCTATAGAACATCTTGCTCAGAGTATTCGATTAGATCCCCGTATTCATGGTTACGACACGGACGAGACTATAAATAAAATATCTTTATACGCGGATGATATCCTTCTGTACATAACAGAAACTCAAACCACTATTCCAGCGATAATGGAAAAAATTAACCTGTTTTGTACATTTTCGGGCTACAGTATTAACTGGAATAAAAGTATACTGTTGCCAGTTCATACCATCCCCTCAGATAAATTGGAGAATTTTCCTTTCAGAGTAACAACAAATAAATTTACCTATCTAGGGATTGAGGTTACAAAGCGTTACTCTTCCCTTCTACATGCCAATTTCCTTCCCTTATTAGAAAACCTAAAAAGCAAAATCCAATTCTGGAAAACTCTTCCAATTTCATTACTCGGAAGAGTGAATACCATTAAAACGATCTTCTTACCCCAGCGACTATATCTAATTTAGAACATTCCTATTTCTCTTACAAAAGCATTTTTTAAGAGATTAGATTCTATAATAATACCTTTCTTGTGGAATTACAAAACTCATAGGATAAACAGAAATCTGCTCTACAAATCAAAAACTAAGGGTGGGCTTGCTCTTCCAAATTTCAGGTTATATTACTGGGCCTCTGCCATCAAGTCTTTTGCTTTCTGGCTTGACATCTCAAACATCCCTCTAAATTTGCTAAAAATAGAACATGAAGATTGTCACCAATGTTCAATAGGTACCATCCTACTAGCTCCTACCTCAATTGATAAATCATATTATGGATTTAATCCTGTTATACACAATTTGATACGTATATGGAAGCAAATCAGAACGCATTTTGAACTTAAACCTATATCTCTCGCTTTGCCCGTAGCAAATAACCCCACATTCAAGCCATCTATTTTATATAAGACTTTCTCTACATGGAGTGAATTAGGAATCCACAGTGTCAGAGACCTATATATCGATGGTACATTTGCCACCTTTACACAGCTACGAAAGAAATTTGAACTTGCAAATAGTAACTTTTTCAGATACTTGCAAATCAGGGATTATATACAAAAGCATATGTCGGGATTTGAAGTTGAGAGGCAGTCTCAAATAGATGACTGCCTTAAAACATCACCATATAAAGACAAATTAATCTCCTATATATATATGCCCTATCAATAACATCTCCATACTCTAGCAAGTATAAGATCAATTGGGAAAAAGACATAAATGTGCAAATACTAGAAGAAATATGAGAGGAAAGCCTCACCTATTCCTAGGTGCTCAAACAATGCTAGACACTGCCTCATGCTGTTCAAAATGATACATAGACTTCACTTCTCAAAGGCAAAAATACACAGTATATATCCAACTGTTTCTCCTACTTGTGATAAATGTCACTCCTCAGATGCTACTTGTTTTCAT
This sequence comes from Amblyraja radiata, assembly GCF_010909765.2. Classification (NCBI taxonomy): domain Eukaryota; kingdom Metazoa; phylum Chordata; class Chondrichthyes; order Rajiformes; family Rajidae; genus Amblyraja; species Amblyraja radiata. The sequence continues at coordinate 59,072,009 of NC_045961.1, forward strand.
ATCTTTGTATCATGCCCTAAACTCATCTCTTTCTGGTTTGATATATTTAAGAATATCTCAGACATTCTTAACATCCCATTAAACCCAGAGCCCTTATTAATCATCTTTGGGGTATCTGAAACTTCACGACAACTCACAACGGTTCAACGACAATTCCTCTCCGACTGTCTCATTACAGCAAATAAACTAACGCTCATGTCATGGAAAAAAACAACAGCTCCCAGCTCCCAATTCTAGAATGTGTCTTCATGACTTGACTAGTACATTACATTTAAAAATAATAAGAGTTAAAGAAGGAACTGCGGATGCTGGCAAATCGAAGATACACAAAAATGCTGGAGAAACTCAGCGGGTGCAGCAGCATCAAAGGAGCAAAGGAGATAGGCAACCTTTCGGGCTGAAACCTTTCTTCAGACTGAAGGCTGATAAATCCCCAGGGCCTGATGGTCTGCATCCCAGAGTACATAAGGAAGTGGCTCTAGAAATTGAGGACGCATTGCTGATCATTTTCCAATGTTCTATAGATTCAGAATCACTTCCTGTAGATTTAGGCTGTGGGCCGAGGAGCTTTATTCTACAGTTTTGTGACCCAAGTCACCAAACTACATGAAATGTTCACATATTGTGTAAAAAAATTATATAAATCACCCCTGAAACTCGTCATGAACAAGACTTGCGCATTTTTAAAAATTAAATTAGAGAAAAAACGGAAAAATTTGGGGTAATTTTTAGTCCAATCAAAGCACGTTTAACATTGAGTTGTCTGCCAGTTGGCCAATCACACACTTTGCTTCAGGCTAGCACACAAAATGGCTGAGGGTGCCTCTACAGATGCCTGTTTTACTGGAGATTCCGATTTGTTGTTCTGTGGAATACATGTCGTGGAAACTTGCAGCAAGGTAATTGAATTTAGTGAGAAAAGCATTAAAAAGGCTGAAGAATGTGCTGCTAAGTGGATAGAAGTGGAAGAAAGCCTTGAAAGCAAAGTTGCTGCTGAGGTGCTCCAACACAAAGAAGACAGCCAGGGATCAACTCTAACTGAAAGGTAAGATCTAAAGTCTGAATTTATGAAAATCTATCTGTTTGGACTTTAATTAATTTAATTGCACCCTTTTATAATGTGAATAAATTCATTCATTCACTCATTCACTCATTCATTCATGAATTTGAGGGCCTAGACTATAAGTTTCCATAACACTGTCAATTAAACATTGTCACTAATGCTAGCTTGTTGTAGAGTAATAAGTCTTTAAGAGCTAATCTCGGAGCTGCCTGCGATAACTTACCGGGGAAAAGTGCTCCGACCGCGGGGCCTAGGTACCCGCGGTATAGTTAAGCCACGGTCTCAATTAATAAGCGGCCGATTCGTGAACGCGGAGCCGCAGATCATCTCCGCGGGCGGGGGGGGGAGGCTGTACATAGTGCCGTCTGTAGCGGCCGTTTTCAGGCCCCGACAACGGGAGAAAAACAGAGGGATATCGATCGCAATTTATAAGCTTCCATTGCAGTGAGAAATGGTCAGAAATGGTTGATGTTTCTGTAGCAATGATTTGGTGATATGTGAACTTGAACTAGTTTTTCTATGTCATAACCTATTGTTATTCTCATTAACATTCTTCTTGGTTTATTGGTCTCCAACATATTCCAAATCCAATTTAAACTGGAGGTGGAATTTTATTAAGATTAATTAACATTATTTATTAACAATTATTAATTAATTTATTAATTATTATTAATTAACAAAATTTATTAACATTAAGAAGAGGTTGAAATTTTATGAATTGAAGTCCATGCAGACTTAATGACAATGAGATTTTTTTTCTGTAGCCTCTACTTAAACTTGAAATAACTTATCAATTGTAGTAAATTACAGTGTAAGTCTCATTGACATTAAATAGAGGTTGACACTTTATGAATTGAAGTCCATGCAGACCTAGGTACTATGAGATGTTTCTTTCTCTAGCTATTCTGCACCCTCTGCTCCTGCACTTGAACTTGAAGTCTTATCTATGGCAGTAAATTACAGTGTCAATCTCATTGACATTAAGAACAGATTGACATTTTATTAATTGAAGTCCATGCAGACCTAAGTAATATGAGCTTTTTTTTTCCTGCAGCTTCTGCCCCTCCACTCTTCAGAGCCTGTCCACACAAAAGTGTTTTGTGTGGACATTCACTGTGCTTTAATGAACACTAATATGATAATTTGCAGACTTGCCATCCCATCTACCTGGACATGCATGCAAGTTTAATTTCCTCATTGATATGTCGATATTGTCTTACATAATATAAAACATGAAAAGATGTAAAATACACCCTGACACATATTATCTTCTATTATTAGGAGGCAGCAGTGTATCCCGGGCTATCATGCAGAGTGCTATCGTCACTCCTGCAACGTAACAACAAAAAATCGAGCGATAGCAAAGTCTAGAAGGAAGAAAGGTAATGATAGGACTCAAACAACAAATCTTTTTACTTATGGTCATATGATGTTACTTTGAAAAATGAAAAGATATATTTGAGGATGTTGATTTATTTGACTTTTCATTCCTTTTCTGTTTTCTTTTTCCTCTTTCAATTGAGTTCAAGACGCTGAAAAGCCTGAAGCAGGTGAATCACCTCAAGAGGCAGTTTCTGATGGTGAAGCAGATGAGCCGGCCCCAAAGAGACTGCTTCGATCCATGACAAGTCATAGTCAACAAACAGCAACTGTCGAGCACACTGACCGCAGGCATGTCTTACCAGCGCATTGCATCATTTGTAAATGTTCAAAGCACACAAAAGAAATAAATTGAGGAAAAAATGATTATATAAAGTTTTATTTTAATGTGGATCATTTCACTGTTTATTTGGTCAAATTATTTAAAAAATGAGTGAATTATTTATGATAATGTGAACTTGTGAATGACTGCGACAATCCACCCACCGATCCACACATACATACATACATACATACGCACATCCACACACACACATCCATCCATACGCACACTTCCATGCATGCAAACACACACATACATGCACACATAAATCCGCACACACACACACATCCACACATCCATTCACACAGACATACATGTACACATCCAAACATACATGCACACATACATCCATCCACACATACATACACACTTACATCCACAGATACACGTTTGAAAGTCATACACAGACACACACATAAACTAGAGATAAACAATGCAACACTTTTAGGGTTCTTTTAGGTCAAAGGTAATAGCCCTCATTTTCAAAGGCACCATCGGGGGGGGGGGGTCTATAACATAAATATAAGCTCATTTTAGCTTAAAATGAATATTCATCGAGTAAACATCAGAGCATTCGATTTTTGGCCAGGATGTGACATTTACATCAGAAATAAGACAGGTCTCTTACAGGTCTGGCACTGCCCCAGTCCCACTATGGCCGTTACCCCCACTCTCCCCACTTTGGCAGTCAGCAGGGTTCAGTAAATGGGGAAACCTAGAGGATCTGTCCTGACCCTTTAATTAGGCAGGTTCATGAGCCCTTAAAACCTGGGACATCTGCTGCAGTCTCATTTAATTTCCTATTAAAGCGACTGGAACATGCCTGCCTGGCACTGCCCCAGTCCCACTATGGTCGTCACCCCCACTCTGCACACTGGCAGTCAGTGGGGTTCAGTAGAGGGAGGAACCCACACGAACTGCCCTAACCCATTAATTAGGCTGGTTCAGGAGCAGGACCTCTGCGACAGCGTCATTAAAAAAAACACTCACAATTATATTCATCATATTATTTTTATATAATATAATTATACTTAATTATATATGATAACATTCATATTAACAGGTTATATATATATATATATATATATATTGGTATAATAATATATAGTTTAAATGGACAGCAACACGGAAATAGGCTGCCCATGGTGTAATACGGGCATTCGCCACTAGATGGCGCTTATTTTCCCGATCTCATTTTCTAATTAGTTTAATTAATTAATGTGCAACTTTCAGCAATGACAAGTTATGACATCCTTCTCAATTATATTTCATCTAAATCTGTGGAAAATTGTCGTTTGGTGACTTGGGTCACGAAAACCTATTTCTAGACACATTTTTGATGCTCGGCCCACAGCCTAATTGGAGGGTTGCTAATGTTATCCTACTTTTTAAGAATGGAGAGAGAGCAAAAACAGGGAATTATAGACCTATTAGCCTGACATCGGTGGTGGGGATGATGCTGGACTCAATTATAAAAGATGTAATAATGGCACATTTGGATAGTAGTAACAGGATCTGGAAGTGGCGGTGCTGCCCTGGCAGCAGCGGCTCACCTGCAGTCCGTTTGTTTTTACTTTTTTGTGTTGTTTTTTTTCGTTTTGTCTAGTTAAGTTTTTGGTTTTTAGGTTGTGTTTATGTGGGGGGGGGGGGTTGAAACGGGGCTTGCTGTCTCTCCCTTCGGGGGAATGCAACTTTTTTGTCGTATCCCCCTTCTCTGCCTCCGTCTGCGCTGAGGCCTAATGGCGGAGCTGGCGACCTCGAAACTCCAGAGGCAGAGCCAGTCAGGACTCGCCCTAGGCTCGCTCCCGTGAGGGCGGTCCGGCTCGGAGCTGGAATGGCGCTCCCGTGAGGGGCTGTGACGCTCCCGTGAGGGCGGCCTGGCGTGGGGCTGTGACTCTCCCGTGAGGGGCTGTGGCGCTCCCGTCGGGGCGGACCAGCCCGAGGGTGGTATGGCGCTCCCGTCGGAGCGGCCCAGCTCGAGGGTGGTATGGCGCTCCCGTCGGAGCGGCCCAGCTTGAGGGAGGTACGGCGCTCCCGTCGGAGCGGCCCAGCTCGAGGAAGGTACCGCGCTCCTGTCGGAGCGGCCCAGCTCGAGGGAGGAACGGCACTCACGTGAGGGCGATCCGGCTAGGGGCTGGAACGGTGCTCCGGTGGCTGGGACGGCGTTCTGGCGGCGGTGACCTGAGTCCGGGGTTCAGCCGCGGGCCAGCGGCTGCGTCCGCTGGACTGGAGGGCGGCAGCTTCGACCACCCCGGGCCGCGGTGTTTGAGCCGGCCCGTTTGCGGGGTTCGGTGAGCCGCGGGACTGGTTGCACCATCGCCCGGTGGGGTATCGCCTCAGCGTAGAGGGAGAAGAGGAGGGAAGAGACTGCAGCCCTAAGATTTTTGCCTCCACCACCGTGAGGAGGTGTTTGGAGGACGCACTGTGGTGGGTTAATTTGTGTTTGTTGTTGTTTATTATTGTATTATTGTATGTATGACTGCAGGCACGGAATTTCGTGCAGACCGTAAGGTCTGAATGACAATAAAGGTAATTCTATTCTATTCTATCAGTCCGATGCACCATGGATTTACTTTTTTTAAATTTTAATAAATGTTATTGAGCCATCAAAAAATGGGTACAGACTATGTTGCCATATCCAAGCTCATTTTTTTCAAATGTACATATCAAAAGAGAACCATTAAGTATTATACAAACAATATGTACGGGCATGTTTATAAAAACAACATTAAAAAAATAAATAAACAATGGGTAAAAAAAAGTTAATAATAAAAATAAAAATAAATAAATACATAAGTAAAGTGCAGAAGGCGAGTACAGTATTTAGGGAGCAGTTCACTGCAATCATTATTTGTAATGACTCTTGTTTCTAAAGCTTGTCTTCTACCCCTTACTCATAATTTCATTAAAATTGGTAGTTTAGAGTGTCAATATTCTTCTGTGCAATAAATGACATAAATGGTTGCAAGATTTTATTGGTTGACTCTATCCTTTAGAACATATCTTATTCTTTATAAGGTACACAATTAAGCCTTCTAAGGAAATAGAGGCATTGCTTCAACATGGGTGGTCCAGGAGAAGCTGTTGGTGATATTGACTCCCAGGAATTTGAAGTTTTCAACCTTCTCTTTTTCATCAATGCAAACTGGGGTATGTGTACCGCTTTGCTTCCTGAAGTCGATTACTATCTCCTTTGTCTTGCTGACATTGAGGAAAAGGTTGTTGTTTTATTGAGGTTGGTCCTGTTGTGGTTAGCATTGCAGCTTTCATGAAGAAACTAAAATAAAGAGAAAAATCTGCAGATAGCTGAAATTGGGGAGGGTGTTCCATAGCTCCTCCCACATGACTGAGCCAAAGATTTCAATCAATTCATTAGAGACAATGGTGCTGTTCCCTACATGGTTGTGCAGTCCACTGTGCTTCTTGATGGATAGAACCCACACCACAATTCATGGAGCAATCTGATGATGACTTCCTCTATGGTAGGCAATAGGATCACTCTCTGTTGTTACAACGGGTGGAATTGTCTTTCTTGAAGATAGTCGTGATTATGCTGTCCCTTCCTCCTTTTCCCATTTGAAGTCAATGGCAGGATTAGATCTGTTCATGAAGCCTTTTATGTTTGCAGACATTTTAGTTTATCATCTTTTTGTTAATCAGGAGTCATACCAATAAGTGACTGTGGAATGGAGTCAAGAAGAGAGATGCAGTTGAGGATGTCTTTGATGTATTCCATTTAATGGATCTTGACAGCCTTTTTGTTCTTGACGGAACATAGAACTAGAACAGTACAGCACAGGAAGAAAACCTTCAGCACACAATGTCTGTGCTGAACGTGACATCAAGTTCATCCCTTCTGCCTGCACATGATCCATATCCTTCCATTTTCTGCATATCTATGTGCCTATCTAAAAGGCTTTTAATGGTGTCTATACTGTGTCTGCTTCCACTACTACCCCTGGCAGCACATTCCATGCACCCACAACTGTCTACAAAAAAACTTGCCACACATCCCTTTTAATCTTTCCTGATCTGACCCTAAAACAATACTCTCTAGTCTTTGACATTTCCACCCTGGGGCAAAGGTTCTGAGTATCCACCCTACCCCAAAGCCTCTCATAATTTTATATACTTCTATCAGATCTCGCCAAACCTCCGGCGTTCCAGAGAACACAATCCAAGTCTGTCCATCCTCTCCCTGTAGCTAATATTTTCTACTCCAGGCATCATTCTGGTAAACCTCCCCTATCAGGTTTACCCTTAATCCAGACATCATTCTGACTAAACCTTTCTGCATCCTTTTCAAAGCCACTGTATCCTTCCTGTAATGGAGTGACAAGAACTGCACACAAGACTCCAAATGGGGTCTAACCAAAGTTTTATAAAGCTGCAATATGACTTCCTGACTCTTATGCTCAATGCCTTGAAAGATTATGGCAAGCAAACTATATGCCTTCCCTACCACTTTTTCTACATATGTTGCCACTTTCAGGGAGTTATGGACTTTAGGTCAAGATCTCCCTGTACATCAATGCTGTTAAGGGTCTTGCCATTAACTATATACTTTCCCTTACATTCAACCTCCCAAAGTACTACAACTCATACTTTGCTGGAATTACATTTCATCTGCTATCCATCTGCCTATATCTGTAAATGATCTAAATTCTGCTAAAATTTGACAGCCTTCATCTGTCCTGTTAACGGATATCCATTTCTATTCTCAGTGACATAAATCCTTTGATGCTCAGACCCTTGGGAGCACTAAAGGGCATTCAAATGTCATGCATGTTGAAAATTTGACCTTTTTGTTCAGGCCTCACATCAATCAATGAAAATCCTTATAATCTGCTGCACTCACTAATCTAGAATCAATGACCTTTCCAGAACATCTATTATTTTCTATTCCCTAAATAAGCACAAAATGACTTTTTCACATTCAGTAATCTACACTTCAATTCCCTTTCGCTTCCTTCCTTCATTCTTGGTCTTCCTCTAAACTCACCTTTCACATTCACTTGCACACTTGTATCATTATCAATCATTTTATTCTCCTTGTCTCCCAAAAAACATCCTACATTTGAAATCTCCAACACGGGCAAACCAGTCAAAATTCTACCTGTGGCTAGGGCTATATATTTTAATCCATGTCCTTGTGTGTTCATTCCTCTATGCAAAAAATGAATCCACTGCAGGAATGATTAATTGTAATTTTATCCTTCAACTATTCTTACCTAATTTTTGACTGGCATGCCATCCTATTTATTTCAATAATTTCAATTTAACCAACACTCATCTTCCATTCAACTCTAACCCATTTGAACATGAAATGCATTTTTACCTCCCTATCAACATCTGCCCATCACATATTTGTTTTAAAAACTTGATTAGAAATTGCTCCAGATCATTGCCCTCTCATCCTCAGCTTATTGGTCTAAATAATACAGATTTATTGAAGCTTCAATACATACTCAAACAGGACTGTATGGGTAACTCTAACCAGAATCAGGCGAAAGTCATTCACCACTACAACCCTCCCACCCCCACCCTCTCCACTGGTTCTCCATGATTCAGCAAGGTAGTATTGACCTTTTATCTAGTTTGTGTCAAATACTGATATTCTTTGATTCCCGTTGACGTCCATAAATCTGTTGATTTTTGTGTTGCATATACTCAACATGCAAATCTTCACAGCCCTTGGAGAGATGACTCTAAAGGTTAATTTTACTTTGGAGTCACGTGAGTGACTACGTGAAGACCCCGCCAGAAGGCATGCGTGACATAGCGTCTCACGCAGTGCAACAGCGACGGGCGGGGAACGAGCTCTCCCGCAATAGAGTTTAAAACGGGACCTCCATGTAAGTAAAACTTATTCTGAGGTCGTATTTTGTGAAACCCTTGTTGTGCTCTGTTTTGTAGACAACATGGACAAGGGCAGAAAAACAAAGAAGGTCACACCCCGTCCGACTGTGATGGCCCAGGAGGGTTCCAGCAGTGGGGGGCGACCGGCGGCACCTGGACCGCACTCACTGCGGTCCACAGTCACCGACGCAATTTCTGCAGAGCCGAGCCCAACGCCGCTAGATGCTCAGCTGGAACTACCTCAGCAGGTTGGAGGCAAGGCAAAGCAGAAGTCGGTCCGGCCGGTAGACTCCGATGAGTCCGGTCCAGAAGACACGCTGCCCGAGAGCGGCAAAGGTGACCGTTTGTCCCACATGGAGTGGTTGGTGGAGCAAATGCTCCAGCGGGACTTGCTCCGGGAGATGGGGCAAGCCCGCCATGGGAGTGCACGCACACCCACAACAGTGCAATATCCAACACTGTCCATCGCATCTCCCTCAGCAGAGGGGAGCGTTGGTGACCAGGGCTGGGCTGGTCAAGAAGAGGGGTCCGTAGCCGAAGACAACAGCAGTATGCTGGGGGTGCAGGAACAGGAAGAGCTGCTGGGAGTGGTCAACCGCTACGTAGTAACACCATGAGCGGGACAGCCGTTGCAGTCTAAACTGACGGCCAGTATTGACTACCTGTCCTTCAACCCACTACAAGAACAGGTAGTAAATGAGGCGTTGGACAGATACACGCCCCCGGAGAATTGCATCTCACTCAATATACCGGCCATCAACAGCCGAATCTGGGGATACATTGGGTTGGGCATACGTACCCAAGAGGTAAAGCTCCAAAAAATTCTGAAGCTCCTGATGTCAGCCATTACATCATATGCTCGATCCGTGGATGGGGTCAGAATGACCGACAACCAGCAGGATACCCTGGCTCTACTGTGCAACACACAGTACGAGATTAACAGCCTGCGGAAAGATGCCATCAGACCTGCCCTCAATCCCAAATTTGCAGGGTTGTGCAAATCTGCGACCTCACAACCTCAAATCCTGCTATTTGGAAAGGACCTGTCGAAACAGGTAAAAGATCTGGATGAAGAGTCGAAAACGCTTGGACTCATGAGGGCAGGCCTCGGAACGAGCAAAACCACACATCCCAGACGGCAGCACCCCGACGCATCCACCAGTAGGCGTCAACATCATGGTACTGGTGAAAGCATGGGGCCCGCATATCATCCCCGGAGGTCTTTTTTAGGCCAGGGCCCAGAGCGGACCCCATGGAAGATGCGCCACCCCCACACAGCAACACCTCGACCGATGAAGAACCAGAAACCCAAGAAATGAACACTCTACCAGTAACCATGGAGGTAGGTGGGTCTGGTTCCTTCCAGAACATAAAAGGTGCAGGGCCTATACTAACTAGGGGCAGGTTACACCTGTTTATGGAAGCATGGAGGACTATCACTCTTGATAATTATATACTACAAAGTATTCAGGGATACAAAATTGAATTCATTCAAAAAAGTATGCCACCAATTCAGCATGCACCCCACAGGGAGTTTACCCTCTCACAAAGAGAAAATTGCGAGGGACAGGCAGAACTGGTGAGATTACATACAAATGGAGTCATAGAAAAAATGACCCTTTGGAATTTGTATCAAATATCTTTACAAAAACCAAGAAAGATGGTGGATGCGCATCATCATTGACTTGACGACACTGAATACTTTTGTCCAGTATATACATTTCAAAATGGAAACATTTGTTACTGCCAAACAATTAATTTCCAAAGGATACTTCATGGCATGCATCGATCTAAAAGATGCATACTATTCAGTGCCCATTCATAAGGATCATCGTAGATACCTAAAGTTTAACTAAGGCAGTATAAAGCATTGCCAAATGGTCTAACATCAGCCCCAAGATTATTTACGAAGATATTAAAACCAGCCTTGGCAATACTAAGAAAACAAAAACATATTTTCATGGCGTATCTTGATGACATTTTAATAGTGGGCAAAACCCTAGAATTAGCTAGATCAGCAGTATTAGCTACTAAACAATTGTTTGAAACTCTGGGGTTTCTAGGTTGACACCATCCACAACTATGGACTATCTGGGATTCACAATTAACTCAGTCCACATGTCGGTAACATTGCCAAAAGAGAAAGCAGCAGAATTGGTACAAGCCTGCAACAAATTGATGGTTACCAATCAACCAACTATTCGACAGGTGGCAAGAGTAATTGGAAAATTAGTAGCAGCATTTCCAGCTACCAAGCTTACCAAAACTTACAAAGAGCAAAGGTGCAAGCGCTAAAACAACATAAGGGTCATTTCGATTGACCCATGAAATTACCAGCCAAAGCAATATCAGAATTACAATGGTGGAAAATAAACATTTGGCATAGTTCCAGCCCCATCATTATCAATAACCCAACAATCACGATAGAAACGGATGCTAGTGCTCAAGGCTGGGGAGCAACTAACACTATATCTAGTACTGGTGGTAGATGGAATATACAAGAATCATCACTACTACAGGCACTGGGTATAAATTATTTAGAAAAGTTGGGTGCGTTTTATGGGCTAAAAGCTTACTGTTCAGCTATGCACCATTTGCATGTCCGCCTACAAATTGACAATACCACAGTGGTGGCCTATATTAACCATATGGGTGGAATAAAATCGATATCATGTGACAATCTGGTCAACACAATCTGGCAATGGTGTGTCGACAGACATATTTGGCTATCAGCAACTTACCAACCAGGTAAGCTTAATACAGTGGCAGACACCAGGTCACAAAATTTCAACGACAACACTGAATGGATGTTGAACCCCAAAGTATTTGCTGATATTACAAAGCGATATGGAACACCAAATATCGATCTCTTTGCATCCCGACTGAATCACCAGTTATCAACATATGTCGCTTGGGAACCAGACCCTGAGGCAACAGCGATGGACGCGTTCTCGCTGAATTGGGGAAAATTGTTTTTCTATGCCTTTCCCCCCTTCTGCCTCATCAGTCGGGTCCTACGCAAAATACAAATGGACTCAGCTTCAGGTATTTTGGTAGTACCCGACTGGCCTACACAGCCATGGTTCCCTGTGGTCCTTGACATGGCCACGGAACCACCCATGACCATTCCCAGAAGACCAGATCTGTTGGTCCACCCTGTCACGGGTGAGAGCCATCCGTGCCATGACAGAATTAATCTGTTGGGTTGCAGAATTTAAAAAGATCTGGGACTATCAAACAGGACCATGGACATGATTGAAATAATTGAAATTGAAATAATTTAATTGCCACACAACCAAGGTCGGTGGTATTTGGGTTGCCAGCAGCGGTACAATAATAAAGAACACAACCACAATAAAAATTTTACACAAACATCCACCACAGCATGATGACGGCATCTTACCAACAGTCCACCAAGAAACAGTACCTCTCCAGCATCAGGAAGTTGGAAGCATACTGCTCGAGGACTGGGGCGACATATAGAACAGCGACGATAACGAAGCTACTGGAGTTCCTGTCCAGCCTTCACTACGATGAAGGCCTGAGTTACAATACAATTAATTGTGCTATGTGTGCTCTGTCAGCCTATCTATGGCAGGCACCAGGACAACAGTCCATAGGATCACATCCGCTGGTGGCCAAACTAATGAAAGGTATTTTTAATACCAACCCCCCTAGACCAAGGTACCCCCAGATCTGGGACGGCAGTGTCATCCTGTCATTTCTAAGGGGATGGTCACCAGCCAGATCCCTGACTCTGGAACAGCTCACCCTGAAAACGGTAATGCTGATGGCTTTAGTCTCAGCCCAAAGGGTCCAGTCCCTACACTATCTAAGACTGGACAATATGGTCATATCAGCTGACCAAATTACATTCACAATCTGGGAGCTGGTCAAGCAGAGCAGACCGGGAACTTCAGGATTAACAATGGAATTCCGGGCGTACCCACCTGACCCCCGTTTATGTGTCATGTCACATCTGCTGCTATATCTTAGCACAACCAAAGCATCCCGAGGGAGAGAAGAGGCATTATGGGTCAGCTTCAAAAAGCCACATGGTCGGGTGTCGGTACAAACCATCTCAAGATGGCTCAGACAGGTATTGGGAGTTGCTGGGGTGGATACTGACATTTTTAGATCTCACTCCACCAGGGCAGCAGCAACATCGGCGGCTAGGAATATGGACGTGCCAGTGGACCATATCCTAGCAACAGCGGGGTGGTCCATGGAAAGAACTTTCCAAACGTTCTATAATAAGCCAATTGCCAAACCTGCATTGTTTGCAGAAAGGATTTTAAATTCTGCAAATATATAATTTAAGCCCGGTGGAGTGTTATTTTCTTTGTTTAAAATAAATATTGTTATTGTTTTTAAAAAACTGATTCATGTTTGATGACAATAACATACTTCCTCCCTTGTATGACTTCGGCAGTGAGTGAAGCATGTACTGTTACACGGCTTGAAATCACAGAGCTTTAAAATCTTCACGTAGTCACTCACGTGACTCCGAAGTGAAATAGTAAGATTAAATGAGAACTTACCAGTTTGAAGTTTGATCTTTATTTTATGAGGAGTTACGATGGGGGGATTACGTGCCCTCCGCTCCCACCCTAAATTATAAAGGTCAACTGGTATCCTAGTTCTTCTTATCTTTACTATGTTTATTTCAATTACTGTGTTCTGTGATTCCACACCGCTGCTTTGAAGAATGTCGCGCATGCGTGTTGTCAAGGCAAGGCAAGGCAAGTTTATTTGTATAGCACCTTTCAACAACAATGTAATTCAAAGTGCTTTACATAAAACATTATAAGCATTGGAAAGAAACACATATGAAATGACATTTAGATGTAAAACGATTATTAGATTATTCAGATAAAATAATTACAAAATTAAAAGCAATCAAATAAAATATTTAAAATAGAATAAAACCAGGAATAGAAGTTACAGTGCAATATAAGTAATTAATAAATTGTATTGTTTACTGAAAGGCAGCGGCAAACAGAAAAGTCTTCAGTCTAGATTTAAAAGAGCTGAGAGTTGCAGCAGACCTGCAGTTTTCTGGGAGTTTGTTCCAGATATGTGGTGCATAAAAACTAAATGCTGCCTCTCCATGTTTAGTTCTGACTCTGGGACACAGAGCAGACCTGTCCCAGACGATCTGAGAGGTCTGGGTGGTTGGTAGCTAAGCAGAAGATCAGAAATATATTTTGGCCCTAAACCATTCAGTGCTTTGTAAACCAACAGTAGTATTTTGAAATCAATTCTTTGAAAGACAGGAAGTCAGTGTAAAGACCTCAGAACTGGAGTAATGTGATCTACTTTTTTGGTCTTAGTGAGGACTCGAGCAGCAGCGTTCTGAATTAACTGCAGCTGTCTGATCGACTTTTTAGGGAGACCTGTAACGACACTGTTACAGTAGTCGAGCCTGCTGAAGATAAATGCATGGACAAGTTTTTCCAAATCCTGCTGAGACATGTCCTTTAATCCTTGATATATTCTTTAGGTGATAGTAGGCTGACTTTATTACTGTTTTTTGTGGCTGTGGCGGGGTCTTCACGTAATCCCTCATTGTAACTCCTCATAAAATAAAGATCAAACTTCAAACTGGTAAGTTCTCGTTTAATCTTACTATTGATGCTGATACCAGGGAGTGGCAAAACCTAATCAGGAAGTTTTAGACTTGTCTGGCAGGGGGTTGAGACTCAAAATAATGGTGTAAAAAATGAGAAAGTTGAGGCAAATGTAGAAGTTAAATCAAGCAAGTCCAGGAGGCAGGGCAGGCAGGGGCAATACAGGGAGTGAGGAATGTTTGATAGGCTAAACTGCATTAATTTTAATGGAAGATTCCTGTTTGATAATGCAGATGTACTTTCCATGATGTGGCAACCATGTGGCAGTAGACCAAGCTATAACAGTATTCTATTGATTTTACAACACAACATGTTACACGGCCAAAGCCTAACTGCACTTAAATACTGTTATTTTTCCACTTTGTCTGAGAATTTCACTCTGTTATCCCTTTGCCCCCCTCCACCTTCTCTGCAACTTAGACTAACTTCTTCCCCTGGACACACAAAAGTCTGCAGAAGCTTGAATATGGAGCAAAAATAAATCTGCTGGAGGAACTCGGTGTGTCAGTAGCATCTATTGAGAAAAATTGATAGACAATAAAGGTTATGACCCTTCTTGCGACTGATGCAATAGAGGTGAGATAGCTGGAGGAAAGAGGTGAAAGGAGGGGGAGGGGCAAGAGCTGACAAGTGATAAGAACGATCCAAGTAAAGTCAAAGTCAAAGTCAATTTTATTCGTCACTTGCACCCGAAGGTGCAGTGAAATGAATTTTCCAGCAGCGATATACTTAAAAAGGACACACAATACACAATAAGATTTAACACAAACATCCACCACAGCATTCTTCACTGTGGTGGAAGGCACAAAGTTCAGTCAGTCCTCCTCCTTTGCTCGCCCGTGGTCGGGGCCATGAACCCTCCATAGTCGCCGCTACGGACGGCAAGATGTACAGGCTCTCTCGTCGTGATGATCCAAACTCTGACGTTGGGACAGTCGAACACACTCCGTGGCTTTGATGGCGTGGCCCGGAGACCGCGGTTTCAGGATGTTATAGGCCGCAGGCCGGCGGTTGGAGCTCTTCTCCGGCAATCCCCGGCAAGGGATCCCAGGCTCTGGATGGTAAGTCTATGCCACGCCTGCGGCTAGAAGCTCAGCAGACCACAGCCCCATGATGTCAAAGTCACCAGGCCAGCGAAGCTCTGGGTCACACTCCGGGAAAGGCCGCTCCAATCCAAGCTGTTAGGCCGCGAGAGGGGAGGCGACATGGAAAAAGTCTTCTCTCCGTCGAGGAGGCGACCGAAAGCGGTTCCCCCCTTCCCCCCCCTATCCCCCCCCCACCTACTACCCACTAAACCAACATTTGGGCACAATAAAACAAACAAAAAAAGTCAAAATAACGAGCACGCTGCTGGCAGGGCAGCTGACTCGCAGCACCCCTACCGACCAACTAGTAAGGAGAGATTCATTGGCAGATGAGTCGTGGGTGAGAGAAGGGTGGAGATAGTAACTAAAGGCGATTGTGATAAGTGGAGAAGACAGTAGAATTTGGGAAGTGAAATGTAGAACTGCAGGTACTGATGGTGTTTAGACAAAAACGGGGTAGGGGGTAGATGGCTGTAGATGGAAACATGGAGTAGGGAGTGTTAGTTCATCACTGAATGGCAGTAGTGCAGGAGGGGAAAGGAACTGTGTGACAGAGGTGGGGGAATGGAAAGAAAGATGTGCAAAGGGGTGGAGCTGGGTAGATAACAATGACACGCTTTCTTTCTAGTTTCTCTCTGATCTCATTGTATGATGGCAGTGTTTCCGATTTGAAACATTAACTGCGGCTATTTCTACAGATGTTGCCTGGCCTGCTGAGTTTTCTAGCATATCTGTTTTTATTTCACTCATACTCTTGCAATAAAGACCAACATACTGTTTGCCTTAAAGAAAGACACAAAGTGCTGGAGTAAGTCAACGGGTCAGGCATCATCTCTGGAAAACATGGATAGGCGACATTTCATAAAATCAATCCCACCACCAACCCTTGATACCATCATTCCCAACATTCAACAGTGTTCTACTAGCAACCCCACTTCCGTGTCATTGATCACAGCTCCCCGAATCACAAACACCTGCTCCTGAACTTATACTTGGCACCAACTCATATCTTGGCAGCCATTTCTTGCCACATCCCACTTCTAAACCACAACATCCTTCTCCATCCTAAGAGCTCTGCCTCCTACAGTCCCCACGACTTCCAATGATTTTACTTTGCACGCCACCTGGCAGGCTAAATGAAGAGATGGCCTTACCCCATGTGTTATTGAGTTTCTGAATGGTTCAGCTGCCAACAGAATGTTTTCATATCTGCCGCTGTCACTGGTTAATTTGCCTTTGCAAGTACAAATGTAATTCGAAGCTATAAAACCATAATCAAGTTCACACAAATGTGTTTGTCTTTAAATCAAACAACACAATCTTTGTGGTTTTTATTATCCGTTGTAACGTGTCAGCAGAACTCAATCTACAGATTTTGCAAAGAGCACATTAGTAATAAAATACCTGTAAAATATACTAAGCCTATTCTATGAAATAATAATAATTGGAAAATGCTGTAATGCAATTGCACGGCTGGTATTCCATTTTAAACTTCTCATCATTTATTTTCATGGTTCAAATATAAAATCAAAGAGATAATCAATTCCTAGTTCTGGTAGCATTCCCTGACTCAAGGGATGAAAATTAAGTTTAAAAATAGAATATTGAACTGGCCTCAGAATTTTATTCTAGTTCAAACTTTACAATTGACTTCCTGAAGACAATTTTTTAGTACCTTGCAGTTGTGACATGAACACAGAGGTTAGTATTAAAAACCTAGTATTCCGTGCAGACTGCTAATTTTATTGTCATTTGGACACACAGCAACTATTCATTATTTGAACATATCAATTTCATTTGAAGTTAACCATCAGCACTTTAACCCGTGAAACTGGAGCATATTGATACTGTTTTTGCCTGTATATCAACCGTAACTCTAGCAAAATAACATTTAAGGCGTTTCTTGAGATTCTGAGTTAAATGGCACAAGCTTCAACCACTTCCAGCTCAAGTCCTGATAAGACTTTGTTGTCTTGTGTGTTTGTTCATCAATGCTTTTATCTTTTCTCTACACTATGGTTTACTTAATTAACACCAACACAAAGCAAGAAGATCTATGAAATTATGAGAAAGTAACCAAACACTTAACAAAAATAAATATTGAAATTGTGTGTTTGTGGATGGAGGAGGTTTCCACTCATGGAATATACAGGTCACTCTGGATCATTGGGAACTTTTTCTGTTGATCAGTACAGTGTGCCTTGACAGCACCCATGGTGCATTCATCATTGGGAGTGAGCTGCTGGGTATTTTCAATGTGCAACTGGCTGGGGGATGGAACATGGAAGGCAAATGCACCTCTCCATCTCTATGTGATTCCTTCATACAGTTGACGAGCACCTTTGCAAGTGAAAACAATGAGTAGTCCCATTTGTGTCCTGATTCAGATGTTTCCATCAATCCAGGGCAGTCCATTGTACTTCATTATGGAGGCAGTCCTCCATTATACATATGCACACAAGCTAGTGTTAACAGCAATAGCTTGTACTGGAGGAAGAAGGGAAAGGAGTTCTTCAACTTGAAGATCTTTGGGAAGAGAAGGAGTCAGAAGATTGGTGGAAGGATCCCCAGAAAAAGACCCAGACTTCATCAACCAGCAGCAGGTAAGAGAAAGACTGCCATTGCAAGGGTGAGTGGAAGCTTTCATATAAAGAGAGATTATACATAATCAGTTTGCCATGACAGTCCCAGTCTGAGTGATTTACCACACAAAACAAGCTCTATCAACAAAGTACTTCTCAAATATACAGCTGACAAACTAAATAATAAGAATAGTCACCACCACGCTATTCTCTGCAGGTACACAGGTACTGCTTAGCACATCAGTTTTCGGATGCAATACCCATTGATTTTATTGGCTTGCTTCAAAATCAGTGTAAGCAAAAGAATGGAAACTTTTAAACAGATTGTAATGAGTCAAGTCAAACACATATCAGGATACAACACATGTTTATTAAATGTACTTACAGAATCAGTCTGCAGGACATAACAGTTCCCAGCAGCTACTCATACTGAATGGTGTAAGCAAACTCTTGCTAATATAAAACGCATATTGGGCGCAGCAACTACTAACAAGCACTACAATTGGCTAGTAGGAAATAACTAATCTACACAGATAATATCATCTGAAAACAGAAACAGACTCTGTTGCAACTGTAATAATTTGTCCAATGCTTGAGAACTCAGTTGGTCTAAGATGCTAAGAAAAATGCACATGATCCACAGATTCTGATTAGCAGTCAAAGGTTATAAAGACAGATTGTTACATCCAATCATCCATATCTTCTTCAGCAATCAAAGAGAATAACCTTACAAATTTCTACTGAAGGGTAAACTAAATCTATTGAACACATGGATGAATTCACAATGTGTTTGAATGGATGCTAGGTGGTCATGGAGAAATGGTAGATATCATAATATTTTCAAAATAAATGAGAGGAGAGAGTGTCGCATCATAGCCAGAGCCTGAGTTTTTAGACCACATGTAAAGAAGCAACAAAAGTACATACATTTATTAAACCAGGAAATAAAGCAAAGCCGAAGAACACATTAGAGTACTGGAATTCAAATGAGCTTTTGACACTACAAACATTCAAAGTAAAAGGAACAAACTAAATGTATAAAAAATTACAAAGTACTGGAGTAACTCAGCGGGTGAGGCAGCATGGACAGGACATGGATAAGCAAGTTTCAGGTCACATCTGAAAAGGACCCTATTTTAGAATTCAAACTAAATGAATAACAGTTGCCAATTCATCATAGAGGATCCACAGAAATATATATAGTTCGAACACTACATATTTCAAGTTATCATGTCTGCAGGAAAGGTGGAGACAATGATAATGTTGGATGCTTTTCTCTTTTGATTAAGGAAGAAGTTGGCTCAGGAAAAGAAAACCAGAGGATTTATGAGTATAATTAAGCAACACAAAGTGATTTAAGACTGTTATTAGAGTTTCACAGAGGTCTCCTGGTTGCTGACATCAAAAGCTAGGATTCATCATTGCAGAGCTGGGATATGCATTGTGTAAAGGCAGAGTGATTTTAATTGTGGTTTTAACTTCCACGTTGATTGCGAGCAGGTTAGCTGATGTAAATAAGATTATGATTTTCAGCAGTGTGTACAGGATTGTTTTCTACTCCAAAATATCCTAGAATCAACATATGTGGGGTGGGAAGGCATCAGTTTTGATTTAATAAAGAAAAATATGTAAGATTTAGTTAACAGTCCATGATACTGCATGGACATTTTTCAATGAGGAACCATAATATAATCAAGTTCAATGCAGTATTTGAAATGTGAAAGTCCAGTGAAGTTTTTGATTTTTATGCAATGTGGAAGACTGACCAATTATGTGACAGCCATTCACAATAAAATTCAATGCAATGCCGATTCACCTTAGACTCCAAGGAGCATGTCTAGTTGCCAAAATAAAATCCAATTCCAACAAGGAAATGACAGACGAGTTGAGCAGGTACTTTGGATCCATCTTTACTAAGGAGGACACAAACAATCTCCCTGATGTACGAGTGGCCAGAGGATCTAGAGTGACGGAGGAACTGAAGGAAATTCACATGAGGCAGGAAATGGTGCTGGGTAAACTGATGGGATTGAAGGCTGAAAAATCCCCAGGGCCTGGTGGTCTGCATTCCAGGGTACTTAAAGAAGTGGTTCTAGAAATTGTGGACACATTGGTGATCATTTTCCAATGTTCTATTGATTCAGGATCAGTTCCTGTTGATTTGAGGGTATTTAATATTATCCCACTTTTTAAGAAAGGCGGGAGAGAGAAAACAGGGAATTATAGACCAGTTAGCCTGACATCGGTGGTGGGATAGATGCTGGAGTCAATTATAAAAGATAAAATAGCGGCACATTTGGATAGCAGTAGCAGGATCGGTCCGAGTCACCGTGTGAACCTATGCTGCACTCCCTCAATTGCCTGAATGTCCTTCCTCAAATTTGGAGACCAAAACAGCACACAATACTCCAGGTGTGGTCTCACCAGGGCCCTGTACAACTGCAGAAGGATCTCCTTGCTCCTATACTCAATTCCTCTTGTTATGAAGTCCAAGAAGCCATTCGCTTTCTTCACTGCCTGTTGTACCTACATGCTTGACTGTTGAACAAGGACCCCCAGATCCCGTTGTACTTCCCCTTTTCCCAACTTGACACGTGCTGGCTCGAAGGGCAAAATGGCCTACTCCTGCACCTATTGAGCCCACAAACAGAATAAATCAGACTTGCAGTGAGATAGAGAATTCAAGTGATAGGTGGCTGGAAACTGAGTGCTGCCCTTGAAGACTGACTGGAAATGCTCTTAACGCAGTCCACCAGTCGGTGTTGAGGAGATCACATGGAGAACATGAAATGCAGAACACTAGATAAGAAGAAATACAAGTGAATATTGTAGTAAGTACCTGTGAAAAACTCCAGAGGATTGGGTGGACAAGAATGACAATGGGACCCATGAGTTAATTAATAGCAGACCCCAGGCACTTTCAGATGGGAAATTTTGCCACATTCGCCTATTGTCTATTGTTTATTGTGTTCCCTTTTACCAGTCCTTCTTCCCCCTACCTAAATGGGCGGTCACAGTGGTGCAGCAGTAGAGTTGCTGCCTTACAGCAAATGCAGCGCTGGAGACTCGGGTTCGATCCCGACTATGCGTGCTGTTTGTATGGAGTTTGTACGTTCTCCCTGTGACCTGTGTGGGTTTTCTCTGAGATCTTCGGTTTCCTCCCACAGACATACAGGTATGTAGGTTAATTGGCTTGGTAAATGTAAAAATTGTCCCTCGGGGGTGTAGGATAGTGTTAATGTGCGGGGATCGCTGGTTGGCATGGATGCGGTGGGCCGAAGGGTCTGTCTCCATGCTGTTTCTCTAAACTAAACTAAACTAAAACTTTCCTTTATGCCCCACCTGGACTAGCAACTATTTTTTCCCCTTCTCCTCCACTTCCATCTCCACCCCTTCCTCTACCTTCATAATCGCAATTCTGCAATCCTTTTGTATCATGCCTTTGCCTTTTCATATCTGGCCTCTGTCCAACCATATGCCAAGCAAAGCCCCCTCATTTGTATCAACCTACAGTATAACCCATCAGGATTTGCTGCTTCCCTCTTCCAGCTTTCTTCCCTTACTCTCCACAATCAGTCTTAAGAATGGTCCAGACCTGAAATGTCACCCATCCATGTTGTCCAGAGATGCTGCCTGATCTGCTGAGTTAATGTAGCACTTTATGTATTTTTTAAGCCCAAAATGCAACACGCCCACCAAACCAAATGGTTTTAATCCCCAGGATTTAGAAGGGAGTAGATAAGAACATTAATATTCTCAGTAATTGTTCTGTCCTTTCTGTTGTGTCTTCGGGTTTGATTTCCTGATAATAACGACACAATTCAGGTTGTTTCAGTTGCCTTAATTTACTCCTTTAATCAGCTCCTTTGCCTGTGTGGCGTAGTGATACTGAAAGTGCTTACATACCTAATCACAGTGTGTGTGTGTGTGGTGAGTGTGCCTGATACAAAGTAGTGCAAAGTAGTGCAGGAGGTTGGGACTGCTACAATGAATATGTAGCATATGTAACATCCCCCCTTCTCAAAAGAAAGGAACAAAAATTAGTGACACTAGAGGATTGCCAGAGCGAGGGTGGCAATCCTGTAGCAGATACCGTGGGATTATTCTGCCCACATTCATGGCATTCTGCTTTCTACTATACTACACAACAAAATATATAATGGCAGCTTGTTTTCTTTCAGGTAGTGCGTAGCCAGTCAAGAGTCATGTCTTGGCGTGACTTGTCCCTTCCAGTGCTAGCGATAACGCGCTGGGGGTAAGATGTTGCTCCTGGATCTAGTAGATCTGGTTGTTGCCTGCAGTGTTGCACTCGATGTATTGGTAACTTGTTGAGTTGTTTCCTGGCCATTGGTTGGTGCTGGTTGACTATATGACTCACTGGTAGCAGTTTGTGAGAATGTGTTGTCATCAATGGCAGGTGTTGCTGCTGCTGTGGGTGGTGTCCTAGGAGTTGCTGGTGTTGTCTTTGAAGTTGCAGGTGTTGACATTTCAGGTGTCGGGCAGATGTGAATTCTGTTTCGTCTCAACTGCCTGCCCGGTTCTGTCTCTATGATATATGATTTTGGGGTTCCAGCCCTGTTGGTGATTTGTGCTGGGGTCCATTTCTTTGTTGTTGGATCCTGAGCATGTACGTTTTGGCCTTGAAATAGTTCTGGCAAGTACTGTGCATTTTTGTTGTATTGTTTCAGCCCCTCCTCCTGGGCAGCTGCCAATTTTGCCCTTGTTTCTTCTTGGTCGATAGGGGGTTGGATTTTGCTTGGCAGGGTGGTTTTGTATTTCCTGCCATTTAGCATTTCTGCAGGAGACTTCATGTCAGCCTTTAGTGGAGTTGCCCGTAAGGATAAAAGTGCCAGGTTTGGATCCTCCTTTGCCTCTTGGCATTTTATTAGTGTTTTCTTGGCTGTCTGTACTTGCCTTTCAATAAACCCATGGCCCTTTGGGTAATGTGGTGAAGATGTTGTGATTTTGAACCCGTATTCGGTGGCCAGCTCTCTGAATTCCCGAGATGTGAATTGGGTTCCATTGTCACATACGATCTGCTCAGGTATTCCTTGCTCTGCAAACAACCCTCTAACAATTGACACAATTGTTTTAGCTTTCAAGTCCTTTATGTTTCTCACAAATGGGAATTTGGAGTAGTAGCAGGCCATAATCAAATACCATTGCTGGTTCTCTGTGAACAGGTCTGCTCCGATGGTTTGCCATGGCCGGATTGGGATATCACTGGGTGTCATTTCCTCCTTCTGTTGTGAATTCCTGTATTTTTGGCATATGTGGCATGTAGATACCAGCTTTTCTATGTCCTTGTACATGCCTATCCAGTACACAGCGGATTTAGCACGGAGTCTGCACTTTTCCATTCCTAAGTGTCCCTGGTGGATCTTTTCGAAGATTTCTTTTTTCATGGACTTGGGTATGATGATTCGTGATCCGGCCATCAGGACTCCATTCTCTACCGAAATATCATCACGGATGGTCCAGTATTCGCGGAGGATAGGCTGAACTTGTTGTCTCTTTTCTGGCCACCCCTGTATTACCATTTGGGTGAGGAGCTGGAGTTCTTCATCTCTGGCTGTTTCCTCTTTGATCTGTTCCAGCTTCACGCTTGTCACACTCACAATGTGGTGGATCTTTATGCTCAGCCCTTCCATCTCTTGTTTGTCATGTGTTGATAGTCTGGATAGGGCGTCAGCTAGCAGCAGGTCTTTTCCTGGCTTGTATCTGATGTTGTAGTCGTAGCTCTGTAGCCTCAGTAATAGTCTCTGTAGTCTGGCTGGTGCTTTGGTGAGGTTTTTTTTTTCGATTTGTTCTAGAGGGCGGTGGTCTGTTTCGATGTCGAAATACCTTCCATATAGGTAAGTGTGAAATTTCTCGCAGCCATAGACTACTGCTAAGAGTTCTCTCTCTATGTTTGCGTACCTTGATTCTGTAGGAGTGAGTGCTTTGGATGCATACGCAATAGGTCGGCCATTTTGTGTCAGTACTGCTCCAACTCCTCTCATGGAGGCATCAACTTGGAGTGTTACAGGTTTCTGTCTGTCATAGTACTGCAGGATCGTTTCTTTGCTGATGAGTTGTTTTAATTTCCCAAAATCTTGGCTATGTGAAGCACACCAATCAAATTCAGCGTCGTCTTTCATCAATTCACGGAGATTTGCTGTGTGATTAGCAAGCTTAGGTATGAAGACTCCCATGTATTGTATGAGCCCTAGGAAACTTCTTAGCTGTTTCTTGTCTTTGGGTTCCTCCATGTGGTTGATAGCATCCACTTTTGTAGGGTCCGGTTTCACTCCTTCTGCAGAGTAAATCAGTCCAAAGAATTTGCACTCCCTTTCTTTGATTATGCATTTGTCTGCATTGAGCTTTATGCCGGCTCTTCGAGTTTTTTCCATAGCCTCATGGAGGTTGTAATCATGCGTGTTTTCATCCCTGCCGTATACTTGGATATCATCTGCTATCCCGATTGCCCCTTTACAGCCTTTGTATGTTTCATCTATTTTCCGCTGGAAGACATCTTGACTCACCTTCAGCCCGAATGGGAGCCTGTTGAATCTGAATCTGCCAAATGGCGTGTTGAAAGTGGTGAGCATTGATGACTTCCGGTCTATTTTGATGTTCCAATATCCATTGCTAGCATCCAGCTTGCTGAACACCTTGGAACCGGCCAGTGCTGGTGTGATCTCTTCAAGGGTTGGAGTTGGATAATGGTCGCGCTTCAATGCATTGTTCAGATCCCTGGGATCAAGGCATATCCTTAGTTTTCCGTTTGGCTTTTCTTTGATAACAATTGAATTTACCCAATCAGTTGGTTTAGTTATTGCTGTGATGATGCCCTTTTCTTCCATTTCGTTTAGTTGTTCCCTTAGCCTCTCTTTCAGTTCAAGGGGAACACGGCGGGGTGGGTGGATCACTGGTTTCACACTGGGGTCTACTGTGATATGGTATTCGTATTCCTCAAAACAACCAACGGTATCGTCAAAACACTCTGGGTACATGTCCATCAATTCTTCTTTGTTCCTGATGGGCGGCCGGTTTTTTGATGGGTATGTTTCTGTCAATTCTGCAGGAGTTTGTCTTGATTTCATGGTTGATTGACACAATCTTCAGTCTTTGGCACGTGTCCAGGCCGAGAATAGCAGGTCCTTTCGATTTAGTGATGTAGAAGGGGCATTTCACTTCTTTCCCTTTGTATGTTCCTGCTATGATTGTTTTGCCTAGCTGTGGGATTATGGAACCTCCGTATGCAGCTAGGACTACATCGCTACTTCTAAGGATTCCTTTCCTGACGCTGCCATCTTTTGTCATGTGTTCAGGGAATATCTTTCCGTAAAGATTGACTGGTAAGATATTGCTCTGGGCTCCAGTATCAATTTTGAGCCTTAGATTAATCGTTGTTCTTTTCTTTCCCACTTTTTTCTGTAGTTGTATTATAGTATATGCTTCATCTCTGTTGCTATGTGGTTTGTTGTTTCCCATTTCGTGGACGTCAATGGTCCCAACGGCAAGGAATTCTTCCTCAGAGGTATCTGAGGTTATCTCCTCTTCCTGTTGGACGTGTGCGTGTATTTGTTTCCTTCTCGTATTTCTATCGTTCTTTGACCATTGCTGCTTTGGCTTGGTGCTGTATGATTTTGTTGACCTACACCTTTTCTTCCAGTGGTTAGGCCTCCCACAGGAGTTGCAGGTAGTCCCGTATGCTGGGCACTCCCTGCGATCATCAAATGCATGCTCTGTACCGCAGTTCCAGCAGCTTCTTTGGCTTGCTTGTTTGTTTGCATGCCTAGAAAATGTCTGCTTTGGAGCCTTTAAGGTGGAGCCAGGGTCACGTTTTGAGAGAGCGTCTATATTCACTCTGGTGCTGCTCTGAGATGAGCCAACTTGAAGGCAGAGGGAGGACATTTGTTTCCTTGTGGCTTCGAAAGCTCTGGCAGCATCTACGGCGTCTTTTAGGTTGAGGGTGTCTTTCCCTATTAGGGACTTTTGGACCTCTTGGTGGGCGCACCCCCATATTAGCTGGTCGACAATTCTGTCATCTTCATCACCAAATCTGCATTTCTTGGCCACGTTCCTTAGTCTCGACAGGAAAGTGTCGGTTGTTTCTTGTGGGTCTTGTCTTAGCCCTTGGAACTCATACCGATGGATTCTGTGGTTTGATTTGGGCTCCATATGGTTCGCAAACCTTTCAAGGACTATTCCCGGATTATTGCAGTCGGGCTCTGTTAAGCTCCAACTGTTAAAAATGTCTAGACCCTTCTCCCCGAGCCATAGTAAAATATAACTGACCTTCTCTTCATCTGCAGTTCCTTTCAGGAAGCTTTTGAATGTCAGCTGGCTCTTTTGTTTGAATTTCTTGAACGCCTCCACCACATCATCGGCATCCCAGTTCATCGTAGGGTGGAGGCTCATTGCTGCTGTGGAGGCCGCCATCTTGTGTTGTTAGGTGGGTGCACAAAAAAAATCAATTTCTCTGCAGCCGCTGTTCCTAATTCACAATAGCGATTCACAATAGCGCGGGTTTTTACTCGAAAGTCACCGCTGCCACCATGTTGTGTCTTCGGGTTTGATTTCCTGATAATAACGACACAATTCAGGTTGTTTCAGTTGCCTTAATTTACTCCTTTAATCAGCTCCTTTGCCTGTGTGGCGTAGTGATACTGAAAGTGCTTACATACCTAATCACAGTGTGTGTGTGTGTGGTGAGTGTGCCTGATACAAAGTAGTGCAAAGTAGTGCAGGAGGTTGGGACTGCTACAATGAATATGTAGCATATGTAACACTTTCCACATGATTTCTCCAAAGATTCTCTGTTGATTAATTTTACCTTTAGATTATCGATATGCCTACATCAGGCAGCTTTTAAGAAATATAGGAGGGGGAAACCAAATAATTATTGATCAGTTATCAGATAATTACCTGTGTCAATAATTGTGGATAGAGTAACATAACAATTTGAAAATGTGCAGCTGATCAGAGGAAGTCAGCAGGTAAATGTGAATGTTAAATCCATATACTGTAATTTGTAAATAGCTGAATATTTAGAGGATATGGATAAAGGAATTATCAATTGATATTTACATGGATTCAGATACATTTGATAGTTCCTATAAGAAACTTAACTAATGTTGAAACTTTCTAAATTGTTGGAAAATTATCGTATTGAGGAAGGGCATTCTTTGATGTCCTTTGAGGACAATGTCCTTTGAGGAAGGACATTCTTGCTATTGAGGGAGTGCAGCGTAGGTTTACAAGGTTAATTCCCGGGATGGCGGGACTGTCATATGCTGAGAGAATGGAGCAGCTGGGCTTGTACACTCTGGAGTTTAGGATGAGAGGGGATCTCATTGAAACATATAAGATTGTTAAAGGCTTGGACATACTAGAGGCAAGAAGCATGTTCCCGATGTTGGAGGAGTCCAGAACCAGGGGCCACAGTTTAAGAATAAGGAGTAAGCCATTTAGAATGGAGATGAGAAAACACTTTTTCTCACAGAGAGTGGTGAGTCTGTGGAATTCTCTGCCTCAGACGCGGTGGAGGCAGGTTCTCTGGATGCTTTCGAGATCTAGATAGGGCTCTTAAAAAATAGCGGAGTCAGGGGATATGGGGAAAAGGAAGGAACGGGGTACTGATTGGGGATGATCAGCCATGATCACATTGAATGGCGGTGCTGGCCAAATGGCCTACTACTGCACCTATTGTCTATTGTCTATTGTATTGATTAGAAAACTAGTGAAGCATTAGAAGATCATGAGTGAAGAAAGACACAAAATGTTAGAGTAACTCAGGAGGAAGACGATCAACATGGCTAGGTGAAATTTCAGGTTGGGACCCTTCTTCAGACTGATTGTATGGGGGCATGTAAAACAAGGCTGGATCCGAGGAGGGGCAGAACAGAGCATGGGCGGTAATAGATGAACACAGGCAAGGTTTTTTTCTGATGGCGAGATTGTTAGACAAAGGCCAGGGATGAAAAGACAGGTGAGAGCGCAAAAGGATAAAGAGTTGTGAATTATGAAGCTTGTGGAGAGATAAGCTGTTAATTGCACAGCCAAAGGAAGGGCAAGGGGAGCAAGGTCAGCCTGGGTTCATGGGAGGGGAGTAGAGATGTGGGGGTGGGGGGAGAAAAGACGGAGAAAGGGAAGGGGAAAGGGGGAGTTTGCGAGTTAGTTAAAAACTGAGAATTCAGTGTCCAAATCATTGGGTTGCATGCGGAATATAAGGTGGTGTTCCTTCAGTTTGCATATGGCCTCACTCTGCCAATTGAAAAGGCCCAGAAGACAATGGGCATGTACTCAAATTGGATGTGACAAATATTGTCTCACAAGATCTCTGTTGGGACTGCAATTGATAAATGTGCTTATAACATTTTCAAATTATGAAATCTTCAGAGTTGCAAATTCAAGATTTTCAATGATAGGCAGCATAATAAGCATTGTAAATTGAAATGCTAGATCATTAGAAGATGTTAATAGATTAACTAATGAGCAAAATATTGGCAAATAGAATTCAAAGCAGGAAAGTTGAAACTACTTACTATGTATCTGAAAATATAAACAAGTGGAAGTAAAAAGCTGTTTCCTTCAGCATTCCATGTCTAGAGATACCTTATCTCCTAAATGAAATTATATTGTGAATAATGCTGGTTTGAATTCCACTGTTGAAAAAATTCAATCAGGAACTTCCAGTCCCAAATCATCCTTGTTCCGGTGATGTGACTTCCATGTTAGTTGAACATGGGATGTCATCAATTTTCATGTAAATGTCCTTTGGAGCATTCACTGGAAAGTTGGATGATATCTTTCCGAAATACACAAGTTGTGGTGATCTTCTGGACCAACTTATTCTGCTACATTGCTGTCCACTTAAAGGCCGTAACAAGGAGTATATTCCATTCCGTCGCTTCAATGCGTTTAGTTCATTGTCACGTGTACCGAGGTACAGTGAAAAGCTTTTATTGCGTGCTAACCTGTCAGTGGATAGACAATACATGATTACATTTGAGCTATCTACTGTGTACAGATACATTATAAAGGGAATAACGTGAGTAACGTTTAGTGCAAAATAAAGCCAGTAAAGTACGATCAAAGATAGGGTCTCCAATGAGGTAGATAGTAGTTCAAGATTGCTTACTTGTTGTTGGTAGGATGGTTCAGTTGCCTGACAACAGCAGGGAAGGAACTGTTCCTGAATCTGGAGGTGTTCGTTTTCATACATCTATACCTTTTGCACGTTGGGAGAAAGGGGGATCCAATCCAATCCAACTTTATTTGTTAAGCACTTTAAAACAACCAATGTTGACCAAAGTGCTGTACAGAAGAATAAACAAGACATCATAAACAGACAACATAACAGAACATAACATAACAGCTCACATAAGGCGCAAAAATTACATATGAAATACAACAATAAATTAAAAGACATAAAACATGAGTAAAAATAATAGCCACGCAATAAAAGCAATCAAAATAAGAAATTAAATCAAGTAAATAAAGTCGACATCTTACTGGGTATCAAAAGCCACGGAGAAGAGATGGGTTTTAAGAAGTGATTTAAAAACAGACAGAGAAGAGGCCTGTTTAATGTGGAGAGGCAGATCGTTCCATGATTTGGGTGCCGACACAGCAAAGGCACGGTCCCCTCTGAGCTTCCGCTTAGTTTTAGGCCCACTCAGGAGAAGCTGATTATCTGACCTGAGAGAGCGGGCGGGTGTATAAGGGTGTAGAAGCTCAGATAGGTAGGGCGGGGCAAGACCATTCAGGGATTTAAAAGCAAATAAAAGAATTTAAAAATGGATCCTAAACTGAATAGGCAACCAGTGGAGTGAGGCTAAAATGTGCGAAATGTGTTCATGTTTACGTGTGCCAGTTAAAAGACGTACAGCTGCATTCTGTACCATCTGGAGACGGGCGATGGAGGACCCACTAACCCCCACATACAGTGCATTGCAGTAATCCAGCCGAGTGGTAACAAAGGCGTGGATTACCGTCTCAAAGTGCTGCCTTGACAGAATTGGCTTTATTTTGGCCAGCTGCCTCAAATGGAAAAAGCATGATTTAACAACAGCCTTGATCTGACTGTCAAATTTAAGCTCAGGGTCCACTTTAACCCCTAGGTTTGTGATGCATGGTTTGATATACTGGGCCAGGGAGCCCAGATCTACAGGGGGGGCCCCAGTGGTGCCACCAAAAACCATTACTTCCGTCTTTTTATCATTAAATTTTAAAAAGTTCAGAGCCATCCAGGCCTTTATGTCGTTGAGACACTCAAGTAACAGTCCGACAGAGTGTTCATCCTTCTTTTTAAGAGGCACATAAATCTGACTGTCGTCTGCATAAAAGTGGAATGAAATTCCGTGCTTCCTAAGTATGGAACCAAGTGGGAGCAAATAGAGAGAAAAGAGGGGAGGGCCAAGAACTGAGCCCCGTGGGACCCCACACGAGAGAGGAGCAGAGGATGATACAGAGTCCCCAAGGCTGACACAGAAAGTTCGATCAGCCAGGTACGACCTGAACCACTCTAGTGCTATGCCCCTGATACCCACCCACTGCTTCAAACGTGAGATCAATATTTCATGATCCACTGTGTCAAAAGCAGCAGTCAAATCTAAAAGCACAAGGGTAACACAGTCACCACGGTCAGTAGCTAAAAAAATATAATTAAAAACTCTTAAAAGGGCTGATTCGGTGCTGTGAAGGAATTTAAAACCGGATTGGAAAACTTCTAAAATATTATGTTCTTCCAGAAAGGCCATTAATTGACTGTGCACGATCTTCTCCAGGATTTTTGATAGAAAAGGCAGTTTGGAGATAGGCCTGAAATTTCCAAGAACTACAGGGTCAAGAGCAGGTTTTTTAATCAGGGGTTGTACTACTGCATGTTTAAAATTTTCAGGGACAACACCTGAGGACAGACTGTTATTAATGACTGCAATAACAGATGGTCCTACAGTGGGGAACACCTCTTTAAATAGTCGAGGGGGGACAGCATCGTTTGGAGAACCTGAGGGCTTCAAATGACCAACAATCTTCTGTTAAAAGGAAAGAGTCACAGGCTTAAACTGGTCAAATTCAGCAGAGCAGGGGACAGAGATTGAGGGGTCATAAGCAGATGGTGGGATTAGAGCTCTAATAGAAGTGACCTTATCAATAAAAAAGTGAAGGAAGTTTTCACACACAGCAGGGGACGCCTCCATACAAGACAGTCTGCGGGGCATTAAGAACTGTGTCAATTGTGTTAAACACGATGATCAGGGTCCTTCATTATGTTGGTGGCCTTGCTGAGGCAACATGAGGTGTAAATGGATTCAATGGAAGGGAGGTTTATTTGTGTGATGGTCTGTGCTGCATCCACAATTCTCCGCAATTTCTTGCGGTCTTGGATGGAGCTGCGATGTATCACGATAAAATGCTTTCTATTTGATAACGTGCCCCTGTGAGATCTATTTTTTCTCTAATTCTCTTGAAGTTTTATCACACCTCTTATATGATGTAAACTCAATTGAAAACAACTCCTGCTCCAATTTTTGCCTTGTGGACCGTCCACCAAAGCCCAGAGTTGCAGGTGCCTTTGCTCCCTTCCCATTAAAGCACAGATCTCTGGGGCATGCACTTGGCTCCAGTTCAGGCCCTAACCTCCCTAAACCACCAGCCCTACACATGGTTCAATCTTATTTTCATTTGTTCACTCCACATGTGAAATGTTGTGCAATTGGCAAACAGTAGCAGCCAAAACCTTGGGCCTCAGACCATTCATTTCAGTAACAGTGAACACAGAAAACTGAAAATTAATTGAAATAATTCAAATAGGAATTACTTTTTCGGCTGAAATATCACCAACAATTTATCCTGGCCCAATCACATTGAATCTTTGGCCAAGAAAGCACACAAGCACCTCTGTTCTCTCAGAAAACGAATGCAATTTGGCATGTCTTAATCAACTCTTTGCAATTTCTACAGATGTACCATAGGAAGCTTCCTATTGGGATGTATCACAGCTTGGTTTGACAACTTTTCTGTCCAAGACTGGAAGAAATCACAGAGTTGTGGATGCAGCCCAGCACGCAGACCACCCTTCCGCAATACACTCAATCTACACTTCATGCTGCTTCAGGAGAGCAGCCAACATAATCATGGACCATTTATACCCTGACCATTCCCTCGTCTCCCGTCTCACATTGGGAAGAAGATTCAAAAGCTTGAAAGGCATTACTGCCAGATTCAAGGACAATTTATTTACTCACTGTTATTAGACACTTCATCGGACCTCTTACAAGCTAAGGATGTATTCCCAATCTCCCTCTTTGTGGCCCTTTCACTCTTTCTTCTATCTGCACTTTCTGCAGTGGTACCATTATATTCTGTATGAATTGATTGTACTCATGTATTAATGTTCTATCGGGAAAGTCTGTGGAATTCTCTGCCTCAGAGGGCGGTGGAGGCAGGTTCTCTGGATGCGTTCAAGAGAGAGCTAGATAGGGCTCTTAAAAATAGCGGAGCCAGGGGATGTGGGGAGAAGACAGGAACAGGGTACTGATTGGGGATGATCAGCCATGATCACATTGAATGGCAGTGCTGGCTCGAAGGGCCAAATGCCCTACTCCTGCACCTATTGTCTATTGTCAATTGGAAGCACACAAAACAAAAGTTTTTCACCATATCTCAGTCCATCTGTCAATAATAAACCAGTACCAATCCCAGAGGCATGATAGAGTGATGTATGTACTTTGTACTCCTGTTTTGCAATTCAATTTCTTTGAAGTCGATGTGTAAATTTTCATTCGTTTCTGGTCCTATATTGCTTCCTGTGAAAATAGTCTTTAAATGGAAAGATTCTGGAATCGGATGTTTACTTCACGATTTGATTATATTCCAAATGGCCAGATATCTGCTTCAACCTAGGTATTCCAAGCAACATATGTGTTGCACATGCAGGCATAGGAATTGTAGTGGACTATAGACATGATAGTTTTTGAAAATTATATCACCAGCATTGGGAAAAGTTAACTCACTCAAAAGTTAACTGGAAACAAACCATCTGACAGCACACAGACAGGGCAAGGATTAAGGCAGATTATGAAGAATTGGACCCTGCAGTTATCAACTGACAGGTGAATTCCATCGGATATTGCTGCGAAATATTTCTGGATTTCTGGAAATGTTTGAATTTTTTTGCTGACTTGGGCTAAGACCATATTGTGATGCAGCTAGTTCTAATGTAATTTGAGTTTCTCCAATATGATCTGATCTCACTGTTTCCCCATATTAGCTGGTGTGAAGCAGATTGTTTATCATTTTAACAGCATTTTCTATTTATTAAAGTTTGAAGTTTGAAAATGTTTCTTGCATTTCAATGGAAGTCTCCTTCTATTTCAACCGTTGTCACCCCAGAACTTCATTTAACCTTTCTAGTTACTGTTACATTTTATGCATTATGATAAATAATTTCATATTCGGAAATTATCTACTGTATAATACTGTACAGGTATATGTGATTTATAGCAACTCATCTGAACTACAATTCTAAAACAAAATAACTGTGGTTGAAGGCATATCAGATCTAAGAACATGATTTAATATGTTTAAAGATGTTGAAGATTTCCAGTATTGAAATAGTAAAATTAAAATGCTATCTTTCTGTACCAAAATATGCAGTAGCAAAATGGGTAGCAGAGAGGTACATCCAGGATGACTGGAGTTCTATCCTGAATTCTGGCAGCATCTGTATAGATGTTATGTGTATGGATCTCTTCCAGTGATTCTGTTCCCATTCCAAAAACATGGTTGGTATTGTTGACCGTTTTACCTCTTTATCAACTGACATGTCGAACAAAAGACTAAACCAAGGTTTTGCACAACTTCAACTTTACTAGCATGAGTTACTTAAGCATGCACAAAGACCACTGACCTACTAATTTCTCATTTGATTTACTGTTCCAGTTTATCGCTTCGGTTACTAAATCACAACACTAATCTCTTGGACACATATACTTCTTGTATGAGTAAATAGGTCAGATTCACTCTGCTGATAGGGGAGTTGACTTCTCTGAACTTCCAAAACAGATTCCTCCTTCTTGCGAAAGTTGTTCCCAGGTTGTTGCTGTCGACATCTTGGACTGCCCTTCTTTTATGCAATTGTGTCTTCAATCTTCCAAGGAAGCCTTTGATCTAACCAAAGGTTCTCACAATTGAAGCCAAAAATTTCAAGTTGTCACTTATTCAAGGGCTGAATAACAAAACACTTTTTTCCTCATCAGGCCAGAGTGTTCTTAATTATGTTGCCTGTTCATATTTTCCCTCACATCACATGGTCGCATTACAAAATGGCTGTTCCCAGACAGCTTATCATCTCAAGGCCACAGAATGTTGCCACAAAGTTATCATTAGCTATAGTCTTGCTAGATGCCGATCACGTGACCTTTTCACTGTGCTTCTTTGTTTTTGTGATCCCAGCATTTCTTTCTGTCCCTCTCTCTCTAACTAGAAGTGTCCTCCCAGAGCCTCTCAGGACATTTGACATCTTGTCTCAGGGTACATTTCCGTTTTTTGATCCATTGAATGTTAACTGAATTGGATCATACTGAATATTGCTGGTATTTCATCTCATGTAATGTAGATATCTGAGTCCTCATCATGTTATAATATATTCTTTAAGATATAACCATGGAAATACCATTTAGAATATTCATGCTGCTCATAAAGCATTATTTCCCTCAATGTTTGCCTTATTTATACATGCTTGACCCAGCTTACTGCCTCTAGAATTTATCAATTCTTATGTTATTTTCTACCATTTGATCTTTTATAATTTTTGTTCATGCATCTGCAGGCAAAGTTCCATGTTTAGCTTTCTTTTCATTTCCATCTTCCAAGGTTTAAACATCATTAAGGTATATATTTGAT
Organism: Amblyraja radiata; assembly: GCF_010909765.2. Taxonomy (NCBI): domain Eukaryota; kingdom Metazoa; phylum Chordata; class Chondrichthyes; order Rajiformes; family Rajidae; genus Amblyraja; species Amblyraja radiata. The sequence continues at coordinate 59,106,826 of NC_045961.1, forward strand.
ATATGAAAATTAAAGTCATTACAATTATAACAATATGGGAAGCAATCCTTACCCATGGGTGAATTTGTTCATTTATTCCCCAGTTCCAAATATCATCCCAGCGGCTGGTTTCCTTAATTTCATTTATATCCTTTCTAATCTTTCCAGTGTGTTGGATAACTTTAATGAATTTAATGCTGGTTTTATCCATTTGTTTGTTTGTTAATCCATTGCAAGTCCTCAGGCAGGAGCCTAACTTCAGTAAAATACATTTGAAATAATTTGTTTAAATCGTCCTTTATTCCCTCAGTAACCACCCTAGTGATTTTACTTCGGAGTCACGTGAGTGACTACGTGAAGAACCCGCTCAGTGCGCAGGCGCGGCATTACGCCAGCAGTGAAACAGCGGCAGCGGGAGCTAGGCACTCCCGCAACAGATGAAACGGACCGTCAGGTGAGTATCCTGAGGTCGGGTTTCTTTTACAGGGGAGCCCCTTTTTCTGCTTGTGTTTTACAGGCAGAGAAAAAGGCTCTGGAACCAAACTGTCCCCCGTTCGAGGAGGAACGTTTCCCGTCGGGGGGAAGGGGGGCAGCAACAGGCGGTAGGAGCAACCCGGTGTTCCTCTATTCCCCGACACCGTGCCGAGCCCAGCCCGCTAGCGGGCTGGATGTATAGCCACCCGAAGAGGCATCCGGCAGGTGTTCCCGATTTGGGACGGGACGTCTCTCCACCCGCACGGGGGGAGAGAGAGCCGCCTGAGCCGCTGGAGCGGCTCTCGGAGCAGGTGCCTGCGAGACGCGCTGCTTGAGGGGCGCTCTCGCTACTACAAGGCACAAAAGCTCCAGAAGAAGGCGGTAGGAACATTTAACCGGGCGTTCCGCTATCCCCACACCGCGCCGAAGCCAGTCCCGCTAGTGCCTGAGCTGCGGGCTGGATGTCTAGCCATCCGAAGAGGCATCCGGCCGGTGGCTTCCGACTTGTCGGAGGGGACGTCTCTCCACCCGCAGGGAGAGAGACAGCCGCCTGAGCCGCTGGAGCGGCTCCTGGAGCAGGAGCTCCTGCGAGACACGCTACGTGAGGGGCAGTCTCGCTGGAGGGTTCAGGCATACCCTCCACAGTGCCTAGGCACTGCCCATCGCTTCCTCCTTAGTGTGGTTAGCTTTGGGGTGACCAGTGGCTGGGCTGGTCATGAAGAGGGGTCACTGGCTGAACAATATCAGGAGTATGCTTGAGGTACAGGATCAGGAAGAGCTGCTGGGTGTGGCCGCTATGTGGCTCCACCACTAGCGAGATGGCTTTTCAGTCTCAACTGATGGCCAGCTTACTACCTGTCTTTTCCAAAAAACTTCTCCAAGACAGGTAGCCATGAGGCGTTGGTTTTATCACGCCTCCCCTAAATTGCATTTACTCAAAGTGCCCGCCATTATTGGGGGATACATTGAGCAGCGCGTTTAACCTAAATATTTTAAAAATGCATTTGGTACCCTGACGTCGGCTATCATGTCCACCTGCTCATTCCAGAAGGGCAGGGTAGTATGGCAAAACACCTGACCCTACTGTTCAACGGTATACCTCATAACTTCTGAAATGAACTCACAAACCTGCCCTCAATCTATGAAATTAACAGGACTATGAGAACGCCGACCTCATAATCACAGATCCTGCTACCTGGCACTTACCAAACCAGTCCTAAAAAACTGGACGAAGTGTTCAAACTATTCGGCACAAGAGGGCAGAGTCTGGAATGAGCACCACACTAAACCAGACAGCAGTACCTCTACGTGTCCACCAGGGGCGTCTACCTCATGGTACTGGTGAAGCTCGGGGCCTGCATGCCAAACCTGTAGCATTTTAGGCCACGGCACAGAGCAGGCCCCAGGGGAAAATGTGCCACCCCCCAACAAACATCGTCCCTACAAGAACAAGGAACCAGAAACCGAAGAAAACAACAATGAAGACAGATAAGTATGGTTCCTACCATCACATAAAGGTTAAGGGTTGTACTAACAAGGGGTGGATGAATCACGCCTGGTTAGGAAGCTATCACTCTTGGTAGTTATATACCAAAAAATAAATACAAGGGGAATAGAATTAATATCTTGCCACCAATTCAGCAAGCACCCCAAGTGGTCTACCCTCCCACGATGGTGAATGTCGCACCATCGTTGATAAACCACTTGAGTATTTCACCAGGTATACCCATTCATGGGATTTGTAACTACTACCATGGATCCAAGGATACTTTATGGTAGACATCGACCTTGAAGATGCACACTATTCAGTACCTTCTCTTATAAGTTTCGGATATACCGCGATTACCTGGATGGAGTAACCATGATGAGCGTTGCGGCATTTAAGTCAAAGTTATCCAGAATCAACTAGCCCTGACACTTAGAAACATTCCGTCATGGCATGTCTATATATTAACGACAAACTATCCTTGGATACAGCTTTAGCTGCATCGCTTCTCGGCCTTTTGGCTAAGATCAAGTGTAGTATCTGTTCTTATCAGTTTAATAATCTGATACGTCCCTTATCTAGGGACCATATATTAAATTGAATTTTGGAACAGGGAGATGGAATAGGGGCTTGCTCCGTCCACTCCACGCATCGACCCAGTATTGCAGTGCCTCTGGGAACGGTGCACAAAATATATATCCAGATATTTACGTTGACCATCCACAACGTTGTTATCTGGTATTCATTAAGACTATCAGTCATGGTGCATTAACCACCAATCAACTACGTGGCAAAGTAATTGGGATATAGCAGCATTACCAGCTACTGAACTTTGTACCTTTCCTATGAGCTGAGATACTAGTGTTCAAAACTATCTCCATACCTGTAATATGGGGGCAAATGGATTAATCTGTAGTGTTATCATGGAATTTATCGGCAGGAAGGATTATGGTTGTACACTTCCACCTGTTTTGAGTAACATCTTATGTGTCCTGATGTGTTACTGAGCTTGTAATACTTAATGCCAATATGAATTGACTTAAACATGTTATATATTAACTTACTTAATTCTAGTGAAGCATTTGCTCAGTAATCCACCAAATTTGCATGTTCGTTTATAAGATAACAACATCAGTGGTGGCATATACCAAACCACTTGGGCGGAGAACATCGATATTAGGGGTCAATTTATTAACAATTGGAAACCGTATGTCGTCAAACATGTTTGACCATCAGTAACTCACCTATCAGGTGAGCTAAATACTGTAAACATACATTTAAACCAAAAATATTTGCTGAAATCACTAAGCAATATGGACACCAGATATCGATTCCTTATATCCAATTAAATCACCACGTACTAACTTACGTCACATGAAACCAATCTCAAGGCAGCGGCAATGGAGACATTCCCGCGTATTGAGGGGTGGGGGGAACCTAATCTCTATGTTTTCCTTTCCTTCTACCTCTTCAATAGGTACTACGGCTTCATCAGTCGGGTACTACGCAAATTACAGTGGACCAAGTCCACAAGCATGGTTCCCAGTGATCCTCGACATGGTCATTAAAAGAATTGCAGAATTGGGAAGACCATTGCTGTGCTTGGATCAGGAGCACTATCAACCTGATGACAGCATTCCGTCGCATATCCTAGGGAACATACCTGAGGAGCATCAAGAAATGGTACACTGTTTCCAAAACAGGAATTACACATTCAACTATAACAAAAAACTGTACTGGAGCTCCTGGCAGGTCTTCACCACAATGAAGGACATGTTCTGTTAGCCTACTCAACTTGGGTACCGCTCACTGGTGATCAGATACAGGAGAGGTATATCAATCCATTCCCCAGAAATAGGTACACCCAAATTGGGATGTCAGTGAAATCCTGACATACCTTAGGGGATGATCACCAGCCAGGTCACTCACCCTGGAACAGCCTACCCTGAAGATGGACATGCTGGTGGCCTTACATCAACACAAAGAGCCATCTCTCCCATCTACTGCGATGGGACAACATGGTTATAACACCAGATAGTGTCACATGCCCATTCAAGGGTTGGCCAAACAGAACAGACCAGGAACATCAGGTCCAGTCATGAAATTCCGGGCATACCCACCTGAACCACGTTTTATGTGTCATGACCCACTTAGAGATCGACACAATAAGGAATACCGAGGGAGAGGAAAAAGCCTTATGGGTCAGCCACAGGAAACCTCATGGTCGGGTGACGAGCTAAACTATCTCTAGTGGCTCAAGCAGGTACTGGGAGTTGCTGGAGTAAATACTAACGTGTATAAAATCTTATTCCACCAGAACAGCTTCCACGTCAGTAACTAAGAGGATGGACGAGCCTATGGACCACATCCTGGCTACTGCAGGGTGGTCTAGGGAGTATACGTTCCAAACTTTTATAACAAACCACTGACAGAACCTGTATCGTTTGCAGAAAAAGAATCTGCAAAAAATATATAATTTAAGCCCGGGGGAGCAATTGGTCTTGTTGTTGTTAATAACACCATTATTGTTTTTACAAACAGATTCATGGTTGATTACGATAACATACTTCCTCCCTCGAATGACTTCGGCAGCGAGTGAAGTATGAACTGTTACACGGTTTGAAATCACAGAGCTTTGAAGTCTTCACGTAGTCACTCACGTGACTCCAAAGTAAAATAGTAAGATTAAACGAGAACTTACCAGTTTGAAGTTTGATCTGTATTTTATGAGGAGTTACGATGAGGGATTACGTGCCCTCCGCACCCACCCTCATTATATGGATCAAACTAATAAATTGATGTCTCCTTATCTTTACTATGTTTACTTCAAATAACTGTGTCTATCTGTGATTCCACACCGCTGCTTGGAAGTATGCCGCGCCTGCGCACTGAGCGGGTTCTTCACGTAATCCCTCATCGTAACTCCTCATAAAATACAGATCAAACTTCAAACTGGTAAGTTCTCGTTTAATCTTACTATTTTGTTCCATTCATGGGGATCAATCATCTTGGTTTTACCTATTATTCTGAGTATTTGTGGATTAATGAATTGGTAATAATGGACACCACACTGTTATTAATTCATTGAATAGTGATGTAGTAATCTTCTTTCTCTTTATATGCAACCTTGGTGGTTTTAATCCTGTCTTTGTCATTTCCACCTGGGAAAAAGGTTCTTGACAGTTTATCGTAACTATGCCTCATAATTTTATATACTTCTGTCAGGTCTTGCCACAGCCGCCGATGTTCCAGAGAAAATAAATTTATCTAGACTCTCCTTAAGGATAATATCTTCTAATTCAGGCAGCATTCTTGTAAATTTCTTCTGCACCTTCTCCGAAGCCTCCACATTATTCCTTTAATGGGGTAATTAGTTATGTACACAATACTCTAAATGCAGCAGAACCAAAGTTCTATAAAACTGCAACATGACATCTTGACTTATTCTCAGTGACTTGCCCAATGAATGCAAGTACATCATACACCTTCTTTGTTACTCTATCTAATTATTTGAGTTGGACTATCCATAAACTGTTTGGGAAGGGATGAGGGAGTTGAAAGCAGAGGCAGAGATTGGAAGGTGATGGTGGGGACAACAAGGAGCTGCAGACTTTGCCCTTGTCTCCTTGGCTCCATCTGCCAGAATATTGACCCAGAATGGCAGCTATCCCCATAACTCCCCAGATGCTCCCTGACCTCAGTACACGTGACAATAAACTAAACTGAACGAAGTGGAATGAGCACATAATAATGCTCTGACACTATAGCACAAACTGAGAGAAGATTTGCTCCCTTTGTTCTCGATATGAATGGATGCCTCGGTTGTGGAAGATAATAATGATTTAAAAATACCATTCTTCTATTAAATTGCAATGCTAGCAAAAATGCACTAAACCTTTGCTTTCAGTACACTACAAAGCTAGCAGACTGTTAATGTTCCCTTTCCAATAACATAAGCGAGATAATAAGCTCAGCTTCATGAATGTCTCCTCTACAATTTAAACATTGAGAGAGAATTCAGACTATAAGATTATAATGTGCGTCATAAGTAGAAAAAAACAAAATGCTTGTTCTACAGAAATATAACCTTCTCATATAACCATATGTGGCTAACCCTTCCTCTGTTAGAAGAACCTGTCATCTTCTTATGCTGTCAATCTGAAGGATCTGTCAATCTTAAGAAGCAAGTGGTTGTGCTATGATCTGGAGATAAGGTAGTGCTGAATCGTTGGTTATTGGAGTATATACATGTAATTTGATCACTGCCCCTTTGTGTGGGGATGAGAACTCTGTATAGTCTGTAATCTGCATACTGTTAAGAGTTTTACCACACCCGCCTGGCGAAATAAAGATTGTACTGCTTGATCACTGATTTTATTTGTGTTTTTGTCTGTTTAAACATATTTGGGCCACAACATTTGGCGTAGTCGGCATCTCTTGCTGGAAACAATCGCTGAAGACCAAGTAAGAGGCTACAGTTTGGCCGGAGTCTCGAAGGGGGAAGAAAGTGCACTATCAGACCCCTTGAGTCTGACCTCCTAAGAGTGCCCGGGAACATTGTGGTCCTTCACCCGAAGTGATCCGGTTCCTGCCAAGATCTTTCAGAACAGACAACGCAAGGTAAGACCATTTTTGGGATTGTTGACTCAGACTAAGTAGGCTGTCTGTAGTATTAAGCCGATATATTGGGCCAGTAATGGTATAGGCTCGGGTAAGAGGAATGTGAGAGCTTTGGTACATGTGGGTGCTTCGATATATGTGGGAGTACGTGGGAGCTTCGATACTGCAGTGAGAGAGTTAAACAACACAGAGCACCAGGAAAGAGAAACAGCAGATAAATAAGAAGATTGAAAAGATAAAGCAGGATGTCGAGTTGGTGGCTTTCGAGGCACTGTACCTTAACTACCCCGCAAGAATCGAGGCTGCTCACTTTTGCCCAAAGAACTTTAACATTTTGCAGCAAACAGTCGGTACAGTTTAAAACAAATTTGAAACAAAAGACTCTGATCTGTTTGAAAAACAGAGCTCGGCTCCCTGGTTGAGAGAGAGGGGAAAGTCTGAGTAATCGGGCAAGTGTGAGGTGTGGCAAGGTCCTATATGACAGGGAATCGGACCAATCCCATTTCTGGGCTTGGTTAATTTCTACTGGCAGTGGATACATTGGTGCCTCCGCCAGGGCACAACAGCAATTCTCTCTAACTCTCTCACTCCCAACAAGAAGAAGACTTTCGCAACTTAAAAACAGCTACTGCATGCCTTAACCCTCCAAGTCCAACTGGCCATTATTAAGTGCAATGCCCATAAAAGTGGCCATAATGAAGTGTCCCGCTGACATTATTGCCTACAGAGCAGATTACGAATTCTGCACATTGGTCCCCACAGAACCAAAAGATTCTAGTAGACATAACAGCTCTTTCAGACAAGAGAATGTAAAGTGAATTAATTATGTTGTGAGGATTGTTGAGAATTGTAAAGAAACAGCAACAGTGCTTCAATTTGGTTTCTGTGTAAAATGTAAATCAAGACAAATCCATTTGCGATTATTGAAATTCATTTTAGCAGGGATAATAAAGGGGGATGCAGGAGGAGCTGAGAAATGTTATTACATAATTATGCCCACCTGCAACTTTCATATTAAATTTGTATTGATAAGGAGGGAAGAGAATGCGGAAAGTAGCTTACACTTTTAAGCTTTTAATGAAATGACCTGTGTTCGAGAGAGAGTCCAGAGTGTGTTTTGGATTGAGACCATTCTTCAGTAGGTGTTGTATTTATGGATAAAGTATGAAAATTTTGGTGAATGGCTGGCTGACAAATAAAATTTTCCTCTGATACAGCCTATATATAGATGAATCTTGTCTACTATCTTATTGTTTTTCTTAAATTATATTTAAGAAGTATATGGCTTCTGTTTTATAATTCTCCAAAGTTATTTTGGTCAAGTTAGCATCACAACAGCACAAGACATAGTGCCTTTGTCTGATAAAATCTTATATTAAAATTTAAATTTCTCATTTTTGTGTGTTTCAAAGTTTTGCATGATTTCCTTGAGGAGTACATAACTGTGTTTTACTCTTGAGTGGGAATGTTATTGCTTTAACTTGTGGATATATCTGTGATTTAGCATATTGCATGAGGTGTGGACATTTGTGAGTGAATGGCAGAAAGAGGGTGTAGAGTGAGTGAGTTTAAAGACTGTTACTTGATGTGGGTGAATTTTGAATTAATCATGTAAATAAGATGAAATAGGATGTCATTGAATGAGCTTGCTTATTTACGTGATAAATCTTTGTAGAATCTCATGTGTTAAAAGGTAGTGTCTCTTTAAGATGTTGCAGCTGTATTGGCATTGAGCCTGGGACAGAGTTATTATATTTTTCTTTGCTCTTTGAAAATGTATTGGTTATCTATGTAGAAATTAACTGTGTATTCTCTGTCTTCTTGACTTTTATGAAACAGGGGATGTGGCTCAGCAAAGCGACTGTTCATTTTCTTCGCCGCATAACCTGGCATTAGGATTGGTGACCTTGTTGGTATTTTAATTATGATTTCTTCCTATTTCTTACCTTTTGAATTGAATTCAAGAGAGATCTGAATTACGCACTGGCCGTGTGAAATTCAGATTAAGGTGTTGGATGATAATTGGGAATAATTTTTAAATTGTTTTTTTCTTTATAATGACCTATTTTAAAGGATCTGCCTTGTAAGTAGTTTAAGAGTTTAAGTAAAGACTTGACTGAGACTGGACAGGACCTTAGTGTGAATTAATTACATATGCACAGCAATTGACCAGAACCTTGTCAGTCTTACAGAAACCACTGAACCAGAGAAACGCAGAAACCACTATCAGCTGACCATAATGGCGAATCTCTACAATCAGGAGATTACAAACTGATAAGAAATTGGGATCGGAGGAAATTGGGAGAACGGTGGAAGGAGCCTTTCCCAGTACTACTGACTACACCTACCTACAGTGAAGGTCGAAAATAATCCTTGTTGGAATAATTACGAAATAATTGGAAACTGGAAAAAGGAAGTATGAACTTGGATGTCCTCCTGCAAGACTGGAGGTAAAAAGGAAGCCATACACACAAATAAAAAAGGCCAGTATTTACAGGATCTTGGTAAAACCAGCCATGAACATAAGCGAACGCACTACACTGAATTATATACATGCCTCCCTAATCCCGGATATTTGGAACGAGTCTCCCCCTGGTTGAATAAACTTGAACAATTAACAGTGCACTTATTTGTTCTTTGGGGTCCCAGAATTAGGTATAAAACCAAAGGGATCGATTTGAGATGGGAGACACCTCTGAGTCACACTTAGTCTAACTGTTCGACCTCCACCTCCAGTTTCAATTCCATTTGGAATATTTTGGAGGACCAAGAAACCAAGAAGAAGCAACAGCGAAAGAAATAGGAAAAATGATAAATGGCTGAAGGACAAATTGACAATTCATGTTTTAAAGTTGCCAATGACAGAAGGAAAGATCACATGGGTCAGAAAGGAACGGGACATTATGAAAAGCAACAGCTGCCTACTGAGGATCTGCCTACGGCTCTGGTCCAAGTACCCTATGAACTATGGGCAAAGCATAAGTATCATATGGGATGAGTGTATTCAGCCCCTGAATATGAACTGACTATAAAAAAGGGGAGCTGCTTTGCCATGAATTAAAACAATATTGACTGGCCCCGAGGCTGAAGAAGTGATAGCTATAGTCTTTATGATTGTCATGATTGTCTTTATTGCAACAAGCACTATTAGTGAAAATGCAATGTCTGTGTAATAGACCCCGAAAGGGGTCTTATTCTTCTTTTCGTGTCTTTGAAGCTGGTTGACTATATGACAGTTTCCCATTCCTTTACACAGTCCTTTGCGTTTTTGTTGAACACTGCAAGATCCTTTGAGCTGCACTGGTTGGGTAGTAGGGGGCAGACAAGGCAGTGCTGCATTGTATGGTCCTCTTCTCCACATTCACAGGTGGTTTGGCCAGTTTCATAGCCCCATCTGGCCATGGCAGCTTTTGATCGCCCTGTTCCTGTTCTCAGGCGGTTGAGCGTCTTCCACTGGACCCATGGTGCTTCTGAGCCCGGAGGGAGGGCTTCAGAAGGAGGGATACCCATGTTAGTAGGAGGGGGGTCGTCCTCAAGCCTTTTTGTCCATAGTTGGAGTCTGGTTTCTTCCCGTTATGTTATTAGAGGCTGGATATGGCTGAGAAAGCTTCTCCTGGACTTCAGCCGTTGGGCCGGGGGTACACGTCCATAGAGGAGGTGGCGTTCATCACTGGTGGCCTTGGTCATCTCTACTCGGCTGGCGACTTCCCGTCTCACATCAGCAGGGGCAATGCCAGCGAGGAGGTGCAGGTTGTTTATGTTGGTAGGCTTCAAGCAGCCAGTGATTGAGCGGCAGGTGTTATTCAACGCTGGGTCTAATTTCTTGGCATGGGATGATCTCTCCCAAACAGGACACGCATACTCCGCAGAGGAGTAGCACAGGGCCAGAGCAGTAGATCTTAATGTGTGTGCTGTGGCTCCCCATTTGGAGTTGATCGGCTTCCGGAGCCAAGCCGAAAGGGGTAGAACGTAATGACATTTTATTCTGTTATCAATAACGACAGAAGCTGACACCTTTACAGTAATTGACCTATGTTCAGTCCTTTACCCAACACCCCTGCATAAAGACCGATAGCCTATTGTTCCGTAGTTTCGCCAGCAGTGGAATAACAAGCCAGCCTGTTTACGCGCTGTAACAGTGAAGGGCTACAATTATAGAATGTTAAGCAGTGAAACTAGCTGCTGTAAGGTAAACAAGCTTCTTTATCTGATTAAGATTTTGGGTTTGTGCCACAACCCCTTACGAGCTCAAGGACATATTCAAAACCACATTACAATCAGACACATAATGCTTCTAGTTCATGGTATCTTGTAATATTGAACCTGTAAAGAGGAGTAAAGAGGTTCTTCTGTAGTTGTATAGGGCTCTCATGAGACCACATCTGGAGTATTGTGTACCGTTTTGGTCTCCTAATTTGAGGAAGGACATCATTGTGATTGAGGCAGTGCAGCGTAGGTTCACGAGATTGATCCCTGGGATGGCGGGACTGTCATATGAGGAACGATTGAAAAGACTAGGCTTGTATTCACTGGAGTTTAGAAGGATGAGGGGGATCTTATAGAAACATATAAAATTATAAAAGAACTTGACAAGCTAGATGCAGGAAAAATGTTACCAATGTTGGCCAAGCCCAGAACCAGGGGCAACAGTCTTAGAATAATGGGGAGGTAATTTAAGACTGAGGTGAGAAAAAACTTTTTCACCCAGAGAGTTGTGAATTTATGGAATTCCCTGCCACAGAGGGCAGTGGAGGCCAAGTCACTGGCTGGATTTAAGAGAGAGTTAGATAGAGCTCTAGGGGCTAGTGAAGTCAAGGGATATGGGGAGAAGGCAGGCACGGGTTATTGATAGGGGACGATCAGCCATGATCTCAATAAATGTCGGTGCTGGCTCGAAGGGCCGAATGGCCTCCTGCACCTATTTTCTATGTTTCTATGTTTCTATGTTTGTGGATGTCAATCTCTTAAAGAAGCAAAAAGCTAATCTGCAGATCCCACAGTCATGGATAAATGGGATGAAGCAATTAAAAAGGAAATTTGTAAAAGAGTTTACGGTAACAAACTGAAACGTATGAATTCTTAGAACATTTTATTGTTACTCTTCATTTTTTATATAAGCTCAGCATAAAGATAGTTTACAGCTCCATTCTCAATGCTTGATAATCTTTGTATTTAATAGTGTTAACTGTTTTACAACTATTCTATATTAAAAAAACTTTCTAAGTATGAAATAAGTATTGATCATAAAGATCAACAAAGAGGAACCTGTATTATAATATGAATAGTGTTGTCCCTAGATTCCTTCCTGATTGCAAAAGAATTGGTGAAGGAAAGAAGAGCAATGACACTAATAACTCTCATCAGCATCCTGGGAATGGCCCAGGTGACCTGGACTAATACCTTTTTGGCCATGAGCTATGAGTTTGCTAGAAGGGGGAATGGAAGTAACTGTTGGGTGTGCACCTACATTCCCCACAACAGCGGGGGAGGCATACCATCGGTACCATACTCCTAAACCAGACTGAAGTTATGGCCGTATACTGCTTTCACAATGGAACTTCTACTAGCAGGTGCAGAGAGAACAAAAGGACAAATGGTGGGGAAATTGTGTGTAACAACTTTAAAGGATGGTACACTCCCCTATTTGAATCAGGTTGGAAAAAAGATGAGACCAAAAGTTGGAAAATTCCCCGACTGAAACCAGCAAGCAATCCTCGTATCTCTGTAAATGGCACGTGTCATAGTTACGACAAAGGAAAATGAGTGTATTTGGGAAACAGTTCTTGCACTTCATACCTCCCATTCTCTATTATGAGAACACCACGACCAGTAAATGGAACATACTTTGTTTGTGGATCATGGGCATACCCTTGGCTGCCAAGGATGCCACCAGGAGACGACTCCACTTTTGACATGAGGTTGGGTAAGAACGACAACTGGAGAGGATGCTGCTATTTTGCTTATGTCATTCCCCACATGCGTATGGTGCAACAACTAACTGAGTTGACCCTTCCCTCAAGAACAAGACTCAGAACGATTTTGGATGATTGCCTTCCCATTCTGGGGGACTGCTCGTGCCTCTCGAGAATTGATGAATATGGCCTCAGCCATGGAGACATTGGCAAATGCAATCGCTAGTGCCTTAACAGATGTAAATAAGGCCATGACGTCCATTACAGCAGAGATGGTTGCCATCCGCACCATGGCCTTACAAAATCGCATGGCATTGGACTTTATCTTGGCAGAAAAAGGAGGTACCTGTGCTATCATAAACCATGAGTGTTGCACTTATGTCCCCGATGAGACTACCAATATCACCGACCTTGCTGCCCATATCTCCCAAGAAATTGAGAAAATCTATAAGGGTGACAGTGACATGCATAGGTACAATGAAGTAAATGGGAGATGCTGGCCATTCAGGTGGCTTGATGGACTTTCGAATACTATACTACACTATAACCATATAACCATATGTTACGACTCCCGAATGCAGGTACTTCAGAGCCGCGTAACATGTCAAAAACCAGGTTCAAGTTCAAAAATCTTTTAATTATTCAATGGAACAAAAAACCCAAACCTGATTTAAACAACCCAGTCAAGGATATGGATGGACTAACAAACAATTAAACAGTGCTCCAGCCAGCCACGTAATGGACCGTCGAACCAGAGACTCTAAAACCTGCCTAAAGAGATATAACCCTGAAACAAAATACACGAAAACACTAAGGTCAGCACTTATCCGTCCCAATTCAATATTTGTTAACAAGTAATGGTGAAAGTACACAAAGGTCTATGCCATGTGGCCAGGCCTTCCTCAGCTCACACCAGCAGACTGCTCCCACGTCAGGGTCGATGACGAAGAGAGAGAATCCTGGGAAACTCTGGTATTTAAGCTTCAGATGAGTCACCCATCACCTGACGCAGCTTGGCCAATCGGGTACAGGAGCCTTTAACCCCTTGATTCCAGACTCACAGCCATGAGGCCTGTACTCGGGAGAGAAACAGAGAAAGGTAAGCACATAGCATTCACCAGGGGGGGGAGCGCCTAACACCATATAACAATTACAGCACGGAAACAGGCCATCTCAGCCCTTCTAGTCCGTGCCAAACACTTATTCCCCCCTAGTCCCATCTACCTGCACTCAGGCCATAACCTTCCATTCCTTTCCCGTCCATATACCACCTCCACTGGAAGCTCATTCCACACAGCTACCACTCTCTGAGTAAAGAAGTTCCCCCTCATGTTACCCCTAAACTTCTGTCCCTTAATTCTCAAGTCATGTCCTCTTGTTTAAATCTTCCCTACTCTCAGTGGGAAAAGCTTATCCACGTCAACTCTGTCTATCCCTCTCATCATTTTAAAGACCTCTATCAAGTCCCCCCTTAACCTTCTGCGCTCCAAAGAATAAAGACCTAACTTGTTCAACCTTTCTTTGTAACTTAGTTGCTGAAACCCAGGCAACATTCTAGTAAATCTCCTCTGTACTCTCTCTATTTTGTTGACATCCTTCCTATAATTAGGCGACCAAAATTGTACACCATACTCCAGAATTCACCAGGGGGGGAGCGCCTAACACCCCCACCCAAAGATACTGAATAAGTTTCGGAAGAAGAGAGAAAAAAAACACCACCAAATCCCAGAAACTATTCAGGAGCTATAACACTACTGGCGCGACAAGGCGTCAGTCAAGACATTATCCTTCCCACGGATATGCATGACCTCCAGGTTGTAGTCTTGCAGCTGCAAACTCCAGCTCATTAATCGCCGGTTCTTATTCTTCATACTCTGCAAAAATACCAAAGGATTATGATCCGTGAGTACGATGACAGGGACATTCGAGGAGCCAACATAAACCTCGAAATGATTTAGAGACATTAAAATAGCAAGGGCTTCTTTCTCAATGGTGGAGTACCACTTCGGATGACGATTAAACTTCTTAGAGAAGTACGAAACTGGATACTCCACCCCATCTGAATCATCCTGTAGAAGAACTCCATCAACCCCACGATCACTAGCATCCACTGCCAGCTTAAATGGACGCTCAAAATCAGGTGCCGCAAGCACAGGTGCATGCACCAGAAGACTTTTAGTATGATCAAAGGCTTGTTGACACTCTGCGGACCACACAAAAGCTACCTTCGGACTCAGCAAATCCGTCAAAGGGGCAGCCACCGCAGAGAAGTTTGGACAGAATCCTCTATAGTACCCAACCATAGCCAGATACCTACTGAAGAAAGTCATCAGGCGTAACAAACGCAGAGATCTCCCTCACCCACCTAGTCAAAGGGACTTGCCAATAGCCTTTTAACAAGTCCAACTTAGACACAACAGCTGCACTTCCCACACGATCCACGCAATCCTCCATCCGTGGAAGAGGATAGCAATCCGGCTTAGTTACACCATTCACTTTCCAAAAGTCCGTGCAAAACCTGTATTCCCCATTAGCCTTTGTAGCCAGTAGACACGGAGAACTCCACGGACTACAACTAGGTTCGGCAATGCCATGCCGCCGCATATAGTCAACTTGACTCCTTAGACGATGACGCTTGTCAGGGTTGACCCGATACGGATGCTGTTTAATTGGCGCAGCACCGGCCACGTCAATATCATGCTGCAGCACAGACGTCTGAGAAGGCACATCCGAGAACAGTGATCCATTTGACTCTACCAAAGCAAGCAGATCACCCCGCTGACTTTCAGTCAAATGAGACATCCGCAAGGGAAGCGACTCCAAAGCCTCAGAGTTACTCAGCTTTCCCTGCGTCACTGCCACAGACAACCGTGCCTCACCCACATCACCACCCGTGTCAGGGGGCAGCACCACTGCAGCCAAAACAGGCTTAGACGAAACCGAAGGACACAGCTCCTCCCCATCAACCTCCACAGGCTCCTGCTCATGGTACTGCTTCATCATGTTGATATGACAGAGCTGAGTCTTGCGCCTCCGATCAGGGGTACCAATGACATAATCCCTCTCACCAACCTTCTTAACCACCTGTTAGGGCTATACCGAGCCTGCAGACTGGAACCAGGAATAGGCAACAACACCTGTAGAAAAATTCCTACTAGAAGCCTTCCTGTCGAACCAGTCCTTCATCCTAGACTGAGCAGAAGCAAGATTACCCATTGCCAGTTCGCATGCCCTCCTCAGTCTAGAGCGAAAAGTACAGACGTGGTCTAAAATACTACGTTTTGTATCCTCCTGCAACCATTTCTCCTTCAGGACCCTCAACGGACCACGTACAGTATGCGCGAACACCAGGTCAGCAGGACTGAACCCTAAAGACTCCTGCACGACCTCACGCACCGCAAACATAACTAGATGAACCCCCTCATCCCAGTCTTTTTCAAACTCCAGGCAGTAAGTCCTCAACATAGATTTCAGAGTCTGGTGAAACCTCTCGAGAGCCCCCTGGCTCTCAGGATGATACGCACTGGAGTAACAATGCTTAATATCTAACAACTTCATTACCTGACCAAAAACCTTCGACATGAAGTTGGAACCTTGGTCATTCTGCACAACCTTGGGCAAACCGAACAACGAAAAAAACTTGGTGAGAGACTTCACAATGGTAGGGGCCGTAATTCTACGCAAAGGGACCACCTCCGGAAAGCGGGTAGACGCACACATAATTGTCAATAAAAACTTGTTGCCCACCCTTGTCCGAGGTAGAGGACCCACACAATCAACTAGAATCCGCTCAAATGGCTCACCGACCACAGGGATTGGATATAAAGGCGCAGGAACAATCGATTGGTTCGGCTTTCCTACCACCTGGCAAATGTGACAACACCTGCACTGCTGTTTCACGTCCTTTTTCAACCCTAGCCAAAAAAAATTCCGTAAGATACGGTCATACGTCTTATTGACCCCCAAATGTCCACCCAGAGGACCATCATGAGCCAAACAGAGTATCTCGTCCCTATACCGACGAGGCATCACAATCTGATCAACCACGCTCCAATCATCATGCCCAGATATATCCAAGGGAGACCACTTTCGCATCAGTAAGCCCTCCCTTAGAAAATACCCCTTTGCTGTGGAATCCATATCCCCCTCAGGCACCGCGCAGTCGAACAGATCATATAAACCTGGATCACTCTTTTGCTCCTCAACCAGCCGGTCACGTGACAGTGACACCGGCACATTTCCAGACACTACCCCATCTTGAGATGTAGAAACACCCTTCACAACACAGGATCTATCATCCTGATCCCCAAAAATGCTCTCACTCAGGTCCACTACATCCTCAAACTTCGCCTGGCTCTTAGTCATAGCCCTCGTGACAGCACAAGCTGCGAAGACCCTCGGATGCTGCATAGCCAATCTATCAGGACTCTGCACCATCAGAACAGCCGTCACCTCAGGAGTAACTAAAACTCTACCTCCTGCCAAGTCATTCCCCAAAATCACAGAAACTCCCCCGACGGGAAAACACGGCCGTAACCCAACAGTTACCCGGCCTGAAACCAACTCGGACTAGAGACTCACGGTATGCAAAGGCACTACCATGTCATCCATCCCGAATCCTACCACTGGGACACTTGACCCAACCGATGATTCCCCAGAAAACGGCAGTACACTATCCAATATAAAGGACTGAGTAGCACCAGTATCACGCAAGATGGATACTGGAACTCTATCACCCCCATCCTCCAGAGAAACAAAACCATTCATGATGAACGCAGAATAATTCCTACACTCATCAGACTCAGGCACCTCAGGTACCACAGGTGCCTTCTGTGTACCCACCAAAGCCACAGGCTTTGCATTTTTCTGCTTCAGAACGGGACACGACTTTAACATGTGCCCTCTCACTCTACAATAGTAGCACACAGGACCTTCCTTAGTCCTCAAATTTCCGTCAACTTTATCAGCTCGGACCTCCCGCTGTATCAACGTGCTGCCACTTGCAGGCACAGAAACAGCTTTGACACTGCCACCGGCGACACCACCACGATCAACCGGCCGTGCACCAAAACTATAGGATCGCCCAACAAAATCAGTTTTATGAGTCAATACATACTCATCTGCCAACACCGCGGCCTTAGACACCTCATTCACCTTCTGCTCATTAAGGTAAGTAGTAACCCTCTCCGGGAGACAGTTTTTAAAGTCTTCCATAATCATCAAGGCCCGCAGTTGCCCAATATCCTTCACTCCTTGAGAAGCGCACCACCTGTCAAAAAGTGCCTCCTTCTCCCTAGCAAACTCCACATAAGTCTGACTACCAAACTTCCTAAAGCGCCGGAATTTCTGCCGGTACGCCTCTGGAACTAATTCATAAGCCCTTAATACTGTAGACTTCACACACTCATAGTCCAGACTGCTTTCAACAGACAAAGACGAGTACACCTCCCGTGCTTTACCCACAAGGACACACTGCAATAGCAAGGTTCACACGTCCCTAGGCCACTTCAAGGACAAAGCCACCCATTCAAACACAGTGAAAAACTTGTCCACATCCTTCTCACTAAACGGGGGAACCAGGCGGATGTTCTTGCTCATATCAAACTCCCGTTCCCTAGAAGAAACCCGGGAATTATCTATTTCTTTTTCCCGCAGCTGAATTTCAGCCCTTTTGGTTTCCTCCTCAAGCGCAAGCCGTTTCATTTCAAGAACATGAATGAGCCCTTTCTCTTTTAACAAACAGGCAATTCTCTGTGACTCAAGCTCCATCTCTTTCCGTTTAATGACGGCCTCCATCTTCTGAACTGGCTGAACAGAAGGTGGGGGACTGTCTGCACAGCCAGGCAAAACCCCACCCTCCACCAACGCAGCCCACAACTCTGATTTAATGGAGTGTTTCTTTGAATGCTTGTCAATAGACACGGCATAGTTCTCAGCCAGCAAAATCAAATGCTCCTTCGTACATCTATCAAACAACTCCCGACTAGAGCCTCAACAAACTCTTTCACCTTAAATTCCATCTCTAATGTAGCACCAAACCATCAGCTAAACCCTGGGCACCAATGCTACCACAAACAGGGATGAAAAAATTCCCTCACACACACAGACTTCCTCAGTCACCAGAAGCCTACCATAAAAACCCCCCAAAACGTCTAGGGTCCTCACAGCTTAGGACGAGCCCCCATTTTGTTATGACTCTCGAATGCAGGTACTTCAGAGCCGCGTAACACAAGTCAAAAACCAGGTTCAAGTTCAGAAATCTTTTAATTATTCAATGGAACAAAAAATCCAAACCTGATTTAAACAACCCAGTCAAGGATATGGATGGACTAACAAACAATTAAACAGTGCTCCAGCCAGCCACGTAATGGACCGTCGAACCAGAGACTTTAAAACCTGCCTAAAGAGCTATAACCCTGAAACAAAATACACGAAAACACTAAGGTCAGCCCTTATCCATCCCAATTCAATATTTGTTAACAAGTAATGGTGAAAGTACACAAAGGTCTATGCCATGTGGCCAGGCCTTCCTCAGCTCACACCAGCAGACTGCTCACATGTCAGGGTCGATGAAGAAGAGAGAGAATCCTGGGAAACTCTGGTATTTAAGCTTCAGATGAGTCACCCGTCACCTGACGCAGATTGGCCAATCGGGTACAGGAGCCTTTAACCCCTTGATTCCAGACTCACAGCCATGAGGCCTGTACTCGGGAGAGAAACAGAGAAAGGTAAGCACATAGCATTCACCAGGGGGGGGAGCGCCTAACACCATATAACAATTACAGCACGGAAACAGGCCATCTCAGCCCTTCTAGTCCGTGCCAAACACTTATTCCCCCCTAGTCCCATCTACCTGCACTCAGGCCATAACCTTCCATTCCTTTCCCGTCCATATACCACCTCCACTGGAAGCTCATTCCACACAGCTACCACTCTCTGAGTTAAGAAGTTTCCCCTCATGTTACCCCTAAACTTCTGTCCCTTAATTCTCAAGTCATGTCCTCTTGTTTGAATCTTCCCTACTCTCAGTGGGAAAAGCTTATCCACGTCAACTCTGTCTATCCCTCTCATCATTTTAAAGACCTCTATCAAGTCCCCCCTTAACCTTCTGCGCTCCAAAGAATAAAGACCTAACTTGTTCAACCTTTCTTTGTAACTTAGTTGCTGAAACCCAGGCAACATTCTAGTAAATCTCCTCTGTACTCTCTCTATTTTGTTGACATCCTTCCTATAATTAGGCGACCAAAATTGTACACCATACTCCAGAATTGGCCTCACCAATGCCTTGTACTATTTTAACATTACATCCCAACTTCAATACTCAATGCTCTGATTTATAAAGGCCAGCACACCAAAAGCTTTCTTTACCACCCTATCTACATGAGATTCCACCTTCAGGGAAATGTGCACAGTTATTCCTAGATCCCTCTGTTCAACTGCATTCCTCAATTCACTACGATTTACCATTTACGTCCTATTTTGATTTGTCCAGCCAAGATGTAGCACCTCACACTTATCAGCATTAAACATCTTTCAGCGCACTCTTCCAAATGGCCTAAATCTCTCTGTAGACTTTGAAAATCTACTTCATTATCCACAACACCACCTATCTTAGTATCATCTGCATACTTACTAATCCAATTTACCACATAGAAACATAGAAACATAGAAATTAGGTGCAGGAGTAGGCCATTCGGCCCTTCGAGCCTTCACCGCCATTCAATATGATCACGGCTGATCATCCAACTCAGTATCCCGTACCTGCCTTCTCTCCATACCCTCTGATCCCCTTAGCCACAAGGGCCACATCTAACTCCCTCTTAAATATAGCCAATGAACTGGCCTCGACTACCCTCTGTGGCAGAGAGTTCCAGAGATTCACCACTCTCTGTGTGAAAAAAGTTCTTCTCATCTCGGTTTTAAAGGATTTCCCCCTTATCCTTAAGCTGTGACCCCTTGTCCTGGACTTCCCCAACATCGGGAGCAATCTTCCTGCATCTAGCCTGTCCAACCCCTTAAGAATTTTATAAGTTTCTATAAGATCCCCTCTCAATCTTCTAAATTCTAGAGAGTATAAACCAAGTCTATCCAGTCTTTCTTCATAAGACAGTCCTGACATCCCAGGAATCAGCCTGGTGAACCTTCTCTGCACTCCCTCTATGGCAATAATGTCCTTCCTCAGATTTGGAGACCAAAACTGTACGCAATACTCCAGGTGTGGTCTCACCAAGACCCTGTACAACTGCAGTAGAACCTCCCTGCTCCTATACTCAAATCCTTTTGCTATGAAAGCTAACATACCATTCGCTTTGTTCACTGCCTGCTGCACCTGCATGCCCACTTTCAATGACTGGTGTACCATGACACCCAGGTCTCGCTGCATCTCCCCTTTTCCTAGTCGGCCACCATTTAGATAATAGTCTGCTTTCCTGTTTTTGCCACCAAAATGGATAACCTCACATTTATCCACATTATACTGCATCTGCCAAACATTTGCCCACTCACCCAGCCTATCCAAGTCACCTTGCAGTCTCCTAGCATCCTCCTCACAGCTAACACTGCCCCCCAGCTTAGTGTCATCCGCAAACTTGGAGATATTGCCTTCAATTCCCTCATCCAGATCATTAATATATATTGTAAATAGCTGGGGTCCCAGCACTGAGCCTTGCGGTACCCCACTAGTCACTGCCTGCCATTGTGAAAAGGACCCGTTTACTCCTACTCTTTGCTTCCTGTTTGCCAGCCAGTTCTCTATCCACATCAATACTGAACCCCCAATGCCGTGTGCTTTAAGTTTGTATACTAATCTCTTATGTGGGACCTTGTCGAAAGCCTTCTGGAAGTCCAGATACACCACATCCACTGGTTCTCCCCTATCCACGCTACTAGTTACATCCTCGGAAAATTCTATAAGATTCGTCAGACATGATTTACCTTTTGTAAATCCATGCTGACTTTGTCCAATGATTTCACCACTTTCCAAATGTGCTGCTATCCCATCTTTAATAACTGACTCTAGCAGTTTCCCCATTACCGATGTTAGACTAACTGGTCTGTAATTCCCCGATTTCTCTCTCCCTCCCTTCTTAAAAAGTGGGGTTATGTTTGCTACCCGCCAATCCTCAGGAACTACTCCAGAATCTAAAGAGTTTTGAAAGATTATTACTAATGCATCCACTATTTCTGGAGCTACTTCCTTAAGTACTCTGGGATGCAGCCTATCTGGCCCTGGGGATTTATCGGCCTTTAATCCATTCAATTTACCCAACACCACTTCCCGGCTAACCTGGATTTCACTCAATTCCTCCAACTCCTTTGACCCGCGGTCCCCTGCTATTTCCGGCAGATTATTTATGTCTTCCTTAGTGAAGACGGAACCAAAGTAGTTATTCAATTGGTCCGCCATATCCTTGTTCCCCATGATCAACTCACCTGTTTCTGACTGCAAGGGACCTACATTTGTTTTAACTAATCTCATTCTTTTCACATATCTATAAAAACTTTTGCAGTCAGTTTTTATGTTCCCTGCCAGTTTTCTTTCATAATCTATTTTTCCTTTCCTAATTAAGCCCTTTGTCCTCTGCTGGTCTCTGAATTTCTCCCAGTCCTCCGGTATGCTGCTTTTTCTGGCTAATTTGTACGCATCATCCTTTGTTTTGATACTATCCCTGATTTCCCTTGTTATCCACGGATGTACTACCTTCCCTGATTTATTCTTTTGCCAAACTGGGATGAACAATTTTTGTAGTTCATCCATGCAGTCTTTAAATGTCTTCCATTGCATATCCACCGTCAACCCTTTTAGAATTAATTGCCAGTCAATCTTGGCCAATTCACGTCTCATACCCTCAAAGTTACCTTTCTTTAAGTTCAGAACCATTGTTTCTGAATTAACAATGTCACTCTCCATCCTAATGAAGAACTCAATCTTATTATGGTCACTCTTGCCCAAGGGGGCACGTACAACAAGACTGCTAACTAACCCATCCTCATTACTCAATTCCCAGTCTAAAATAGCCTGCTCTCTCGTTGGTTCCTCTACATGTTGATTTAGATAACTATCCCGCATACATTCCAAGAAATCCTCTTCCTCAGCACCCCTGCCAATTTGATTCACCCAATCTATATGTAGATTGAAGTCACCCATTATAACGGTTTTGCCTTTGTCGCACGCATTTCTAATTTCCTGTTTGATACCATCTCCAACTTCACTACTACTGTTAGGTGGCCTGTACACAACACCCACCAGCGTTTTCTGCCCCTTAGTGTTTCGCAGCTCTACCCATACCGATTCCACATCCTCCAAACTAATGTCCTTCCTTTCCATTGCGTTAAGAAGGTTCAACCACACCATCATCCAGATCATTGATGTACATGACAAACAACAGTGGACCCAACACAGATCCCTGTGGCACCCCTCTAGTCACTGGCCTCCAACCTGACAAACAGACATCCACCATTACTCTCTGGCATCTCCCATTCAGCCACTGTTGAATCCATCTTGCTACTCCACCATTAATACCCAACAATTGAACCTTCTTAACCAACCTTCCATGTAGAACCTTGTCAAAGGCTTTCCTGAAGTCCATATATACAACATCCACTGCTTTACCCTCATCAATTTCCCGAGTAACCTCTTCAATAAATTCAAGAAGATTAGTCAAACATGATCTTCCAGGCACAAATCCATGTTGATTGTTCCTAATCAGACCCTGTTTATCCAGATGCTTATATATATTATCTCTAAGTATCCTTTCCATTAATTTGCCCACCACTGACGTCAAACTAACAGGTCTATAATTGCTAGGTTTACTCTTAGAACCCTTTTTAACCAATGGAACAACATGCGCAGTACGCCAATCCTCCGGCACTATTCCCGTTTTTAATGACATTTGAAATATTTCTGTCATAGCCCCGGCTATTTCTACACTAACTTCCCTCAATGTCCTCTATCGTTTTATTAATCATCACTATAAAATGTTTATTGTTAATTGCTTACGACCATTATTTACCTACCGGGGATTGTGAATGTTATCATAAACTGATAAAGAAGAAGGAATGTGGAAGTTAATAATGATTTAAAAATACATTAGATCACTGCCTCTTTGTGTGGGGATGAGAACTCAGTATAGTCTGTAATCTGCATACTGTTAAGAGTTTTACCACCATGGCGAAATAAAGATTATACTGCTTGATCACTGATTTTATTTGCGTTTCTGTCTGTTTATGCATATTTGGGCCACGACGCGGTTTAGTCTGCGATAACGAAAATCTGATACAAAAGGTCTGTAATAATAAGGATAGACTAAATTTCCAACATGGTTCCACAATATGTGGTTTGAATCTTTCTCAAGCACACCTTGCCCTGAAAAGTACCTTTGACAATTTAATTTGTTTAATATATGTAAAAATTAAAATTACTTCCATTACAGTATCCTTTTCACAGCCTCTGTTATATCTTGCTTTATGTATTCTGTCCTAAAGTTAGTTGAAAGTCATTAATCTACTACATAGAGCTCTGAGAAGTTGAGGAGCAAGTTCTCAGCAAATACTCATCTTCAGTGTGGAACGGCTTGCAAGAAATCACCAGCTACACGAGGAAAACCCCTCGCTCCTTGGACAATCGTCAGCTGACCAATGACCTGAGCGAGTTCTACTGCAGGTTTGATAGACAGGTTTGATAGACAGAAACATACCCGGTATCCCTTCCCTCCCCCACCCACTCCTCCCCAATCATCACTTCACACCTACTTACAGAAGCCTCCTCATGGCGATCCCTGGAAATGATGATACGATGCACTCTGTGACGCATCGGGCGACAATTCTGTCAACATGTTGGACGACGACAGAAGCCAACTGCGAGCTACATCATCTGACACATGAGCGAACGAACGAACACCTACTTACAGCCTGACTCCAGTCCAAAAAGACTAGGCCCTTCCCTTCTAGGCCCTTCCCCACCCACTCCTCCCCTATCACCATGTCACACCTTCTTACAGCCTGACTCCAGTCTGCAAATACTGGGCCCTCCTCGACTACCCACCCCCTACTTACTGCCCAACATCACTGGCCACTTCTCCATCACTAACAATAGAAATTGAGGAGGTGGGAAAGCTATTCAGGAGACAGAAAAGCCAGAAATCTCCAGGACCAGACAATGTTTCCTCCTCTACCCTCAAATCTGTGACAAACAACTGGCACTAGTCTACGCAGATATTTTCAATCAGTCCCTGCAAACCTGCACTGTGCCAGCCAGCTTCAAAGTCACTATTGTTCCTCTATCCAAAAATCCAAGGACTATTGGTCTTAATGACTACAGGCCTGTCGCACTGACCTCTGTAATCATGAAAATCCTTGAAAGACGTGCTGGCCCACCTGAAAAATATCACAAACCCCCTCTGTAGTTTGCATATCGGGCATATCGGGCCAATAGATCAGTGGATGACGCAGTCAACCGAAGCCTGTATTACATCCACCAACACATAGGGACCTATGCAAGGATTTTGTTCATGGATTTTAGCTCTGCATTCAACACCATTATGTCAGAGCTACTACACTCCAAACTCTCCCAGTTGACTGTGCCTGAACCAATCTGTCAGTGGATCATCAACTTCCTGACAGACAGGAAGCAGCCAGTGAGTCTGGGAAAGTACATCTCGGACCCGCTGACCCTCAGTATAGGAGCACCGCAAGGCTGCATACTCTCCACTCTCCTTTGCTCTCTTTACACCAACGATTGCACCTCCACAGACACCTCTGTCAAGCTTCTCATGTCTGCGGATGACACAACACTGATTGGACTGATCCAGGATGGGGAGGAATCTGCCTACAGACAGGAGATGACACAACTGGCGTTCTGGTGCAATCGCAACAACCTGGAGCTCAATGCTCTTAAGACAGTAGATTGTAGACTTTAGGAGAGCTCCCCGTCCCCTCCCCTCACTCACCATCAACAACACCACAGTCACATCTGTGGAGTCATTTGAGTTCCTTGGACCTTAAAAGGGAGGCCACCTTCGAAGTCACAGTCAAAAAGGCCCAAGAGAGGATGTACTTCCTGCGGCAGCGGAGAAAACGCAATCTGCCACAGGCAATGATGGTCCAGTTTTATACTGCCATCATAGAGCCTGTCCACACCTTCTCAATCATGGTCTGGCTTGGCTCAGCCACCAAGCATGACATCTGGAGGTTGCAGCGCATCGAGAAGGTTGTTGGCTGCAACGTTACCCCCATTTGACGAACTGTGCACTGCAAGGGCCTGGAAGCAAGCGGGTAAGATCATCTCTGATCTTTCTCACCCTGGCCACAAAATCCTTGAAGTACTTCACTCTGTAGCAATGTTATAAAATTTTGAGATTTTAAAAATCAAGTCTGTAATTTATCCCATCAGATAAAGCATAATAAGAAGTTTAATTTGACACCTAATTCACTTTCATATCTTCAGTATTAAAAAAGTTAATACCAGCCCTAGCCCCGAAGAAGGGGACATGGCTAAAGAAACCGGCAGTGTGCTGGGGGTGCAGGATCCAAAAGAGCTGCTGGGAGTGGTCACAAAATTTGCGGTGCCACCGCAATCAGGACAGCTGTTACAAACCAAACTGGCAGCCAGCATCGACTACCTGTCTTTTCATCCACTACAGGAGCAGGTAGTCAACGAGCCAACAGCAAAATACATGCCTCCTGAGAACTGTGTCTCATTAAATGTCCCTGCAGTAAATAGTGCTATCCGGGGGTACATTGGAGCTGGCATAAGAACCCAAGAGGTTAAAATGCAGAAGATATTGAAGCTTCTGACATCGGGCATAACGGCGTTCACTCGTTCCGTGGATGGAACGGAGATGACGAACACTCACACTGGCGCTGCTCTGCAATACACAATATGAGATGAATTGCCTAAGAAAGAGCTGCACTAAACCCCAAATTTGCAGGGTTGTGTAAAACAGCTACTACACAACCACAAATATTGCTATTTGGAGGGAATTTATCAAAACAGGTCAAAGAGCTCGATGAGGAGGCTAAAGCCATCGGGCTCATGAGGGCGTCATCATCAACGAGCAAGACCACTTACCCCAGACGGCAGCACCCCTATGCATCCACCAGCAGGCAACGACACCAGGATGCTGGTGAAAGCATGAGGGCCATGCAACAACCACAAAGGTCTTTTTTAGGCCAAGGCCCAGAGCGACCCTCATGGAAGATGCGCCAACCCCACACTCCGGCGCCTCCTTCGCAGGAGAGGCAGAAACCAAAGATGTGAATGTGCCACCGGTAACCATGGAGGTAGGTGGGTCTGGTTCCTTCCAGAACATAAAAGGTGTAGGTTCTGTACTAACAGGGGGAAGGTTACACCTGTTTTGGGGGGCATGGAGGTCTATTACTACTGACCATTATATACTACAAAGTATTCAGGGATATGAAATTGAGTTTATCCAAAAAGACATGATTCCAGTTCAACATGTGCCCAGCAGAGAGTTTGTGCTCTCACAACAGGAAAAATTGGAAGGACATGCAGAGCTGGGAAGGTTATATGCCAAAGGAGCAATAGAGAGATCAGAATATGACTCTCTAGAATTTGTATCCAACATGTTCACAAAAACCAAAAAAGATGGTGGATGTCGCAACATCATTGACTTGACAAAACTGAATACTTTTGTAAAGTATATTCATTTCAAAATGGAAACATTTGTTACTGCCAAGCAATTATTTTCCGAAGGTTACTTCATGGCATGCATCGGTCTAAAAGATGCATACTATTCGGTACCCATACAAAAGGATCATCGTCGATACCTAAAATTTAACTGGATGGTGCAATAATGGCAGTATAAAGCGTTGCCTAATGGTTTAACATCAGCCCCAAGACTATTTACCAATATATTAAAACCTGCCTTGGCACTACTCAGGAAACAAAAACATATTGTCATGGCATATCTTGATGATATATTAATTGTGGGGGAAACCTTGGAACTAGCTAAATCAGCTGTCTTAGCTAGCAAACTTTTGTTTGAAAAACGGGTCAATCATCCATCCAGATAAATCTAAGTTGATGCCATCCACAACTATGGACTATCTGGGGTTCACAATTGAATCTATCCACATGTCTGTAACATTGCCAAAGAATAAAGCAGCAGACTTAATGGAAGCCTGTAACAACCTGGTTGTCATGAGTCAACCATCCATTCGACAGGTAGCAAGAGTAATTGGGAAACTTGTAGCAGCATTTCCATTTACACAGTTTGGACCTTTGCATTATCAAAATTTACAAAGGGCAAAGGTGCAAGCACTAAAACAACAATCATTTTGACCGACCTATGCAATTACCAGCCAAAGCAATTTTGGAGTTACAATGGTGGAAGCAAAATATTTGGCATAGTTCCAGCCCCAGCATTATTAGTAACCCATCATTCATGTTACAAACTGATGCCAGCGCTCACAGCTGGGGAGCTATTAATACCATATCCAGTACTGGTGGTAGATGGAATATACAGAAATCATCATTACTACAAACACTGGGTATAAACTATTTAGAGATGTTGGGTGCGTTTTATGGGCTAAAAGCATATTGCTCAACAATGCACCATCTGCATGTCCGCCTACAATTGATAATACCACAGTGGTGACATATATTAATAATATGGGTGGAATAAAATCGATATCGTGTGACAAAATGGCCAATACAATCTGGCAATGGTGTGTCAACTGACATATTTGGCTATCAGCGACTTACCTACCAGGTAAGCTTAATACAGTGGCAGACACCAGGTCACTAAAATTTAATGACAACACTGAGTGGATGTTGGACCACAAAGTATTTGCTGATATTGTAATGCGATATGGAACACCAGATATCGATCTCTTTGCATCTAGACTTAATCACCAGTTACCAACATATGTCGCTTGGGAACCAGACCCTGGGGCAGCAGCGATGGATGCTTTCTCGCTGGACTGGGGAAAATTGCTTTTCTATGCTTTCCCCCCCTTCTGCCTCATCAGTCGGGTTCTATGCAAAATACAATTGGACTCTGTGTCCATGGTTCCCTGTGGTCCTCGACATGGTTTCGGAACCATGTATGTCCATCGCTAAACAACCAGATCTATTGGTCCATCCTGTAACGGGCGAGAGTCACCCTTGACATGACAGGGCCAATCTGTTGATTTGCAGAATTTAAAGAGACCACTGCTGGATCTGGGGCTGACGGACAGGACTATGAACATGATTACGGCAGCCTACCGAGAATCAACAAAGAAGCAATACCTCTCGTGTATATAGAAATGGGAGTTGTATTGCACAAGGACTGGTATAGCATATAACACAGCTACAGTTACCAATGTCCTAGAATTCCTGTCCAGCCTTCATTTCGATGAAGGACTGAGCTACAGCGCTATCAACTTCGCTAGGATTGCCCTGTCAGCATACTTGTGGCAGGGACCAGGACAGCATTCCATGGGATCTCACCCTCTAGTTGCTAAACTCATGAGGGGTATATACAACACAAACCCTCCTAGAGCGAGGTACTCCCAGATATGGAATGTCAGTGTTGTTCTAACATTGCTCAGGGGTTGGTCACCAGCAATGTCCCTGTCCCTGGAGAAGCTGACTTTAAAAACAGTCATGCTGATGGCACTGGTCTCAGCTTAAAGGGTCCAGTCCCTACATAAACTGAGGCTGGATAACATGATTGTATCAACTGACAAGATACATTTTCGGATCTTGGAGTTGGTTAAGCAAAACAGACCAGGATTATCAGGACTTAATTTGGAATTCCGGGCATACCCATCAGATACCCGACTGTGTGTTATGACACACCTTCTGCTATATTTAGAGTCCATTAAAACCATAAGAGGTAGTGAATTGGCACTATGGATCAGTCATAAACAGCCTCATAGCAGGGTATCAGTGCAGACCATCTCTAGATGGCTCAGACAGGTTTTGGGAGCTGCTGGGGTGGATACGGACATTTTTAAATCTCATTCCACCAGGGCTGCAGCAACATCGGCAGCTAGAGAAATGGAAGTGCCTATGGACCATACCTGGCTACAGCAGGATGGTCTAGAGAGAAGACCTTCCAACTCTTTTATAACAAACCGATCACCAAATGTGTTTGCAGAAACAATTTTAAATTCTGTAATATGATTTATCCCAAGGGATCATTATTATTTTGATAAAATAAATTGTTATTGTTTGAATTTTGATTCATGTTTGAATACGATAACATACTTCCTCCCTTGGACGACTACGGCAGTGAGTGAAGCATGGACTCGTTCCACAGCATGAAATCACAGATCTTTAAAATCTTCACGTAGTCACTCACGTGACTCCGAAGTAAAATAGTAAGATTAAACGAGAACTTACCAGTTTGAAGTTTGATCTTTATTTTATGAGGAGTTACGTCGAGGGATTACGTGCCCTCCACGCCCACCCTCTATCATTAAGGTCAACTGGTATTCTAGTTCCACTTATCTTACTATGTTTATTTCACTTACTGTTGTCTGTGATTTCACACCGCTGCTTTGAAGAATGTCGCGCATGCGTGCTGGTGGGGTCTTCACATAATCCCTCGACGTAACTCCTCATAAAATAAAGATCAAACTTCAAACTAGTAAGTTCTCGTTTAATCTTACTATTGTAGTTCAGAGCCTATATGAGTTTGTAGTGTTTAATATCCTGATGCCTGTCGGGAAGAAGCTGTTCCTGAATCTGGACGTTACGTTTTTCAGGCTCCGGTACCTTCTTCCCGATGGCAGTGGTTAGATGAGTGTGAGGCCAGGATGGTATGGGTCTCTGATGATGTTGGCAGCCTTTTTGAGGCAGCGACTCCGATAAATCCCTTCGATGGTGGGGAGGTCAGAGCCAGTGATGGACTGGGCACCGTTCACACCTTTTTGCTGTCTTTTCCCCTCCCAGACGTTCGTTGCCAAACCAGACAACGATGCAACCAGTCTATATGTCCGACTGTGCACCTGTAGAAGTTCAAGAGAATCCTCTTTGACATACCGAATCTCTGTAATCTTCTCAGGAAGTAGAGGCACTGATGTGCTTTCCTTATAATTTAGGCAAGTAGGACTGGTCGTTTGGGCAATTTGATTGGCATGGAAAAGTTGGGTCGATGGCCTGTTTCCCTGCTGTAGATTCACAGATATTCCATGAATATCTGTGAATCTATAAGACATCCTCTTTGCAAAGTATTTTTTTTCTGAATGACAATTAAATTAAGCAAAGAAGTTTAGTGCGTGCAATGCAACAAAACCATTAAAAACTAATTAGACAAGTTTATGGCCTTTGAAAGAGAAAACTGTTCAAGGGTTCATTCTTTGACATTTTTTCTAGATGATTCCGAATAAAACATTTCAATTTATGTCTGGTTGACAAGGCACACAGTTAAACATTTAAGGCACATGTTCCTGGTGTTAGCAGAAATATTTGATTTTATTAATCATCATCTTTTAAATATTTCTTTACATATGCGTTTTTCATTTACTGTAATAAAACTTTATCTGAAATGATTGGGACTTTGGTGGTAGATTGGCATTTTTTTTGGAGGTTATTAAAATATTAATATTTCAACAAACTTTTAATTCACTTTTGTAAAATGCTACATAATAGAATGATAAATGGTGTCTTAACCTAGTATGGTTAAAATAAGTGTAGAAACCAAGGGAATCTGGGCTCAGTGAATCAAAAGGTAGTTCAAGAACCAGGTGAGTGAAAGTGAGTGTGGGATCGAGGGTCCTATAACGTGAAAGTGAGTTCAGGAGCTAGGACCCAATTAAGTTAGAGGAGAAAGTGGGGTCCAGGGCTCCAGTAAGTTCAATGGTTCAATGGTTCAATATTTATTATCACGTTTACCGAGGTACAGTGAAATTTGATTTGCCATACAGTCATATAAAAAAAGCAAACAAGAAACATAACGACATAAAATTAAACATAGACTTAAACATCCACCACAGTGATGTGTGAGAATTCCTAGGGTACACAGCATAAGTGGAGACCCACAGCCATCAGTTCAATGTCCAGACCACACACATGCTCCTTCACCGTGATGTGACCAGAGTTGTACCGACCGCTGTCACACTATCTGCAGTCCCTGTCCGTCTGAACAGTCATAAAGCCATCCACATTCGCACTAGACTCCAGGATGTCATCATGGAGCAATGTCCCAGCAAACACTGAGATCACTGCACTCACGGCAGTCCCTCAGAGTCCTCACCAGTACAGGCCTCACCTACATCCATCTTGTTTTTTCGACGACCTCACATTCCCCACTATGGCGGAAGGCAAATAACATACCTTCATTCCTCCATTTCTCCCGCGGACGGGGCAATCGAAACATCCGCAGTTGGGGCGATCGAAGCTCCCATGGTCAGCGATCAAAGCCCCCGCATCAGTGCGATTGAGGGTCCCGCGATCGGGGCGGTCGAAGCACCTCCAGTTGGAGCTCCTGTAGTTGATCCCTAACAAAGGGACCGCCAGCTCCACGATGTTAAAGCTGTATTGCGGATGGAGATACAATTCGGAAATAGTCGCATCTCCATCGAGAGAAGAGATTAAAAAAGTGTCCCCCAAACCCTCCTCACCCCCACTTAATAAAAAACTAAAAGTACACTAAAACACACAAGTAAAAACAGACTAAATCACCATCCTGACTCCACTAACACCAACGATCAGTCCAATCACTTTATATCCAACAACATCTGTTCATCATTCCTGCTTCCAACTTCCTTTTATCTGGTGGCACAGTGGCATAGCGGTAGAGCTGCTACCTTACAATGCCAGAGACCTGAGTTTGATCCTGACTATGGGTGTTGCCTAAACGGAGTTTGTACGTTCTACCTGTGACCGTGTGGGTTTTCACCAGGTGCTCCGGTTTCCTCCCACACTCCAAAGATGCAAACATTTCTTCTTGTGTTAGGAAGCAGAAGCCAGTGGCGTAAGATAGAAGGCAAACTGATTTAAAAAAAATGATGGTATAACAGAGGAGTTGAGCAGATGATCGATAAGCTTTCCATCAGACACCTGGACTGACCCACTTTTTTAATGGGAAAGATAGCTAATATAATTATATAAATTTATTTTGCCCTCTGGCGCTAATGTCCAGTTTCACAAGTGGTTTTGATGTATAAATGTATAGTTAGCTTGTTCCTCCTCTTCCATTCTTTCATTCTCATTAGTGAGACAGTTCTATGGATCACTGTTCTGTGGCCCCCTCGGGGAAATCACAAATCAGCAACTGGAAACACTGACATCTGTTCAGCAGTTTTCAATATACACTCCATTAACACCAGTTCACAGAGGACAGCATGCTGACTAAATAATAATTTGAGAGTGCCTTCAACTCTCACAAATCTCTCAAATCTCACTAATATTCACATCTTCTTTACAATTCAACCTCAAAATAAAATTTATTTCAGCTCCAGAAAGTGACTTCACTATTCTGAGCTTGAATGGAGGTATCATATAAGTCTGCTGTCAATCTCAATATTCTAAATGACAAGGACATTCTCCACTCACGGTAAATTGTTGGACACTGCAATTGAAGACTGTAATAATACATTCTGGATTCTGGATAATGAGAAATCCATTGATTGGAGACATTAAAAAATGTTGAATATTCAGAGAAATTCTGATCTCTACACATCGAAGTAACCCTTTCCAAATTGGACCCAACTGTAAACATTAGGAACACCAGAAATTAATATTTTCAAATGCTAGTGAGTGCACATGGCTAAACTAATTTATTAAGTAAGCAATTAAAATGTCCTAACTTACATAACTACTGGATAAATACATGTAATCACATGACTGATCTTAAAACTGGATGCTATGTTTCACAATAATTATTATAGATCCCATACAGAGATGGATTTCTTTATGCTTAAAATTAGAAATATGTCATCGTCCAAGAATGGACAGGATTACAGAAGTAACAAAATTATGGGATAAGTGCCATAAATTCGGACTTTTTCTGATATTGGAAGTATTTATCACCATGATAATAACTCTCAACAACTGAAAGATAATCTCTCTCTATGACCTTCAATTAAATCTATGAGTACAAGAAAAGGGCAAATGCTGAATATCAATCGGATATGGGATATCATTGTTATTATTAGTATCTTTGGGGCCCAATATGTCTGTATAAAAGAAATCTAATGGCATGTTGGCCTTCATAACAATACAAGTTGAATCTTGTTGAGCAAAGAGGTCCTGCAGTTGTACAGGACCATTGTGAGACCACATATGGGGTATTGTGTGCAGTTTTGGTCTCCAAAAATTGAGGAAGGACATTCCTGGTATTGAGGGAGTGCAACGTAGGTTCATGAGATTAATTCCAGGGATGGCGGGACAGTCATACGTTGAAAGAATGGAGCGACTGGGCTTGTATACACTGGAATTTAGAAGGATGAGAGGGTATCTATTGAAATATATAAGATTACTAGACTAAGTGGGACCCGTTGGGTCCCATGTTCACACAGGAGGGCAGGTCCCCCAACGCAATATTCCACCTCTCCACCAATTCCAATATTGGTGGCAAGTGGCAAGGGGGAGGTTTTCTGGAGCACTAGTATGGGTGTTGTGGGCTGAAGGGATTGGTTTCCAGAGGGCTAGTATGGACATTGTGGGCCAAATGGATTCTTGGGTTGGCAGCTCAGTCACTCAAGCCTGATGTGCTGGCAGCTCACTCATGGCTGGTGGGCTGGCAGTTGACTCATGGCTATTCCCTGAAATTCCATTTCAAGCAGGGTGCAAGGCCACCAAATTCAAATGCAGTTTCTTACCATTTCAAGCAGGGTGCATAGCCACCAAATTCAAGTGCAGTTTCTTACCGCTTCAAGCAGGGTGCAAGGCCACCAAATTCAACTGCAGTTTCATACCACTTCAAGCAGGGTACAAAGCCACCAAATGCAGGTGCAGTTTCCTGCCACTTCAAGCAGGGTGCAAGGCCACCAAATTCAAGAGCAGTTTCCTACCACTTCAAGCAGGGTGCAAGGCCACCGAATTCAATGCAGTTTCCAACCACTTGAAGCAGGGTGCAACGTCACCGAATTCAAGTGCAGTTTCATGCCACTTCAAGCAGGGTGCAAGGCCACCCAATTCAAGTGCAGTTTCATACCACTTGAAGCAGTGGTACAAGGACACCAAATTCAAGTGCAGTTTCATACCACTTCAAGCAGGAGTGTAAGGCCACCAAATTCAAGTGCAGTTTCATACCACTTCAAGCAGGGTGCAAGGCCACCAAATTCAATGCAGTTTCCGACCACTTCAGGCAGGGTGCAAGGCCACCGAATTTAAGTGCAGTTTCATACCATTTCAAGCAGGGTGCAAGGCCAAGTGCAGTTTCATACCACTTCAAGCAGGGTGCAAGGCCACCAAATTCAAGTGCAGTTTCATACCACTTTAAGCAGGGTGCAAGGCCACCAAATTCAAGTGCAGTTTCATACCATTTCAAGCAGGGTGCAAGGCCACCAAATTCAAGTGCAGTTTCATACCACTTCAAGCAGGGTGCAAGGCCACCAAATTCAAGTGCAGTTTCATACCACTTCAAGCAGGGTGCTAGGCCACCAAATTCAAGTGCAATGTCATACCACTTCAAGCAGGGTGCAAGGCCACCAAATTCAAGTGCAGTTTCATACCACCTCAAGCAGGGTGCAAGGCCACCAAATTCAAATGCAGTTTCATACCACTTCAAGCAGGAGTGTAAGGCCACCAAATTCAAGTGCCGTTTCATACCATTTCATGCGGGGTGCAAGGCCACCACATTCAAATGCAGTTTCATACCATTTCAAGCAGGGTATTTCACCATAAAACCACACAAAACACCACAAAACACCACATGCACAATTCAATAGACATTCAGTGTGTTCAGTTGATTCACAGCTCAGACAGAGCCGAGACCTCTCACTTCCCCATCTTGCAGAGACTGAGCCACACCCACACTTCCGGATTTTATAATCTCTCTCCCCTCCCACTGGAAAGGGCGTAGCCTTAATGGTGTGATTGACAGGAGAGAGATTCGCAAATTTTTTTAAACACTAATAACACTTTTATTTTTCATTGATGGGAAGAATCCTCTGCACCTGATGAGCTGAGGGGGACTGAGTAAGTTGGCCAAAAATCACAGCCGTAAGTGGTAGCGTTTTATCTAAAATCAATATAGAATGCAAACAGGAAGTTGTCAAGTTTTGACTTTTAATCATTTGCCATTTCAAACCAACCATCACCAACCATTTGCTGTGCTTTATTAATTTCAAACCAACCGCCACCAACCATTTGCTGTGCTTTATTTATTTCAAACCAACAACCACCAACCATTTGCTGTGCTTTATTTATTGCAAACCAACCACAACCAACTATTTGTTGTGCTTTATTTCAAACCAACACCACCAACCATTTGCTGTGCTTTATTTCAAACCAACCACCACCAACCATTTGCTGTGCTTTATTTCAAACCAACCACATTTTCATTTTCAAACCACATTAAGGGCACACAAAGTTAGTAAAACCACACTCACAGTTTAGTAGACATGTGTTGAGTGTTATGCACAGCTCAGACTGAGACATGAGCCTTTCGTTCCCCCATCTTGCAGAGACTGACTGAGGCACTCAACACTTCCGTGGCCTTCAGGAGAGAGTATCTCAACATTTTTTAAACACTAATAACTCTTTTATTTTTCATCGATGGGAAAAATCCTCTTGTCCTGTGCAGCGGAGGGGGACTCTAAGTAAGATGGCCAAAAATCACAGCCGTAAGTGGCAGCATTTTCTCTAAAATCAATATACAGAACAACAGGAAGTATTCAAGATCAGACTTTTAGTAATATAGATTAAGGGATTGGACATGCTAGAGGCAGGAAACATGTTCGTGATGTTGGGGGAGTCCAGAACCAGGGTCCACATTTTAAGTATAAGTGGTAGGCCATTTAGAACGGAGATGAGGAACAACTTTTTCACTAAGAGTGTTGTAAATCTTTGGAATTCTCTGCCTCTGAAGGCAATGGAGGCCAATTCTCCGGATGCTTTCAAGAGAGTTAGATAGAGCTCTTAAAGATAGCGGAATCAAGGGATATGGGGAGAAGGCAGGAACGGGGTACTGATTGTGGATGGTCAGCCATGATCACATTGAATGGTGGTGCTGGCTCGAAGGGCCGAATGGCCTACTCCTGCACCTATTGTACATTGACTATTGTAAAATATTTCATTGGCTTTGGTTGCGTGAGAATGGGAGTTTAATTGTAAATGATCTTTTCTAATGAAAAAATGTTCTCATTACAACATTTAAACGGTTAGTTAGTAGACGTTTCATGTTAGGTCATAATAAAATAGAGATTTGTTTCGTAGATGTTCCAGTTTTACAATCAGGCCAACTCAATACTTTTGCAGCAATGTGTTTGAACCATGCTGATAATTCTGACACTGGACCTCTGTACATATTATGATTAAAATATTATAAACATGAGAAAATAATAATACAAACTTACTTGCTGAGTAGAAACCAAGCCGAAAAGTAGTTGCTCAAGTGACTTAAATGCCTTGGAGTTGTGAACTTCTTACCATGCGAGATTTTAATTGAGCAGACAGTGAGTACTCTCTTTCTTTTATTATTAAACTTCCATTCTCCTTCACCTGTATTAACATCTACGTATGTGAGATTGTGAATCATTCATGTCTCATTATATAAGGGCAAATTTAATGCTTCATCTCCCTTTGGTCTATCAGTCTGCATTAAGATATTTTGACCCTGTTTAATATTGATCCAGATTAAACTTGGTTGGAAATTACTGAATAATGTTTTTAAATGAGTTACATGGAGCAAAAACCATAAGGGATCATTAGCATTTTGCCCTTCATCACTAGTGAATTGCATTATCCTTGAACAGGAGAAAAGCTTACTTATAGAATGCAGATCAGGGTGATTTTTTGTTGTGAAAGACCGTGTGTAACAAATATTCAACTGAGGCACTGTGCAACTGACATAAAGGATCCCATGGCACTAACTGAAGGTTATTGTGTTCTCTTGCTATCCTGACCAACAATTCTCCTGTTTAAATCTTGCAGCAGCACAGAAACAGAATTAAATTTGTAAAAACTATTTAGAAATAAAGAACTGCAATGTTGGTTAATCCACAAAATGATACAAAGTGCTGGAGTAACTCTGCTGGTCAGGCAACATCACTGGAGAACATGAATAGGTGATGATTCGGGTCGCGCCCCTTCTTCAGACTGATTGTAGGAGTGGAGAAGAAAGCTGGTAAAGGCATGAGGCAGGACAAAGTGTGGCAGGTAATAGGTTGACATAGGCGAGGGGTTATTTGATAGTCAGATGGTTGGAACAAAGGGAGGCAATAAGAAAAGAAAATGTGAGACAGGTTTGAAGAGTTGCGCATTGTGAAACCAGAAGGAAGTAAGTAGTGATGGGGACAGTTACACAGGAGAAATAGGTGGGAGTCTAGGTGGGGCATAGGGGAGGGAAGGGAGGGTGGGCAGAGAGATTGGGGGGGGGGGGAGAAAGGGTTTGGGGGTGGTTAGTGAAACGTTACCTAAAATTGGAGAATGTTGTGTATAGACCATTGGGCTATAAGCTATACAAGTGGAATATGGAGTCCTGTTCCTCTAGCATGCATGTGGCCTCACTCTGGCAAAGAAGGAGGCCCAGGATAGAAAAGTCAGTGTAGAAATGGGAAGGGGA
The DNA here is from genome assembly GCF_010909765.2 of Amblyraja radiata. Taxonomy (NCBI): domain Eukaryota; kingdom Metazoa; phylum Chordata; class Chondrichthyes; order Rajiformes; family Rajidae; genus Amblyraja; species Amblyraja radiata. Next base: position 59,144,979 of record NC_045961.1, read on the forward strand.
GTTAAAATGCTTAGTAACTGGGAGATCCAATAGGCCTTGACAGACCGCATGTGTTCAGTGAAATGGTCGCCAAATTGTTTTTTCCGATGTACAGGAGGCCACATCGGGAACACTGAATGCAGTAGATGATGTTAGAGGAAGTGCATGTGGAGGTCTGTGTTACCTGGAAGGACTGCTGGGGTCCCTGGATGGAGGCAAAGGTGAAGAATAAAGGATAGGTGTTACAACTCATCTGGTTGCAAGCGAAAGTACCTGGGGAAGAGGTGGTTTGAGTGGGAAGGGATGAGTGGACCAAGGAATTGCGGAGGGTGAGATCTCTGCGGAAGACGGAAAGGGATGCTGATGGAAAGAGGTGACTGGTGGTAGGATCATGTTGGATGTGATGATGTGCTGGAAGCGGAGGCTGGTGGTGTCAAAGGTGAGGACCAGGAGTACTCTATCCTTGTTCCTTCTGTGGCAGGGGGTGCAAGAGCAAAACTACGAGAAATACTGGAAAGGTGGGTGAGGGCTCCATCTATGACTGCAGGGGAAAATCCTGCTCACTAACGATAGAGGAAAGTCCTAGAATGGAGAGTCTCATCTTGGGAGTAGGTACAGCAGAGATGGAGGAATTGAGAATAGCATCTTTGCAAGAGTCAGGGTGGGAGGAAGTGGAGTCTATCTAGAGACAGAGACAGAGAGATCAAGAACGGTGAGAGAGATCCAGAGAGAAGGAGTGCAGGAGGCAGCCCCAATATAATGATCAATGTACCAGGGAAAGAATTAGGGATAGGGCCAATGTATGCCTGAAACAAGGAATGTTCAACATAACCAACGAAAAGGCAGGCATAGCGAATGCCTGTGGCTACACATTTAACTGGGAGGAAAAGAGAAGTTGTTGAGGTTAAGGACAAGTTCAGTCAGGTAGAAGAGAATGTAGTCAAATGATTGGGTCTCTGTTGGTGGAAGAAACAGAGGGTCTTGAGACCTCCTTGGTGGGTGAACAGAGGTGTGGAGGGACAGGACATCGAAGCAAAGATGAGGTGATGGGGGTCTGGAAATAGTAAGTTATTAAATGGTGTGTGAGGAGTCTCAGACATAGGTGGGAAGGACAAGGGGGAGTAGGATGGAATCTAGGTATGTGGAGATTTCAGTGGGGCAGGATCAGACAGGAACGATGGGTCTGCCAGGGCAGTCCCATTGTATATTTCTCACATTTAGAGAGAGATGCAAGTCACAGGAAATAGCCCAAATCCATGAAATATAAAGTGTGTTCCTAACTTTTTTATCAATGATGATGAGAATTCATCAATCTGAAATCTCTAAACACTTAACTATCTTGGATTTTTCTCTTTGAAGATTGGGCAGAGAGATCTGGCATGGCATTTGTTGCTGTTCAATGATCCCTTTCATTTACTGGGTTTCAGAAGCTGGCGTTCCATTTAAATGGATTAGCGCTATAGCGATATCTTGACAGCAACAGAGCTGCCGATTGTAATGGGCCTGTCCCACTTAGGCGACGTTTTAGGCGACTGCAGGAGACTATGCGGTCGCCACATGGTCGCCACATGTTCGCAGGTGGTTGCTGGGTTGTCGCCTTCATGGTCGTGAGGAGTTCCCACATTCTGGTAACAAGTCGCTGCTTCATTATGGTCACCGCAAATTTTTCAACATGTTGAAAAATTAGCGGCGACCAGAATGAAATTGCCATGGAGAATAGCGAGAATTCTCGTGCCGTAGGTGGGTCGCCAGGAGGTCCTAGTAGGTTGTCAGGAGGTTGAAGGTTCTCGTAGGTTGTAGCCAGTGCTGACCGGTGAATTTCATTGGCTCATTGGGAAAAAAAACATAAGCAGTAGTATTCAGAACGAAGGATAACCGGCCGGAAATGTTAATGTCCATCGAGCTGCACAGCCGTGTATCTCTGGCTTATTAAAAGTTGTCTCCACTCCTTCTCCCCCTTCTCCCCCCTCACTCTGTCCTCTATATCAACTTCAGTCTATACATTATTCCACAGTACTATTGATTGATATCCTGATTATGTCTCTCCTTGAGCTGACATTTTTAAAGACAGCAGCTTTTAATTAAATTCTGCCTTGTTTGATAGACAATACATTCATAGATGAAACTATCTGAGGTTCATTTAGTGATGTTTTGTTCTGAAGCAAATGAGTCCTGATCTCAGTTTATATATTTTAACCAATATTTTCATGACAAGGTCGTATTCCATGGAAGTGTTTGTTAGTTGTTTGCGTCAACTGGAAACATTGTTATTAGCATCTTGTGGCATTTCCCCCATGGAGCTGCAAAGCTAATGTGTACAATGGCAACTGGATATATGATTTCCAAATATTGTTACAAAGCTGTAACAAAGCTGTCGTGAAAAAGTTGTTCTTCATTGGGACCAATGTCGAAATAGTAGGACGGCTTTGTGGCGCTTGCTGGAAGCTTCCGACGGCCTTCTTTGCTCTTTGATGGCCCTTTTCATTCCTCAGCGGCCCACCACGCTCCCTGACAGCTCATCTCGCTCCTCGACGGTTCACCTGGCTCCTTGACGGTTCACCTGGCTCCTTGACGGTTCACCTGGCTCCTCGACAGTGCACCTCATTCCTCGACGGCCCACCTCGCACTTGGCAGTTGCTCGCAGGTCCCTCCTCGCACTCTCGGTTCGGGTCCGTCAACATCTGCGGCGGGCTAGCAGGGCCTAGGCCCCACTTGCTGGGAACACTCCCGTCCACCTTGCTCGCCGGGAATTTAACTCCATTTTAAATTAAAATTGATGGGCGAAATGTACTTTCAGTGCTTCTTTCAGAGATGATTTAAGTGCAGAATTATTATGTAGCAGCTGTAGACTGGAAACAGCTAGAAATAGTACTGTGCATTTCACAATGTTACTTTATACAGACAATTAATTAACAGTATTGATCTCTTGAGATCACTATTTGTGGAATTCTCTGTCACAGAGGGCAGTGGAGGCCAAGTCACTGATGGATTTAAGAGAGAGTTAAATAGAGCTCTAGGGGCTAGTGGAATCAAGGGATAGGGGAGAAGGCAGGCACGGGTTATTGATTGGGGATGATCAGCTATGATCACAATGAATGGCGGTGCTGGCTCGGGGCCGAATGGCCTCCACCTGCACCTATTTTCTATTTTTCTATGTTTCTATGTTTCTATGAGAATCATTTGTCAAAGTTTTCAACTAGTTATTGTAGATGGTTCATGCATGCAACCTATAATATAGCTACCTCAGTACCACTAACCACGCCTTAGTTATCAAGTATAATAACTCTCTCTCTCTCTCTCTCTCTCTCTCCCCTTTTGGTTCCAGTACGGTCATAGACTGCGTGCAGTCAGTGCTGGAATGTGTCTAACCTACATGATCATTAAACATTAAGTAAAGTTACAAGTGTGTCAGACTTAACTTCTTTACAGTTATGAAGACACATTTTACCACATAAAACTACATTGTTTCCTCCTGTATCCAGTGATGCTATCAGGCATTAACCTTTTCTTTAAAAAGTATATATTTAAAAATCATTATTGTTTTTTTTTTTTCCTTTACATTGACATTCTGATCCAATAACCATTCTGCCGTGTGGTGAGCCTCAATCTAGCATGGTGTGAATTTTTCATGTCCCCTTCGAAATAATCTACAAATAAAAAAGAAAATTAGAAACATTGGAAATAATTAAAGAGCCTATTATGCTATCCTTAGTATAACAATACATGTTATGGAATCCTGAAACACTCTATCCTACAGCAGTGTAGGCGCACCTTTACTAGAAGAGCTGCAGTTCTTTCAAGAAGGTGTCTCCCCAACGTTTCCACAAGAGCATTTAGGGGTGGATAGTAAATGCCAATCTTGTCAATTACATCTGACTCCTGAGAAAATCAAAGGTTCAAAGGGTTCAATGGTCAGTTTATTGTCACGTACCAATTAAGGTACAGTGAAACTCGAATTACCATACAGCCATGCTAAAAAAAAGCAACAAGACACACAACTACATAAAAGTTAACATAAACATCCACCATAGTGGATTGCTCCTGTGGTTGGAGCTTCCGAAGTCGGTCTCCAACAAAGGCCACCAACTCCTTGATGTTAGGCTGCAGTGCGGACGGATATATGATATGGAAAGAAATCGCATCTCCGTCAAGGTAAGAGATTTTTTTAAAGTTTCCCCCAACAAATAAACAAAGCTAAATACCAATAAGACATACATTTAATACATACGAAAAAAACACCAAAGAAGGAAGGGACGGACAGACTGTTGGCGAGGCAATATATAGTTCACATTTTTAATTAAACCCTCGCAACACAATATGTTTAAGTTAAAGTACTTAGCTTAACTTATCGGTCCTAGTAGTATGGGTTACCAATTTTGTTGACGCCAATTACTTGCATGTAAAAATTCACAAATCTTTCCTCCATGGATTCTCTTATGCAATGTGGTTATTAACAATAAAGTCAGTAATAAATGCTTTTATTACCTTTCATAATTTGCAAATACCAGAGGAGAATGTTTTCTTTGGCTTCATTAACTTGATGTTTGTGAATGATTAGAGTAAGTGGGACCCGTTGGGTCCCAGTAACACGGGAGGGCTGGTCCCCCAATGCAACCCATTGAGGGTGTGTGGGAGGGTTGTGGGCGAGAGGTGTGTGTAGGTGCGGGTGTTGGGGGAGGGGGTGTGTGGGCAGGAGGTTTGTGGGGGGAGAGGGGTATGGGCGTGATGTGGATTGTGGGGGGGGGGGTAGGCAGGAGCGGTTGTGGGGGGTGGGGGGTGTGTGGGCGGGGGGGTTGTGGGTGGAGCGGGGTGTGGGGGGGGAGTTGTGGGAGGAGGGATGGGGACTCACAGCGGGGGCTGGTCACTGGTCATACTCCTCTGCCGGGATCAGAGTCTCTGCTTTCTGTTTGGCGACATTTGCGACATCTCCGACTCCGCTCCGCGCTGCTCCGGGCTGGGCTGGGCCGGGCCAGGCTGCTTCCGGCCCCTCCGAAAATCGTGTCCAGTTCGAGACCTCCGCCGGCCACCCAGAGTGTCCGTCAGCTCCAGTAAAGACACGATGGTGCAGGAAGGGGCGGACTGGACCATCCTGAGGATTGACAGAAGAAGAGACTAATCCGCGCGGCGCTGGCTGTCAGAAGAGGAGATCGATCTGCGCATACGCAGTTTTTATGATTTTTAAACCTCGTTAACATTTACATTATGCTACCTATCGGAATGAAACTTGGTTCACTCACAGCACAGGAGAACGGTGAATGAGCTGGCGAAAAATAATAGCGTTATCGCGTACCATTTTTGTCCAAATAGAAAATTCGCGCAAACCGGAAGATAACAAGATCAGAGTTTTAGTTATGTACTAGACTAAGTGGGACCCGTTGGGTCCCATGTTCACACGGGTGGGCTGGTCCCCCGATGAAATATTCTACCTCTCCACCAATTCCAATATTGGTGGCCAGAGGTGTGTGGGGGGCTGAAGGGACTGGTTTCCAGAGGGCTAGTATGGACATTGTGGGCCAAATGGATTCTTGGGGTGGCAGCTCAGTCACTCAAGCCTGATGTACTGGCAGCTCACTCACAGCTGGTGGGCTGGCAGTTGACTCACGGCTATTCCTTGAAATTCCATTTCAAGCAGGGTGCAAGGCCACCAAATTCAAATGCAGTTTCCTACCATTTCAAGCAGGGTGCAAGGCCACCAAATTCCAGTGCAGTTTCATACCACTTCATGCAGGGTGCAAGTCCACCAAATTCAAATGTAGTTTAATACCACTTCAAGCAGCGTGCAAGTCCACTAAATGCAAGTGCAGTTTCATACCACTTAAAGCAGGGTGCAAGGACACCAAATTCAAATGCAGTTTCATACCATTTCATGCAGGGTGCAAGGCCACCACATTTAAATGCAATTTCATACCATTTCCAGCAGCGTGAAACCACCATAAAACCAGCAGAAAACACACAAACACCACACTCACAGTTCAGTAGACATTCAGTGTGTTCAGTTGAATCACAGCTCCGAGTTGTGACCTCTCCCTCCCCCATCTTGCAGAGACTGAGCTACACCCACACTTCCGGGTTTTATAATCCCTCTCACTGGAGGGGGCGTGGCCTTCATGGTGTGACTGACAGGAGAGAGATCCTCAACATTTTTTAAACACTAATAACACTATATTTTCATTGACAGGAAGAATCCTCTGCACCTGATGAGCAGAGGGGGTGGGACTGAGTAACATGTCCAAAATTCACAGCCGTAAGTGATAGCGTTTTATCTAAAATCAATATATAGTGCAAACTGGAAGCTGTCAAGTCTAGACTTTTAATCATTTGCCATTTCAAACCAACCACCACCAACAACCATTTGCAGTGCTTTATTTCAAACCAACCACCATTTGCTGTGCTTTATTTCAAACCAACCACATTAAGGGCACTCAAGGTCAGTAAAACCACACTCACAGTTCAGTGTTATTCACAGCTCAGACTGAGAGACATGACTCTCTCGCTCCCCCATCTTGCAGAGACTGACTGAGGCACTCAACACTTCTGGGTTTTATAGTTCCTCCGGAAGGGGCGTGGCCTTCAGGAGAGAGAATCTCAACATTTTTTAAACACTAATAACTCTTTTATTTTTCATCGATGGGAAAAATCCTCTTGTCCTGCACAGCGGAGGGGGACTCTGAGTAAGATGGTCAAAAATCACAGCTGTAAGTGACAGTGTTTTTTCTAAAATCAATATACAGAACAAAGGGGCGGGGCGGGGCGCTACTCTGTGAGCGACTCGCGGTGCGCTGCTCCCGTATGTTTGCATGTTTTCTGAGATGTTTAGTGTTTTTCTGAGAGTCATTAAGTGCGGTATTTAACGACAGCAAGCATGACTACCACGGTAATCTTTGTACTTGCTTTTGAGATCTGTGCACACTGTGTGTGCTCGCAGAAGTCTGTGTTGTATGACTGCTTGTCAGTACATTGTCCTGTTTGTATGTGGAGCCACGTCAAAGAAGATTTTCTGTTGCGACAGACAATAAAGTTTTCTGAATCTGAATCTGAATCTGAAGGAAGCGGTCAAGAACAGACTTTTAGTAATATAAGATAGAGTGATAGATAGATTAAGGAGGCTGCTTGTGTTATTTTAATAAGTGAGCAATATTTTCAAGGATCTTGTTTAGGGGGCATTAGCTACAAGGATAGGTTGGACAGACTTGGATTGTTTTCTCTGAAACGTCGGACGTTGCAGGGAGATCTGATAATATATACAATTATGGGAGGCATAAGCAATCAGAACCTTTTTTTCCCAGGATGGAAAAAATCAAATAGTTGAGGGCACAGTTTTAAGGTGCGAGGGGCAAAGTCTAAAAGAGATATACAGATAAAGTTTTTTTACACAGAGGGTGGTAAGTGCCTGGAAGGCACTGGTGGGGGCTGTGGTTGAAATAGATATGATAGTGACATTTTTGGATAGACGTGGATATGCAGGGAATGGAAGGATCTGGCTTATGTGCAGGCATATATGTATTGGTGTTGGCTTCATGTTCAGCACATACATTGTGGGCAGAAGGGCCTGTTCCTGTGCTGTACAATAATTTATGTTCTATGTTCGAGACTGTGGAAGAACAATTTAGAAATTCACCTGTAATATTTGTGGTAAAGCTAATTACAATAAGCAGTTAGGGATGGATTTGCAGGGTTTGTCACAGTACTATTGGAATAACAATTATATATTTCCAAGTAATCATTGTGTGTGGCATGGAGGTTATTATACATATGTACCTGCTATCCTTGAACTTCCAATCATTGGATTGGGAATTACTGTTAATAATACCTGATGAATTGCTACAGAACATTTCATGAATAGTCACACTGGAGTGATAATGCAGCAGCGGTGGAGGGAGTGAATGATGCCAGTCAAATTAGTTGCTTTATCTTGAAAGATGATTGTGAGATATGTTCTTTGTGGATTTCGAACACATAATAAAGTTCATTTGCCAAATTGGCCAACAAAAACCCAAGCCATTCCTCTTTATTCAAGGGATCCTTACAGATAACTTCTTCGGAACGGTCTATAAACATTGCAGCCATTGAAACTATCCATAAAGGAATAACAGTCCTTTTTTTTTCTTTATTATAAATTTATTAGAAGCAATTGTACAAAAAAAGAATGACTTAACAGTTCTACGACTAGCACAGCTTCTTTTTTTTCCCTTTTTTTTATTAGAAGTAAGTACAATAATATGGTACCATAGGTACCTAGTATATATTGGCATGTTACAATTCATGTACAGCTTCTTATTATTTTTATTTTAACAATAAAAAGGAGACAGAAAAGAATAGAAAAGAAATAGAAAAGTGTGTGATATCAGAAAGTGAGAAAAGGAAAATTAGAAAAAAAAGAAAATGAAGAGAAAAGAAGCAGAGGCAGAAAGCAGAAGAATAAAGGAGAAATGGCTATTTGTTATTCTTGACCACCATTCACCCTGAAACGGATCGTTTCTATGTTTGTATTGCACCATATGCTTCTAAGAAGTTGACAAATGGAAACCAAATCCTTTAGGAGTCTGTTAGGAGGAATTGTATTTCTTCAAGATGTAGGGTTTCGAACATGTTTGAAATCCACATTTTAAGTGTTGGTATCGATGTATTTTTCCAAAATGTCAGTATAGGTTTTTTTGCCATTATTAGACTATAATTAAGGAATGATTTTTGAAACATATTCAATTTATTCTCGTCTTCCAGTAATCCAAATATAATCAATTCAGTGTTAGTATCAAGTTTTATCTTAAGTAATTTTGTGAAAAGTTCAAAGATTTCGCTCCAAAATTTGTGTAATTTTATACAAGAAACAAAATAATGTGTTATAGTGGCATTCTGAGATAGACATTTATCACAAATGGGGGAAGTATTTGGGTAGAATTGGCGCAATCTAGTTTTCGAATAATATAATCTGTGTAGAATTTTAAATTGAATTAAATTATGTCTTGCATTAATCGAACATTTATGTATATATATCAAGTTTCTTTCGGGATTTTTATCAGTAGTTCTCGTTCCCATTCTTCTCTAAGTGCCTCTGTCTGTGATAATTCTATATTTAAGATACTATTGTATAAATATTATATTAATTTCCTTGATTCAGCCTTATTGTTCATAGCACAGCTTCAATTTTAACATTTTACAAACAGAATATTAAATTGAAATAAGAAAAAGAGAGAAGAAAGGAAAGAGAAAGATGAAATAAGGTGAAAGAAGAGGAGATATGTCTGTCGACCCACCCATGCGCCCGCTCACCCAGCCTTACAATCAGTTTTGAGTTTATGTTCAACCATTGTATTGTTTAAGAAATTCAATAAAAAGAGACAATATTTTTAAAATTTGATCTGGTTTGTCAGTCAAGCCAAACCTAATTTTTTCAAGATGTAGTGTCTCTGTCATTTCGTAATTCACATCTTCACTGAGGGGACTGTTGTCTTTTTCCAAAATTTAAGTATAAATTTTTTTGCTGATATTAGACCGTAATCAATAAAGTGTCTTTGAAATACCGTTAGTTTGACACATGTCTCCGATATTCCCAGTATTATCAGTTTTATGTCTGGTTCTAGTGGAATTTTCAGTGTTTTAGAGGTAACATTAAAGACTTCCGTCCAAAATGTTTCTATTTTTGTACATAGTACAAAAGCATGGGTGGCTTCTTGAGAATGACATTTGGCACATATATCCTTGGAGATGTGTTGACCCATCTCATCCTCCAAATGAACGTCTATAAATTTCAGATGATGGAGTGTCGATGATTTGGAGGCATTGTAAATGTGGGATATCAACTTCTATGTATCTGCATATCTATTCAAACATTCATCGTCTGGACCTACAGAGGAGCAGTCTTGTATGTAGTTCTCACGTAATCCCTAACTTGGAGGTATCTGAAAAAGTTATTGTGTTCAGCTCGTATTTCTCGTGCAATTCTTGAAAGGAGGAAAGTCCCCTTCTGATAAAGGTCTCCCACATTATTGATTCCCTGATTCTTCCATTGAACAAAAAATACATCTAGAGTAGAAGGTTTAAAAGAGGGATTATTTGCAATGTGAAGAAGGAGAGACATGTTTCTTAGTTTGAGACTGAGTTTCAACTGTTTCCAGATACGGATAGTACTGTGTATTATTGGGTTATGCTCATACGTTGACTTATTCAGGGATATTGAAGACAGGACAATCGAGCCTATACAGAAAGGCAAGCAATCTTCCCTTTCCATTTTTAGCCAGTTTGCCTGTTGGTATGAATCATCCAGCCAGAAAATTATAGTTTTAATATTGGTTGCCCAATAGTAAAAGAGGAAGATAGGTAAGGCTAGTCCTCCATTTTCTTTGGATTTGCACAGATGTCTTTTGTGTATTTGGTGGCTTTTATAGTCCCAGATGAAATTAGAGACAATAGAAACAATTTTTAAAAAAACTTTTGGGAAGATATATCGGTATTGACTGGAATAAATATAGAAGTTGCGGGAGAAAGATCATCTTTACAGCATTCAGTCTACCGAGATGAGAAATAGGCAGTGTTTTCCAAAATTTAATATATGTATGGAGTTTAGTAATTAATGGTGGGAAATTTGTTTTAAACAAAAGGGAACATTTCTGGTAACGTAAACTCCAAGGTATCTGAATTTCTCAGTAACGATTCTAAAGGGAAACAGTTGGAGCTGGGTGACGTCTTGTTCTTTTATTGGCATCTTCACTTTTGTTCCAATTGATTCTATAGCCTGAAAAGGAACCGAATTGTTCTATAGTAGTTAATAAATTTGGAATATTAATTTTGGGGTTAGTAATGTATAGGAGTACGTCAACAGCATATAGGGAAATTTTATTAGAAGTATGTTTAGTATTGTATCCATATATGCCTGGATGGGTCCTGATACTCTTGGCAAGAGGTTCTATGACTAATGCAAAGAGCATCGGGGAGAGAGCGCATCCTTGTCTATTGCCCCTGAATAAATGAAATTTAGGTGAAATCATTTGGTTTGTTAGTATTCTGGCTGTCGGATTAGTAGCTTCTCCCATGAAGTGGAATTTTTCTTACACTGTGAAAAGATAAGACCATTCCACTTGATTGAAAGCATTTTAGGCGTCCAGTGAAATGATTGTTAGGTCTTCGTTTGTTATTCTCTACGAATATATTATAATAAACAGATGTCTCAAATTATAAAATGAATGATGTTTAGGTATGAACTCGGTTTGGTCTGGGTGTACTAATTTGCCAATGACTAGGCTAAGTCTATGAGTCAATGTTTGGGCTAGAATCTTCTGGTCAGTATTTAAGAGGGCAATTGCACTATAGGATCCCGGCTCTTCAAGATATTTATATTTTTTAGGAATTAACGTAATAATTGATTCTGCAAGAGTCTGTGGTAAGGTCTGTTCCTTGAATGCTTGAGCGTAGAGGCTTCGTAAGCATGGGGAAATTATGTCGTTAAATTGGTTATAACATTCGTTATTGAGCCCGTCAGGGCCGGGAGTATTTCCATTTTTCAGTGATTTAATGGTCTCTGAAATGTCCTTTATTATTATCTCTTCACCTAGTTCCTCCCGTTCCATCTCACTGAGGGATGGGAGGTTGCACTTATCAAGAAAGCTCTTCATCTTCGCTGTCGGCTTTTTTTCTTGTGACGTAGGGTTTGATAAAATTGTAGAAATCTTTCATTGATATCTTTGGGCAGTGAGAGCAATTCGCCTTTTTCTGATCTAATTTTATGTATGGTACAGTCATTCTCTAATTTGCGGAGATGTCGTGCGAAATGTTTATGCGGTTTATCGCCAAATTCAAAGTATTTTTGTTTAGTATATTGAAATGCCCTACTGATTCTTGCCGAAAGTATCTGGTTTAGTTTGAATTTGAGTGCAGCTATCTGATTGTGTTTTATTATGGACGGGTCAGCTACATTTTCTAAGCCTAATTGTTTTGTTTGTTTTTCTAATACCAATTGTTCTGCCCTATTTTTCTTATTTTGAAAGGCTTGGTATGAAATAACGCAGCCTCTAAGATAGGCGTGAAAAGTTTTCCAAAGCAAGGATGGAGAAATACCAGGAGTGTCGTTTTATCTAAAAAAAAGTTTTTATCTAAGTAAGTAAGTAAGTTTATTGGCCAAGTATTCACATATAAGGAATTTGCTTTCGTGCTCCATCCACAAGTAACAACATGACATACAGTGACAGTTACGAATGACTCAGAAAACACTAAACATTAATAATAATAAAACATTAACGATAAAACACCATTGATCAAGCATGTGAACCAACAAAATACCAGATCAAAGGGAGGCTACACATTTTTGGCTGTTGAGTAGAGCAACTACTCGTGGATAAACACTGTTTTTATGTCTGGCTGTGGCAGCTTTGACAATCCGGAGTTGCCTTCCAGAGGGAAGTGATTCAAAGAGTTTGTTGCCAGGGTGAGAGGCGTCAGAGATGATTTTGCCCGCTCGCTTCCTGGCCCTTGCAGTGTACAATTTATCAATGGAGGGAAGGTTGCAGGCAATAACCTTCTCTGCTGATTCGCTGCAGCCTCCAGGTTTCGTGCTTGGTGGCTGAGCCAAACCAGACCATGATGGAGAAGGTGAGAACAGACTCTACGATGGCTGTGTAGAATTGGACCATCATTGCCTGTGGCAGATTGTGCTTCCTCAGCTGCCATAGGAAGTACAACCTAAGTTGTGCCTTTTTGACTGTGGAGTCGATGGTAACCCCCCACTTAAGATCCTTGAAGATGATGGTTCCCAGGAACTTAAAAGACTCCACAGATGTGACTGTGCTGTTGTTTATGGTGAGTGGGGTGAGGGGAGGGGGAGCTCTCCTAAAGTCTACAATCAATTCCACTGTCTTAAGAACATTGAGCTCTAGGTTGTTGCTATGGCACCAGGATGCCAGCTGTGACACGTCCTGTCTGTAGGCAGATTCCTCCCCATCCTGGATCAGTCCAATCAGGGTTGTGTCGCCCGCAAACTTGAGAACCTTGACAGAGGTGTCTGTGGAGGTGCAGTCGTTGGTGTAGAGAGAGTAGAGGAAAGGAGAGAATACGCAGCCTTGCAGTGCTCCTATGCTGAGGTGGGTTCGAGATGTGCATTCTAATCCTCACATGCTGCTTCCTGTCTGTCAGAAAATTGGTGATCCACTGACAGAGGGGTTCAGGCACAGTCAACTCAGAGAGTTTGGAGTGTAGTAGCTCTGGCACAATGGTGTTGAATGCAGAGCTAAAATCAACAAACAAGATCCTTGGATAGGTCCCCTGGCAGTCCAGGTGCTGTAGGATGATATGCGGGCCCAGGTTGACTGCATCATCCTCAGATCTTTTGGCCCGATATGCAAACTGCCAGAGGGTCCAGCCAGGAGTTTGTGATATTTTTCAGCTTGGCAGCACAAGCCTTTCGAGTGTCTTCATGACTTCAGAGGTCAGTGCGACAGGCCTGTAGTCATTCAGACAAGTAATCCTTGCCTTTTTGGGTACAGGGACAATAGTGGAGACTTTGAAGCAGGCAGGGACAGTACATGTTTGCAGGGACTGGTTAAAAATGTCCGTATAGACCGGTGCCAGCTATCTGTACCTTCAGATAGTCACAACAACTAGCCTCTGCAAGTATTTGTGGGTTAAATCTCCAGCACGGCTTTTTATTTGCCATTCCTTCCAATTTTACAGAAAATGTAAGAGGGCAGTAATACGAAATAATAATAGTGTGTTATTTTCGATTCTAGGTATGGGGCAGAAGTTTAGAGTCAACCAGGAAATAGTCAATTCATGAGTAGAAGGAGTAGCAGGAGTATTCTCTTCCTGAAGGATTGGCAATCCTCCATTCATCCTTTATATTTGTATTATCAAATTGGACTGCGATGCATTTGGTATTAAATTGAATTTTTTATTGAAAAATTGGGGGTTATTAAAATTTGGATCGTATATGTTCACCAACGTCAAAGAAGTTTTTTTTTTTTTAAATATTTTATTTTATTAGAAGTAAGTACATTCATATGGCACCAAAGTGCCTAATATATATTTTCATAATACATTTTATGTACAGCTTCTTATTTTTTTTTGTTATAATAAAGAAAGATATGAATAAGAAAAATAAATTAGATAGTAAAGGATAGAAAGACGTGAGATATATACTGTGTGAAGAAAAATAAAAAAGACGATGAATGAAGAAAGTTGAAGAAAAGAAAATAGGAAAAAGAGAATAAGACATAAAGAAAAGATGTAAGGAGATCATTGTTTATAATCTTGACCATCCCTCGTTCAGTCCTGAAACAGCTTTACAATTGTGTTGCACCATATGATTCCAAAAAGACGACAAATGGAGACCAACTCGTTATGAATTGGTCTGATTTATCCATTAGGAGGAATCGCATTTCCTCAAGATGTGCAGTGTCCAACATGCTTGCAATCCACATTTTAAGCGTTGGTATTGATGTATTTTTCCAAAATTTAAGTATTAATTTTTTTGCTATTATTAAACCATAATTAAAAAATAAATGTTGAGATGTGTTCAATTTATTCCCATCTTCCATTACTCCAAATATAATCATTTCAGTATTAGGTTCCATTCTTATCTTAAATAATTTTGTAAACATTTCAAAAATATCACTCCAAAATCTATAAAGTTTTATGCAGGAAACAAAAGAGTGTGTTATAGTTGTGTTTTGGGATAAACATTCATCACAAATGGGGGATATATTTGGATAAAATTTGTTCAATCTTGTTTTTGAATAATATAATCCATGTAAAATTTAAAATTGAATTAGATTATGTCTTACATTAATCGAACATTTGTGAATATATATCAAGTACTTTTCCCATGAAACCTTCGCAATTTTTATCATTAGTTCCCGTTCCCACTCTTCTCTAAGTACCTCTGTCGATGGTAGGTCTATATTTAAAATACTATTATATAAATATGATATTAATTTTTGTGAGTCAGCTTTAATATTCATTGCTTCTTCCAATAATTCAGGAGTTATTTTTTGATAACCTTGTATGTATTTTTTCATGAAATCGCAAATCTGAAGATATTTAATATATTGGTTGTTTTTCAATTTAAATTTTAATTGTAATTGTTGGAATGATAGTAGGTTTCCCATTTCGTACATATCCCCGATCCTTCTAATTCCGAGACTTTCCCATTGGTTATATGTTTTATCAATAAAGGATGGTTTAAATAAAGGGTTATTCGCTATTGGCATTAACAATGATACATTTCTTAATTTTAAAGATAATTTTATTTGTTTCCAAATTCTTATTGTACCATATATAATTGGGTTCTTCGTATATATTGTGTTGTTCTGTTTTTTCGGGGAGAAGAGGATCGTTCCTATATTACAAGGAAAACAATCCTCTTTCTCCATTTTTATCCATTCTGTCTGTTGGTAGAACTATCCAGCCAATAAATTATATTCTTAATATGCACTGCCCAGTAATAATACATAAAATTCGGGAGTGAGAGTCCCCAACATCTTTTGGTTTACATAAGTGTTTTTTTTGTAATTCTATGTGATCTATAGTCCCAAATAAAATTAGTAATATTAGATTCTAATTTTTTTTAAAGTATTTTGGTATATATACCGGTATAGACTGAAATAGGTATAGTAATTGTGGTAGGAAGATCATTTTTATTGCATTTATTCTACCTAATAATGATAAAGGAAGTGTTTTCCAAAATTTAATCAGCGTATTAAGTTTATTTAATAAATGTATAAAATTAGCGTTGAATAATGCTTTATATTTTCTAGTAATCTGAATACCCAAGTATTTAAATTTTTCTGTTGCGATTTTAAAGGGAAACTTCAGTAATTGTGTAGGTTCTTGAGGTTTTAATATCATGATTTCACTTTTATTCCAGTTTATTCCATATCCAGAAAAAGACCCGAATTCCTCTATTAAATTTAATAAATTTGGTATGCTCGTTTGTGACTTTGTAATATATAAAAGTATATCGTCTGCATATAATGAAATTTTATTCTTTGAGTCCCTAGTATTATAGCCCTGAATATTTGGATGAATTATTATACTTTCTGCCAGAGGTTCTATCATAAGGGCAAATAGCAGGGGTGATAACGCACATCCCTGCCTATTACCCCTTGATAATTGAAATCTTTGAGATAACATGTTAGTTAAAATTCTTGCCATAGGTTTATCATACAATAATTTTACCCATGTAATACAATTCTCTCCCATAATAAATGTTTGCAGTACTTTATATAAGTACTGCCACTCTACCTGGTCAAATGCTTTCTCTGTGTCCAAAGAAATAACTGATATATCTTCTTCCTCTACTTTATGTGAGTACATTATATTAAACAGGCATCTCAAATTATTAAATGAGTATCTTTTGGGTATAAACCCCGTTTGATCAGGGTTTATCAATTTACTAATATATTTGCTTAATCTTCTTGCTAAAGTCTTTGCTAAAATTTTCTGGTCTGTATTTAAAAATGATATAGCTCTATATGAGCCCAGTTCTTCTAAATCTTTATCTTTTTGTGGAAAAAGCATAATAGTTGATTCTGCTAATGTTTCAGGTAGTTTGTTTTCTTTAAAAGTGTGGGAATATAAATTAAATAAGTAAGGGGTCGTTATCGAATGGAATTTTTTATAAATTTCATTACTAAAACCATCTGTTCCCGGTGTCTTACCATTTTTCAACGATTTTATTGTTTCACCTATTTCTTTGATTGTAATTTGAGCTCCAAGTTCCTCTTGTTCCAAAAGGTCCAGTTTTGGAAGATTACAGTTATCTTAAATTTTTTTTAATTTTACTATCTTCTATTTTAGTTTTAGATGTGTATAAATTTTGATAAAATTGAGCAAATCTATTATTAATATCTTTAGGTAGTATTAGTAATTCACCTTTCTCTGATTTAATTTTAGTTATAGTATTTTCCTTTTCTTGTTTTTTAAATTGGCGAGCTAAAAGCTTATGTGGTTTGTCACCAACCTGTCTATGGGTATTCACCTTATCTATACTTCTCGTGATGCAGGCCCGTACGAAGCTTTTCAAAAATGGGGCTGGCATGACAGGATTACAAAAATTTTACATTAAATAATGTGCGCGCAGTGCACATCACGACGCGAAGCACAAAATCCCTCATGGCCGGGGTACAGGGCCCGTTGAAGGGCCCTGGAAGCTGGGGGTTTAGATGCTCTCTGGTGCATTCTGAGCCTTATTTTGAAGCATTTTTGCACCTAATTTATGACCAATATTTCAGAAATAATTTTGGTTGAGTCAAGAGTAATGAGTGGGTGGAATGGGATGATTGGGTTCATTGTCGTTTACATTTAAAAAAATCAAGAATTGAAGTTGTCCTTGTTTTAATAATCTTTGGACTGTTGTAAAATGTTATGTAAAATGTTATAAAACAAAAGCTGCAAATAAAATACTGTAAGTTTGCGCAGTAAAGAAAACCTTTTTTTAGAAAATGTTTGGTGTTGATTTGATTGCCTGTTACTGTTCGACTGTGTTAGTGTGTGCAGTGCACCTTTAATGGTCCTCCTGACCTAACAACTTCACATCTCATCAATTTCAACATGGAATAGTGATGTGAATACAACATTTAGCTCAATTTCCATCATGAAAATTGAACTCAAACTAAATGGTGCATTTACATTACTATGATCGCTTTCAAACTAACCTATTTTACTGTCATACTATTATAACACATCTAGTTCCATGATGACTCATAAACAAGATCATAAATCATATTTTGAATTCTCAAATACAATGTGATTGTGAATAATTGCAGAGCTGCCAAGTTTCACCGAGCATTTCCGTATTTTGATGGCTGAAATTCAGTATTTTGTTAGGGAAATTGGATTTTCTCATGTAAATGCAATAGAACATGCTAGACAGAAACTGGATTTTTGAAAATTAATATTTTGCATGCAACCTCATGTATTATCAAATATCATTATGGAATACTGAAAATCACTACTACTGAATTGTGAAACCATTTTTGAAATGTGAATTTATAATTCTTGATTTTGATTCAATCATATCTCTATTATATAAAAGTCTGTGCCTGTCGCCTGCGGTCCGTCCGGCTGCCTTTCTGCCTTTTGATTCGTTTCCATCGTGTGATGTCACAATGCCCAATGCTTGCAGATGTCCAATCACAATGCCCAATGCTCGCAGATGTCCAATCGGAATGGATCCATTTACATGTACGGCTTCCGGCTGCATTTCTTCCTTTGATTCACTGCAACTCCGAAACCAGACGAAGAATCGCCGACATCTTTTCCATTTCGGTAGAGATTTCACTTTTCTTTCTAAGTATCCGCTCCTCATTACATTTTGTCGTGTTTAAGTACACTTTTTAATCAAATCCTACTCCCCCCCCCCAATATTTCAAAAATAAACTGGCTTCTCACCCATAGAAGCAGCACCAGCCCCAGCCCCTGGTGAACGTTCCAACGTGTGATGTCACAATGCCTGATGCTCACAGATGTCCAATCGGAATGGATTCATTTACATATGCCTTTGCAGAAGCCCCAGCACCTGGTGAACATTCCATCGTGTGATGTCACAATGCCCAATGCTCAAATACATTGTTGCCATAGAGGGAGTACAGAGAAGGTTCACCAGACTGATTTCTGGAATGTCAGGACTTTCAAATGAAGAAAGACTGGATAGGCTCGCCATGTACTCGCTAGATTTTAGAAGATTGAGGGGGTATCTTATAGAAACGTATAACATTCTTAAGGGATTGGACAGGCTAGATGCAGGAAGATTGTTCCGGATGTTGGGGAAGGCCAGAACAAGGGGTCACGGTTTAAGGATAAGGGGGAAATCCTTTAGGACAGAGATGAGAAAAACATTTTTCACACAGAGAGTGGTGAATCTCTGGAATTCTCTGCCACAGAAGGTAGTTTAGGTCAGTTCATTGGCTATATTTAAGAGGGAGTTAGATGTGGCCCTTGTGGCTAAAGGGATCATGGGGTATGGAGAGAAGGCAGGTACAGGATACTGAGTTGGATGATCAGCCATGATCATATTGAATGGTGGTGCAGGCTAGAAGGGCCAAATGGCCTACTCCTGCACTTAATTTCTATGTTTCTATGTTTTCCTCTCCTCACCCCTCTCCCTCTACCACCCATCCCTCTCTCCCCCACCCCCCTTCCCTCTCTACCATCACCCCCTTACCCCTACCCCTCTGTCCCTCTTTCACCACTCCCCCTACCCCTCCCTCCCCACTCTTCCACTTCTATCCCCTTATCGCACGCCTCTCCCTCCCCCACCCCTCTCTCTTCCGCTCCCTTCCCCTCTCTCCCCCACCCCTTCCCCTCTGTCCCTATTCCACCACTCCCCCGTCCCTCTTCTACCACTCCCGCTACCCCTCTACCCCTCCCTCCCTCCCCACTCTTCCACTTCTCTCCCACTCTCTCCTCCCCCTCTCCTCACCCCTCTCCTCACCCCTCTCCCATCCCTCCCATCCCTCTCTCCCCCACCCCCCTTCTCTCTCTACCCCACCCCCTTCCCTCTCTCCCCCCACCCCCTTCCCCCTATCCCTCTGTCCCTCTTCCATCACTCCCGCTACCCCTCTCCTCCTCCCTCCCCACTCTGGCACTTCTCTCCCCCTTCCCCTCCACTCTCCCTCACCACTCTTTCCCCTATCTCCCCCCACCTCTCTTCCCCCACCCCTCTCCCCATCCCTCCCTCCTCCCCTCCCTCCCCCACATCTCTCTCCCCATCTCTCACCCCCTACCCCGCTCTCCTTTCCCTCCCAAATCTATCCCGTTTCCTCCTCCTCCTCTCCCCTCCCTCCCCTCTTCTCACCCCCCCCCCCCCCCCCGCAAACGCCGTTGGGGAAACAGACCCGACGGGTCTGCACTTGGTCTAGTAACTAATAAAAGTCTGATCTTGGATGTGTGTGTATTTATTCGTGTGTGTGTTTATAATCACTTCTTGAAAAAACGATGTGCTAATGGTAACATTTTTAAATATTCCAGTAGAGATTTTCCCCTTGAGTCCAAAATCGCCTTATCTGAAACTGTCATGCTTTATTTCTCGAGTTATTAATGAAAATCTTCAAAAACTTGACAACTTTGAAGTCTGCACCGTCTTGCGCACACTGCGAGTGTCATCAACCCCCCACCCCTCCCTCCTCCTTTGGTTGATGCCCGCTCCCTGCTGCCCACTGCTCCACCACCCTCCTCTCCCCCTCCTATTCCCTCCCCTCCTCTCCCCTCCTCTCGCCCCCATCTTCACCCCCCTCCACTCCCACCCCCGTCATCATGCCAGCAGCATCCCATGGTGCACATATAACCATGCCAGCAATGCCCCGAGAAGCAGCAGCAAGTTGCCCCAAGGAGCCACTCAAGCGGCGGGTTGGTGAAGGCGGTTGCGGCGCTCGCATTCCGACTTCATCTGCCGCATCTCCCAAGCCTGCTCGGGCTTGGACAGATTCTTCGAGCCCGAGGTGATCGAGAACCTGGCCAGGAAGAAGTTTGCCACCGATGCCGCCTTCGAAAGCCTTGCCCTCAAGTTTTGCTGCATGAGCTGCCCAGACTCGGAGAGCGAGCAGCGATAGCGGCAATGAGCCGCACCGGGGGAAGAACAAGCCTCTGCCCTCTCACCAGGGTCATCCAGTGGCTATAAGGCTGCAAGAGGGCCAAAGAGCCCAAAGGCAAGCCTCCCTCTCTCCTGGTGTAGAATTAAGAAAAAATTGCACCCCAATTTTTTAATTTATTTTTTCACTCTGTATTTTTCTTTTACTCTGGGAAAAATGGGGGAGGGGAGGGTGCGACCGCACCCAACGCACCCCCCCCCCCCCCACCCCCCCCCCCCACCCCCCCCACCCCCTCCCACCTTTGGACGGCAATGTGATGTAGTAACACTACATAAGGTCATTCTTCAGACTCCTGCACTCCAGGGAAGAAATGTCCAAGCCACGCTTTTGCATTCAAACCGTACATACTCAGTAACATCCTTGTAAATCTTTTTTTTGCACCCTTTCCAGTTGAATGCCATTCTTCCTATAGCAGGGCGACCAGAACATTACACTCTAAATGTGGTCTGACCAACATTTTGAACAACTATCCCAACTCCTGTGCGTGATACCTTGACCATTGAAAGCAAGCATCCAAATGCCTTATATACCACCCGGTCTACCTATGTTGCACTTTCAGGTACCCGCACGCCTAGGTCTCTCGTGTTTGGTTCTGACAACTGACACAGCCCAGTTCTTACATCCTGACTATTAAATACGAACTCTCCTCATATATGTGATATTAGTAGCTGTGCCAATTGGAAGTATTTTTCAGAGATATCAACATTTCATTATGGGAAGCTGGTGCAAAATCTGCTTCTATTTCACAAAGGCTGCAAGGAATAGCCTGAACTACAAACTGGTGGAACTTCCATCAGAGGTGGGTATGTTATTGGAGAAGATTTTGAGAGACAGGATCTATATGGATTTGTAAAGGCAATGAATGATTAAGTAGCCAGCATGGCTTTGTGCGTGGGAAATATGTGTCTCACCAATTTGATTGAAACACACTCCACAGGACCCTACCATTTGCTTTGCAAGTCTCTCCTCAGTTTACCTTACCAAAATGCAATACCTTACATTTATCTGAATTATTCCAGATGATCAAGAACATAATCTTCTTCACTGTCCACCATACCACTAATTTGAATGTCTCCACAAACTTATGCTATATTCACATCTAAATTATTAATATGAAGAACAAACAACTGTGGACACGATACCAATCTCTGTCGCACACCATTTGTTACATGCCTTCAGTAGGGACATATCTTCAAGATGGCGGCAGTAGTGGGTGGAAGGAAAGATCAATGCCAATGAGCTGGCTGGAGGCTTCTGCACCCTCAGAAGTGCTAGGGTTGGCTGCAGGAGGGAGCTTGCAGCACAGAGACTGAGTGACGTCCGTCAGAGGCGAAGGACCGCATGTTCACGGGCCAATGTCAAAGAGGCGTCAGAGTGGTCAAGTTAGTGGAGTGGGCTGCTGGAAGCTTTGAAATAGCCTTGGGCTCAGTGAGATCGGGAGCTGCTCCAAGTAACTGAGCGTGAAAACAGACACAGCAATGGAACAGTGGTAGAGGACATCACCTGTCCAGACTGACCCCTGCAACTCTGACCCAGAGCTGCCAGCAGGACAACAGGCCTTTATAGCCAAGTTTAGAGTAAGATTTTATTTTAAATTTTCAGACTTTAAGGGTACAAGAAAGCACCTAAAATGTACTGTTGTGTACTGACTTAGTGTGGTCTACTATCTTACTCTCTTATACTTAGTTTGATTGTGCCTAATGTATAGTGGTAATGTCACTGAATCGCATACAAAAAAATAATGTTATTGTATTTAGTTACATGTAACAATAAAGTACCATTGATTCATTGAACCAGTCAGAAAATCAACCCTCTACTACAACTCTCTGCATCTGACCACCAAGCCAATACGTCTCCATCAGCCTACTAGGCAGGACCTTGTCAAAGACTTTGTTGAAGTCCATCCAACTACTAATGCACTACCCTCATCAATTGTCTTGGTCACTTCTTCAAAAACCTCAATTGCATTGGTGATCAGAGTTTATATTTAAAAAGTCAGGATGCAGCAGCTCTGTTGTTTCAGTCATCAGTAGAACCAAACATGACCAAGTTCAGGGCTATTTCCTTGAAATATTAATTGAAATGATTCGTAACAAAAAACTGAAGAGCCAAGTTATTCAGAAAGAAGAGAATGTTATCTCACAGTTTTCAGTCTTCCCTGAATAGAACCTGATCTTGGTTGGAATTTTATTCTGACCACATTACATTGGTCATTATTAGTAGAGTTACAAGAGGCATAACAGAGAGGGATAAAAAATAATTGTGGATATAGAACTACATATTTCTGTTTTAAGGTTGAAAAAAAAACATTGTTATCTGACATTGCAAAAGCACTGTACTAGGTGGAAACACAAGAAAACAATCTGATAAAGCTGAAACTCCTTAGGTCAAGCAGGTCAAAGAACCTGTTTCCATACTGATTATAAGACTGTGCTCTAAAAGAGGTTGTTAATAAAATGTGAACGGATATTCTGTCTGGAGTGGAGCAAATGGGTATAGCAGAACCTTTATCAAATATTGCAAATATTGTTATTTCTTCGAATCTGAAATGAAAATGTTGCAGGGGATGAATCCTTATGTATAAAACTCTGATCTTGGATGTGTATTTATTCATTTATTTGTTTGTGTGTGATCACATCTTCTCGAAAAATACAATGATGTAACTGTAAAATGTTTATATATTTCGATATAGATTTATCTCATGGAGTCCAAAATTGCCTTATCTGAAAAATTAATGCATTATTTCTCGAGTTATTAAACAATATGTTCAAAAATCTAAAATAACTTAGAAAATATAACCGGCTGGCTTTGGCTGATGACGTGCGGATGTCACAATGGCACGCTGTGTTGCGAGTGATGTTGCCCGGCCGCCAGCTGCCCAGAGTTGCCTGCCACGCATGGCAGCCTACCCGCTCCACCTTCTAGAGGAAACAAAAAAACAAAGAGAAAAAGAAGCAGCTGCACCATCCTCTCTCCCGCCTCTCCTCCCCGTCCCTCGCCTCCTCCCCCCTCCTCACCCCCTATCCCCCTCTCTCCCCCCTTTCTCTCTACCCCCTCACTGTCCCCTTCGCTCTCCCCTCTCTCTCCCCCCCTCTCGCTCCCCCCTCTCATTCCCCTCTCTCTCTCTGTCTCTGCCCCTCTCTCTGTCTGCCCCTCTCTCTCTTTCTCTGCCCTCCTCTCTCTGTCTCTGCCCCTCTCTCTCTGTCTCTGCCACTCTCTCTCTGTCTCTTCCCCCATCTCTCTGTCTCTGCCCTCTCTCTCTTCACCCTCCCTCTCCAGATGCGCCTGCTAGTTGGGGGTTATGTGTGAGTGGATAGGGCAGGGATGGGGTAAAAGGAGTGAATGAATAATATTAATATAATATCAAGGGGGCTGGTTAGTGTGTGTGTGTGGGGGGAGGTGGTTAGTGTGTGTGTGTGGGGGGAGGTGGTTAGTGTGTGTGTGACGCCGCAGGCCACCCCACTCCCCCCACTGCAGCCGCGCGTTGAGGGGACGGGACCCAACGGTTCCCCCGTGGTCTAGTATCTTATAGAGTTGAATTCATTTGTGAATGCAAAAGTTTGTTATGTGCCTAATTAAAGAATGAAGGCCTGTTCATGGAGCTCACATTAATCTTCATAAAATGACAGCAGCAAGCCAAAGACAGAGAGGTCAGGATTGAGATTTTAAGACACTGTTGATAGGAAGCTCAGGGTCAATGAGTGGTCTGACTGATGGTGCATAAAGATGTTTCAACATATGTCTTCCCATTTTATTGTAGACCACATAGTTAGCAGCAAATATATGACGTTAAATTGAACAAAGTCCAAGTAAGTTCACTGGTTTGTCTGAAAAGAATGTTTGGAAGGTGGGAAGGAAGAAATGGAAAAGGTGGGCTTTGCATTTCATCTGATTAATGGACAGGTTCTATGTGAAGGAGAATAATTATTGGAAGCGTTAAAACTGAACTAAGGCATCTTAAAGGGAGACACATCAGTAAAGGCATTATGTTGGTAGTTTCAGAAATTGAGGAACTTAATTCATAAATTGCTGAGTTTGGTGGGTGGAAGACAAAGATAGTGGGTTCAAAACCTATGTTCTGAATGAATATGAAGGGGTGAGAGCAGAATTATCAGAAAATGGAAATCCCAGAGTAAAGGGCCCTGCCAATTATTATCTGGCCATTATCTAAATGCTACTTGTGTGAATTTTTTATGTTTTAGAATGGTAGAATGGGCGGCATGGTGATGCAGCAGTAGAGTTGCTGCCTTACTGCGCCGGAGACCTAGGTTCGATCCCGACCACTGGTGCTGTCTGTATGGAGTTTGATCGTTCTCCTCGTGACCTGCGTGGGGTTCTCAGATCTTCGGTTTCCTCCCATACTCCAAAGACCTACAGGTGTGTAGGTTAATTGGCTTGGCATCAATGTAAATTGTCGTTCGTGTGTATAGGATAGTGTTAATGTGCAGGAATCGCTGGTCGTTGTGGACTCGGTGGGCCGAAGGGCCTATTTTCGCGCTGTATCTCTAAACTTAATTAAAAATAAAAAATAAATTCACTATTTCTAAGGACTTTGGCGTGCTCTTTCAGAAACATGACATTGAATTTTGTGGTGGGAAAGATGCTGGAGTCAATTATTAAAGAGGTAATAATGGGGCATTTGGATAGCAGTAAAAGGATTAGTCCAAATCAACATGAATTTATGAAAGGGAAATCATGCTAGACTAATCTTCTGGAATTTTTTGAGGATGTGACAAGTAAAATGGATGAAGGGGTGCCAGTGGCTATAGTGTATCTGGCCTTTCAGAAAGCCTTTGATAAGGTCCCGCACGGGAGACTGGTGACTAAAATTAAAGCACATGGTATTGGGGGTAGGGTGTTGACATGGATAGAAAATTGGTTGGCAGACAGGAAGCAAAGAGTAGGAGTGAACGCATCCTTTTCAGAATGGCAGGCAGTGGCGAGTGGAGTCCCACAAGGCTCGGTGTTGGGGCAGCAACTGTTTACCATATATATTAATGATTTGGAAGAGGGAATTAGGAGCAACACTAGCAAGTTTGCGGATGACACAAAGCTGGGTGGCAGTGTGAACTGTGAAGAGAATGTTAGGAGGTTGCAGAGTGACCTGGACAGGTTGAGTGAGTGGGCAGATGCGTGGCAGATGCAGTATAATATAGATAAATGTGAGGTTATCCACTTTGGTGGCAAAAACAAGGGGGCAGATTATTTTCTCAATGGGGTTAGGTTAGGTAAGGGGGAGGTGCAGCGAGACCTGGGTGTCCTTGTACACTGGTCACTGAAAGTTGGCTTACAGGTGCAGCAGGCAGTGAAGAAAGCTGATGGAATGTTGGCCTTCATAACAAGAGGATTTCAGTATAGGATTAAAGAGGTTCTTCTGCAGTTGTATAGGGCTCTGGCGAGATCACATCTGGAGTATTGTGTACAATTTTGGCCTCCTAATTTGAGGAAGGGCATCCTTGTGATTGAGGCAGTGCAGTGTAGGTTCACGAGATTGATCCCTGGGATGGCGGGACTGTCATATAAGGAAAGATTGAAAAGACTAGGCTTGTATTCACTGGAGTTCAGAAGGATGAGCGGGTTCTTATAGAAACATATAAACTTATAAAAGGACTGGACAAGCTAGATGCAGGAAAAATGTTCCCAATGTTGGGCGAGTCCAGAACCAGGGGCCACAGTATTTGAATAAAGGGGAGGTCATTTAAGACTGAGGTGAGAAAAAACTTTTTCAACCAGAGAGTTGTGAATTTATGGAATTCCCTGCCACAGAGGGCAGTGGAGGCCAAGTCACTGGATGGATTTAAGAGAGAGTTAGATAGAGCTCTAGGGGTAGTGGAGTCAAGGGATATGGGGAGAAGGCAAGCACGGGTTATTGCTAGGGGACGATCAGCCATGATCACAATGAATGGCGGTGCTGGCTCGAAGGGCCGAATGGCCTCCTCCTGCACCTATTTTCTATGTTTCTATGTTTCTATGAAATGTTTTATTGTTCCTCTGGAAGAGGTTTATCATTATAATGCACAATTATGTTCTTGGACAATAGGTGCTCTTGTCCAGATCTCTTAATCACATCTTTATTTTACCTTTTATCATTGGCCTTTAAATCCAGTCATGTTTGACTCCCAATAAAACTTCCATCGATGCGTTCATTATTTACACCAAATGTTTCCTTTGCACTTCAGCATTTGGCAAAAGTACGTTGACTGCTGCAAAGCGCTCATCCGGCTTAATTTTGTCAAGCGATCGATCACCTGCTGTATTGCCAACAAACCTTCAGTTTGCCCATAAAATGTTGCAAAAGGATGGTCTTTCTGCTGCTAAATAACAGGGTTTCATATCTGATTAGCACAAGATGTTAGCTAGATTATTATAGTTTGGTAGGGCACTCATTCGGGAAAAATAAATTAATCCTTACAGAAATCACATATCATTACTAAAGAGATACGGAGAGAAAAAATCACTCTTAGAAAATTTACGTGAAAAAAAAAAAAAAATAAATGCAACATTTTTTTCAACTGCTATTTCTTGACATGCATAGATGATACTTTTTTTAAATGGAAAATCATGATACATACCATGTTTTAGGAACAACAACCCACTTTAATGTGGGGCTACCTTGTACTGACTACTTTCAGCATGCAACTTTAAATTCAAATATTTTAAAGTCCAGGAATTTCACTAAAATTTTGTTATTGTGATCTGCTATTGACATTATAAGCAAATTAGCAACACCAGCACCAACAAATAACCACTGTCTGCTTTATTTCAAGGGTTAGTCCTTAATAGAAATAAAATATATTTGCAGTGATGATGATTCGGCCAGAAAATGATTCCTGCTCCTGCTTGAGTTGAATTCTGATGAGCAGATTATTTAGGCAAATAAAGAGTCAACATTAATGCTGCTCATGCATTTTAATTGGAGGGCAATTATATTCACAGTGCAATTTGCTCACACAGATGAACCAAAACAAAAGCTCACAGATCAACTAGGTATCTTAGTTTAAATAATGTTGCATTAGAAGGCAGTTGTACCCACAAAGCTACGCACATCATTCTTCAGATCTTCCGGTAGGGTCATAGGGAGAACTTATAAACTCCATACTCCATACAGACAGCACCCGTAGCCAGGTTTCTGGCACTGAAAGGCAGTAACTTTACTGTTTCGCCACTAGGCCACTCTGTAATGGTTTATTTTATATCAATATGATATAAAAGAGGATAATTAAGCCCTTCAAATCTATGCTGGCTCACAGAGCAATTCCATTCCGCCCCCCACAACCAACTCATTTATTCTTTAACGTTTTCTCCCCACATTTCCATTAACTTCCCACAGATTCTACAACTCACCTACACATTAGGGGCACCTACACAATGATCCATTAAATTACCAGCATTTATTATTTTAGATTGTGAGATGAAACTAGAAGACCTGGAAGAAACCAACACAATCACAAGGAGAACAGGCAAGCTCCACCCCGACAACACAAAAGGTCAGAATTGAATCTGGATTACAGTATCGGTGAGCAGCAGCTTGACTACCAGTACCACAACATCGACCATTTGAAACTATTCCTGATTCCTATTCCAGATCTTAAACATAGGAAGACTTGTTTAAGTATTTTCATTCAAGTTATTTTCTAGAATTCAAAGTGATTGCAACTAATTTGTAATTCTTTTAATTTGTCATTAATATACAGATAGGTTTCAATGGAAATTTAAGCAAAACATGCCATTTACTGAACCCCAAGTGGTAAACCTTGCCCATGAAGTAATTTTTAACTGCATTTATTTAGAAAATGTGCACACAAGTTAGCTCTAAGATTCTATCTAAACATTACGATTTTGTTTTATGTGAATCCACTTGAGAGTTAATCAATACAATACAATACAATACACATTTATTGTCATTTGAGCCCCAGTGAGACTCAAGCGAAATTTTGTTTCCACAGCCATACAAACAAAAACAATGTCCTACAGACATACACACAATTAAGTTCACACAAACATCCATCACAGTGAACCCACTGTGATGGAAGGCAAAAGTCTTTTCTCTCCCCTGCTCTCCCGATGTCCAAGCCCCAGGCGGGCGATGATAAGTCCCACGGCCATTTTAGGCCGTGCCGGGCGATTTACGGCCCCGCTCCCGGTCTAAAAGTCACAAAGTTGGAGCCCCCGGCGGGCGCTGTAATGTCCCATGGCCATGAAGCCGTGCCGGGTGATGTATGACCCCGCTCCGGGTCGTTCCAAACCCCGCGACACGGGCTGGAGAAGTCGCGTTGCGGGAGCTCCGGGAAGCGGTCTCTCTCTCCCCCCGGACCCGCGAGCTCCCGATGTCCCAGTCCACCGGACCTGCGGCTGCGTTGCTGGAGCCTCCGAGCCCCAGGAGTCGAGTCGCAGCAGCGAGTCACCACCGCTCCCCACGCACCGAGGCCGGCCAGCCCCACGATGGTGAGTAGTCCGCAGCGCAGTCTCCCGAGCCCCCGGGTCGTTCAGGTTGGAGGCCGCTCCACGGTGCTAGGCTCCAACGACAACGGAGACCCGACAGGGAAAAGGTCGGGTCTCCCGGACAGGGAAGAGATTTTAAACGTTTTCCCCCTCCCCCCCCCCGCCCCCCACATATACACATTTAAAAACCAGTATTTATAAAACACCAAACACTACATTTAACTAGACAAAAAATAAAAAAAGACAGACAGGCTGTAGGAGCCGCTGCAACGAGTCGCGCCGCCACCAGGAATCTTAACCATCCTTGAGTGATCTTCGCAACAGTGGCAGAGAAAATATTTCCAAAGACATTGAGGAAGTTCGGAATGAATAATTGGGGTTACGAAACAATAATTATTTGTCACTGAATTCAGGATATTAAACTTACAAAAAACACTTAACACTCATTTAAAGTTACACTTCTGAATGAATAGGGAGGTAAACAGGATTTTTTTTTAGTAAGCGCTCATGCGGTAAAAATAATGCATTATGTCGCAAATAGGTATTCAAATGTCATTAATTGTATGGGTATATTGTAACTGTCCTAGAGACTATTTTACTCGGCTTTAATATTAATAGAATGGATTCTAAGAAATGTATGATCAGAAGGCTTTTATCCACAGTAATCTTCTTTGCAAATCCATTGCATATTTATGAATAATTTGGCAGATACACAAACATTCTGACAGCAGCCTGACCTGCATCCTTAATTAACATATTTCTGTCATTGATTTATCACATATGTGATCATTGTTAATTACCCCACACACTTTGCAGATACACCAAGCAGTTTCTGTGGAACAGTGGCATTCTAAAGAATCAGGTCACTGCACTACCTGTGAATGGTTATGATCTTTGTATTACCTTGATTCCAATCTTATTGAAGGAAGTGAACACCAATGTTATCTTAGCTGTTCTCAAATACCACTGGATATTTTCCTTGTTTGTTCTCAGTTGTGGTTCCAAGGAGAATGCATTCATTCACTCAATCAATGCCCCGCTGACTTCACTACTCCTCATAGTCTTTGCATGGGAACATTGTTTAGAAAAAAATGTTTATTTTGTTTCCTGCAGCAATAGCTTAAAAATCCCTTTTTTAAATATAAAGACCAGAGTCTTCGCTAGGGAGCTGGTTTCTCCATTATGCCCGCACTAATTGTAAACTGGTTATCCTCATAAAACCTTTCTTAGAAATCAGGAACTAAAGCCCCATTTACAGTGCAGGCAAATCAGAAATATAATCATTAATTGCAATCTGCACTCTTGTCACTAAAAACATTTATTAAATGATGCCATAGTCATGTGATGGCAGCAGAATTAGCCCATTGGACCCATCAAGTCTACTCCGCCATTCAATCATGACTGATCTATCTCTCCCTCCTCATCCCATTCTCCTGCGTTCTCCCACTAACACATGACATCCGTACTAATCAAGAATCTATTGATCACTGCCTTAAAAACCCATTGACTTGCCTCCACAGCCTTCTGTGGCCAAGAATTCCACAGATTCACCACCCTCCTCCACCTTCCTAAAGGAATGTCCATTAATTCTGAGGCTCTGACCTCTAGTCCTAGACTCTCCCACCAGTGGAAATATCCTCTCCACATCCACTCTATCCAAGCGTTTCACTCTTCGGTGTGCTTCAATGAGGACCCCCCTCATTCTTCTAATCTCCAGCGAGTACAGGCCCAGTGTCATCAAATGCTCATCATGTTCATGACAATCTTCATTTGAGGGCATGAGGAAAATAAGTAATATATTTTATGCACAGTTGTGTGTCTAGCATGTTAGTATTTAAGTGTTGATCCCATCATATTGTTTCAACTATATCAGACAGGAAAAGGTCATTGAGTGGGCTTATCGAACTGCAGCCTCTGAAGGACTGCTGTTTGAGAATTAGAGTTAGATTTAGCTCTCAGGGCTAAAGGAATCAAGGGATATGGGGAAAAAACAGGAATGGGGTACTGATTTTAGATGATCAGCCATGACCATATTGAATGGCGGTGCTGGCTCGAAGAGCCAGATGGCCTACTCCTGCACCTATTTTCTATATTTCTCTGTTTGCATTTGAATCTGCGGCAATACTGTGGCATTACAAGGCTGTTACCTCACAATTCCACTGACCTGCCTCAATCCTGACCTGCAGTCTGAAGTTTGCACATTCTTGCATGGGATTCTTCTGGACATGGGATTCTTCTGGGTTTCTGGTTTTCTCCCACGCTGTAAAAGTATGGGTTATTTGTCATTGTAGCAAGTAGATAAATAATAGAATCTGTGGGTTGGGGTGGGGTTGGAAGAGTTGAAGGGAATGAGTGGAGAATAACATGGCATTGATAATCAATTGTCTTTGTGTATTGTCTTTCCGCTGACTGGTTAGCGTGCAACAAAAGCTTTTCATTGTATCTCGGTACACATGTCAATAAACTGATCACAACTCAACTCAAATGTATTCGATGGTCAGCACAGACAGAGTGGTCTAAAGGGGCTGTTTACGTACCGTAGAACATTATAATTTATTTTTAGCCCTTTGTCTGGATTAATAGCCAATTAATACATTGGTTAATTTTTGGAGACCAAAATTATATTGAGATATTCAGAGTGATAAGAATGGAAGAACATAACCATTCACATAAAATAGGTTGACATATAATTTGTCTTTCCCACCTTTGCTACAAGGAAAACAAAATTGCTTTCACCATAAATGAAAAATTATATTCTCCTCAATATTTGTTTTTGATTTGTCAGATGATATTAGTGGTGCAGTTCTATTAGCTTCTCTAGTCATTACACCTTCAATAGATTAGTCTGGAATGCACTGCTTAATAACTTATCTGAAGACAGCATAATTCTATCTGAAGATAGACACAAAAAGCTGGAGTATCTGCAGTTCCTTCCTAAACATAATTCTATCTGAGTTGTGCCCCCTGGTGTGCTTGTGATTGTCAGAATTGTTGAAATACTGCATATAATGTTATGCATTATGTAAACTACTGTGTAAATTGTAATACGATTAAGAAGTATGAAGTAATTCTTCTGCTACTGGAAAATTAAATTGGGATTTATTTTCTACCTAATAAAATAGAGTTATTGAGTCATACAGCAAGGAATCAGGCTGTTCAACCCATCTGATCAATGCCGACCAAGATGCCCCATCTAAACTATCCCATTTGCCCACATTTGGTCCATACCTCTCAAAATAGTTCCATTCTTTGTACCTGTCCAAATTGATTTTAAATGCTATTAGAGTACCTGCCTCAAATACCCCATCTGGCAGCTCGTTCCATGTACCTACTACCCACTAAGTGAAAAAGTTATCCCTCAGGTTCATGTTAAATCTTGCCAGTCTCACCTTAAACCTATGTCATCGGGTTTTTTCATCATGAGGAATTACAGATGTTGGTTTACAAAGAAAGACATAAAGTACTGAAGTAACTCAACGGATCAGGCAGCATCTCTGGAGGACATGGAAAAGCAATGTTTAGGGTCAGGAACCTCTTCGGACCCTTCGCCCCAACTCGTTCATGCTGACCAAAATACCACCTCCTCTTTATCAACTTATCTACCTGTGACATCACTTTCTGGGAACAATGTACCTGTACTTATAGATCTCTGCTCTACAACACTCCCAAGGGCCCTACAATTCACTGTGAAGGTCCTGCCTTGGTTTGAATTCTCAAAATGCAACATCTCACACTTATCTGCATTAAGCTCCATTTACCATTCCTCAGCCTACTTGCCCAGCTGATCAAGAGCCTGTTGTAATTTTTGATGAGCATCTTCACTGTACTATCTTCACATCTACAATACCACCTATCTTAGTGTCAAAAGGTAGAAAGTGGTGGTGTGTTTAACGTCTCAAATTTAAAGGATTGATATACACTGCAGGTCTGGGAAGATACAGAACATAGCAGAGTCTGCATCGATGACTCAGGAAAGGTGGAGCCGACAATGGTCCATAGTTGGCCGGGGACAAGTGATAATCTTTGGTGGGCTCCACCTTTCCTGAATCATCAATATAGGCTCTACTTTGTTCTGTTTCTTCCCATACCTCCGATATCTCCCTCCCTGACTCTCAGTCTGATGAAGGGTCTCGACTCGAAAGGTCACTTGTTTCTTTTCTCCAGATATGCTGCATAACCCAGCAAATTGTTACACGAGCAAATTGTGTCTATCTTGGAATTATGATGTTATGGCCATTACGGAAACTTGGTTGAAAGAGGCATATGACTGGGTTACGATGTTTCAGACGAGATAGAGAGGAGGGTAAAAGAGATGGGGGTATTGCTTTACTAATCAGGGAGAATGTCACAAAGAGAATTCTTTGAGATAGAATGTATTCCCATTTGGAAGAGAATGGGCATATTAGAGATAGCCAGCATGGCCCAGTACATGCAGTTTGTGTCTTAGTGACTTGATATCTTTCACTTGTTTTAGTGCATTTTCTGTAAACATTTTGCCATTTCATTTTCACGTCATATGTCCTAATTCGTTTCCCACTGTGTTGGAATAGAGACATTAGCAGAAATTCATTCAGGTTGAAAATACAAAAGAAAATAGTTAATGTAAGCATTCTATCTGTTTAAATGTCTATGAAAGAAGCACTTAACAAAGATTGGGAGACTTCAGATAGTAACTGAACCACTTTGGAGACCAAGTGCACACTTTCCAAAGGATTTGTTCAATGTATCATTTCATATTTTTTGCAAAATAATCTTAAAACAAACATGTAGCGTGTACTTTCAGGGTCATACCTTCATATGAGTGAGAGCTGCGTGTGAGATTTTAAAGGTGATGAAATGCATAGTCATAATTCCTGAACGAGAGGTACAGACGAGCACACATAAGAAGACTCTTATCTTCAGAATGTTTTCAAGGACGCATTATACTTTCTGAAATTTTCTGAGTTATAATACCTCTGCAGCATCCAGTTTCAAAGGCAGTCTTCACTGAGATATATGACTTTATGTGGGATGATCCCCAACCATCCACATATGCCAGGTGTGTACAAGTAGGTCAAGGTCCTCATTAATCTCAATATTCTTCATTCAAGATGAATGCCAGTTGCCTGTTCCAGATTTATGCCACAAATCATACTTCAATGCTCACTGCAGTATTATATAGAGGTCATTGATGTTCTGAGCTCATATTCAGTCACGAAATTGTTGAACTCTTTGATCCGTCTGAACTCTCTGAAAACAGTCTTTGAATCAGGATCATCAATTCTCATTCTTTTCACACAAATCAACCTAACACTCAGTCGGAATACCTGAGAGAGGGAATCGCTGTTGATATTCAGAAACAGATCAACGTTTTTAGCACTGAAGACCACACAAAGATGAAGCTGAACACACACATCACAGCAGTGAGGTGATTCATTGCTTGTTGCTGGAGTCTTTTACACAGTCAATAGCCTCACATAAGATGACTTCAGTCAGAGTAGACACAAAATGTTGGAGTAACTCGGTGGGACAGGCAGCTTCTCTGGAGAGATGAAATGGGTGACGTTTCGGGTCAAGACCCAAAACATTACCCATTCCTCTCCAGAGATGCTGCCTGTCCCGCTGAGTTACTCCAGCATTTTGTGCCTATTTGCAGTTTAAACCAGCATCTGCAGTTCCTTCCTACACATAACATGAAAGGTAATGTCTCTGGGAAATGGAGCAAGTAGACATCTCAGGCTTTTCTCTTAAACATAATTTCATGCTAGGACAATTCCTACACTTTTTAAAGCCTCTCCATATGTTAGCCTAATTCCATATCAACTGCGAGAAGTTGTGATGTTAGTCCCCGAAATGTGAAAAAAATATGTAACAATGGCATCATATTAAATATTAATCTAAGAATTAACAGTTGGCAAAGTTTTACATCAGTAACCAACATGATGTTTTCATGAAAATAAATATCACCGCGGGCTCAGATTCCAAGTTTGAATTATATAATGTTTGCACGTGCTTCTGCCTAGAATCAGCAAGGCAGTGGTCACTATGCTACCCACTCATATGTGGATTGGAAAGCTTTGAGGGCACATGCAGGTAAATAGGACGTGCTCAGTTAGGCAACTTAATCCCAATTAACACATTATACCAAAGGAACTGTTTTCATGCCTTATAGCTGTATGACTAACTGATTTTATGATCCTTCGGATCACCTAGATGCTGCGTGGGATGTTCAATCATTTCATCATGTTTAACCCCCACTGAAGGTATTCCATCGTTGAAAATGCCAATTTCTTTGTTGAATTGTAAGCCCAAAGTATACATTTTATCCATGAAATTGTTCTCCCTGCAAATTATTTTCAAGCCTCAAACTTTCTTGGCACTCAAAGCATTTTGCATTAGTTACATCTGCTGCCTGTGTGATATATATAAAGATTTTAGTTGCATCTTTCAGCTGGTATGACATAAAACATAGACATAGAAAGGTTTAACACAGGAACATGCCTTTTGGCCCACAATGTCTATGCCAAACATAATGCCAAGATAAACTAATTTAATCTGCCTCCACATGATCCATATCCCTTGATTCCCTGCATTCGCCTTGTGCCTATACACGTCTCTTAAATCACCTAATTGTATCTGCCTCCACCACCACTCCTGGCAGCACATTTCAGGCACCCACCATGCTTTATGTAAAAATAAACGACCCCCACATTTCCTTTAAACTTTGCCCCTTTAACCTTAAAGCTATGCCCTCTAGTCTTTAATATCTCCATCCTAGGTAAAACATTCTGACTGTCTATCCTATCTATGCCTCACAATTCAATGAGATACAACATTTAGTTGGAGATCCCAATTTATACTTATTCCGTCATTTCCAAACAGTATATATAACTTTTTTCCCTCAACAATCTCTCATTCATCGTACCCACCTGGCTATATTCCACTCTTTTGCTGATCTATTCATGGTGCTTGATACACTTTCAACTCCCTCATGCTATTCTGTCATTCTGTAGCTTATGCACCAACCTCCCTTTCCTTATATTCCCTCAGCAACCCTGATATCTATGACTGTTCAAAATGGTACATGTAATCAAAATGCTGCCTCACAGCTCCAGGGATCAATCCTAACCTCCAATGCTGGACGTAAAGTTTTCACATTCTCCCCATGATCAGGTGTGTTTCCCCTGGTTATTCTGGTTTCTCCCCAAATGTTTTTGGGATGATAGTTAATTGGGTCACTTTAAATTGTCCCAAGTATAAAGGGTAGTAATTGAGTCTGGAAGGAGTTGAAATGTGAGAAGAACATTGGTTACAGGGTAGATCAGTGGGAAATGAGATTGCCCTGTGCACCAGTAGAGATTCAATGGGATGAATGGCTTCCTACATTGTAAGAAACGTGTGAAATTTGTTATCTTCTTCTATTCTTGGGCAGTCTGTTGGAATCGAACAGTCAGCCAAACCCTATTATTTATACTTAATTATAAATGCTTTGTGCATATCCCCGGAGCAAGCTCCAGCCCTTTGTATTACAGATCTCCCATTCTTTATATTTTACTAAGCTATCTCTTTGCACAGTAATTTTATTAGCAGTTATTCCTCACTTTATCTCCAATTATCACCTGCTAATTATCTTCAAAAAGTGAATGTTCCTTGGTTTTTTAATTGTCAGGAATGTTTAGTTATTTATACTCACACATAGATCTCCACTTTGTTATACATACTACTCTGCATACTATGGAATTGATTTATACAAACACAACAAGCTCCCTAACCCTTCTTACACTCATTCAGTGACCTCCCACTCTTGTGCTGAGGGGTCTCTGCTCTTTACACTCACTCATCAAACCTCTCAATCAATTAGAAATCTTCAGTTCTTTACGCTCATCCAATAATCTCTCATTCCTTGCACTAATTCAGCTTATTTCCTAGTCATTAAACTCAGTGACCTATTGCTCTTTTTAGCCATTTCCCAGCTCCTCCCTCATGGCCTCATAGTCAGTGGCGGACTGGGTCTAAAAATATTGGTTGCCAGGAGACAAAGGGGGCCCACTTCATCAGGGGCCCACTTGATATAGGGGGCCCACTTTATCAGGGGCCCACTTGTCATCGGGCAAGCTGACACCCTGGCCAGTCTGCCACTGCTCATAGTCCCCTTTATTCAACTGCAACACTGACACCTCACTCTCCAGTTGTAGATTAAACCTGACCATGTTATGGTCACTGCCTCCTAATGGCTCATTAACCTCGAGGTCCTTTATCAAATCCGGTTCATTACATAACACTAAATCCAGAATTGCCTTCTCCCTGGTAGGCTCCAATACAAGCTGTTCTATGAATCCATCACAAAGGCACTCTACAAAGTCCCTTTCTTGGGGTCCAGTACCAACCTGATTTTCCCAGTCTACCTGCATTGAAATCTCCCATAACAACCACAACATTACTTTTGCCACATGCCAATTTTAACTCCTGATTCAACTTGCGCCCTATGTCCAGGCTACTGTTTGGGGGCCTGTAGATTAGTCCCATTAGGGTATTTTTTACACTTACAATTCCTTAGTTCTATCCATACTGACTCCACATCTCCTGTTTCAATGTCACCACTTGCAAGGGACTGAATTTCATTCCTCACCAACAGGGTAACCTCACCCCCTCTGCCCACCTGTCTGTCTTTTCGATAGAAGGTATACCCTTGAATATTCAGTTCCAAGCCCTGGCCCTCTTGCAGCCATGTTTCAGTAATTCCCACAAAATCATACTTGCCAGTTTCTGAGCCTCAAATTGTATGCAATACTCCAGAGTCAGGCTCAGAGTCAGCATGGATTTATGTAAGGTAAATCATGTCTATGTAAGGTGTCCTTGAGATGTCTGAAAGGCGCCCAACAAATAAAATGTATTATTATTATTATTATTATTATTATATCTGGACTTTCAGAAGGCTTTCGACAAGGTCCCACATAAGAGATTAGTGTACAAACTTAAAACACATCGTATTGGGGATTCAGTATTGATGTGGATAGAGAACTGGCTGGCAGACAGGAAGCAAAGAGTAGGAGTAAAC
The DNA here is from genome assembly GCF_010909765.2 of Amblyraja radiata. Taxonomy (NCBI): domain Eukaryota; kingdom Metazoa; phylum Chordata; class Chondrichthyes; order Rajiformes; family Rajidae; genus Amblyraja; species Amblyraja radiata. The sequence goes on from NC_045961.1 coordinate 59,183,010, forward strand.
GGGTCATTTTCACAATGGCAGGCAGTGACTAGTGGGGTACCGCAAGGCTCAGTGCTTGGACCCCAGCTATTTACAATATATATTAATGATTTGGATGAGGGAATTGAATGCAACATCTCCAAGTTTGCGGATGACACGAATAGGGGGGCAGTGTTAGCTGTGAGGAGGATGCTAGGAGGCTGCAAGGTGACTTGGATAGGCTGGGTGAGTGGGCAAGTGCATGGCTGATGCAGTATAATGTGGATAAATGTGAGGTTATCCACTTTGGTGGCAAAAACAGGAAAGTAGACTATTATCTGAATGGTGGCCGATTAGGAAAGGGGGAGATGCAACGAGACCTGGGTGTCATGGTACACCAGTCGTTGAAAGTAGGCATGCAGGTGCAGCAGGCAGTGAAGAAAGCAAATGGTATGTTAGCATTCATAGCAAAAGGATTTGAGTATAGGAGCAGGGAGGTTATACTGCAGTTGTACAGGGTCTTGGTGAGACCACACCTGGAGTATTGCGTACAGTTTTGGTCTCCTAATCTGAGGAAATACATTCTTGCCATAGAGGGAGTACAGAGAAGGTACACCAGACTGATTTCTGGGATGTCAGGACTTTCATATTGTGAGATATATTGTTTGTGCTCACAATCACTACTCAGAGACTAAATCGTGGAAACAAGAAATGCTTTATTTGCGAGTCTGCAGAATCGGGTGCCTCTCCAAGTTGAGACACACCGAGCAAAGGAAAACCGTCTAGTTTTATACAATTCAGTATACAGTCCTTATTGATCGGACGCCTCCCCTTCTGACCCCTCCCAATCAGGGTACCGAGGTTCACAATCTTCCAACCCTCCCCTCCGTGCGTCATCAATCATTCCCTCTCCTCCCACATCATACATCGCATGTACATTTAAATTAGGTTCTTTGTCATGAGGGGCGTAAAATTAATATTCATTTAACTTATTAAGCATGCGCAGTATCTGTTGGCCTAACCTATTTAATTGCCTTTGACCTAAAGAATAGCTTCTGTGTTGTCAGCTACATTCCTTACCTCATCTTGTTATTCTACAATGTTATCAACAGCTCTGAAGGTCTGACTGTTTGTTCGAATCACAAGGTTGGTGTTTCCAGTTACTCGGCCCATCACATGGTCGGTGACTACAACCTTTCGGCCCCTCACAATGGTGGTGGTTTAATCATCTTATCCCTCACAATCCTCCCTTTTTCTTTTGCTACGCATCCTGTATTAAACGCCATTCCTAGACTTCCTGCTGTTCCAAAGCTAATAACATTCTTCTATCTCTCTTTCCTCTGGGTCCTCTCTCGGCCTCATTATCATTATCTTCTGGACGCCCCCTTTCTCCCCATGGGGACTACAACTGCCTGCATTTGGCTTATACTTCTAGTTATAAGAACCCTGAGACATGGTATACAACAGGGGATAATGATCAATGCAGCTAATGCCCATAAAATCACCAGTCCCACCACTTTCCACCAGGCTCCTCCTAAAATGTAATCCCACCATCCTGCTCCCATGATTGTGGTCCATCTCTGTACCGGGACATGTGCTATTTTTCTGATTCCTTCTGATATATCCATTACTGCTTGCCCGTTGTCATCTGTGTTTAGGCAGCAATTAGAGAGGTTGAATTTTCCGCATACTCCTCCCTCTTCGGCTAGTAAGTAGTCTAAGGCCAAACGGTTTTGGTATATCGCTGTTCTCATCTGTGTCTGCTGCTTTGCCAACATCTCTAGTGCAGATGCAGTCTGGTTAGTAATTACTTCCAGCACTGCCTGTAGTCTTATGATCCGATTTAACATATACACTGGGGTCCGGTAGCCCCAGGATCCGTCCTGTGCCCAAGTGGCTGGTCCATAATATGAGATGATTCTTGCAGGTGGCCACTCATCATTTTCCCATTTTCCGATGTCCATTCCTCTCTTCGTTCGGTGTAGATCGTCAAAGATGGGTGTTCCTAGCGACCGCCCCTCCTCAGTGGTCAACAGAAAAAACCCTGGTTGTACCAGTCCAATTAAACAAGTCCCACTCCATTTTTCTGGCAATACCGAGTATGCCTTGTGTCCGCATATCCATAGCAGTCCTTCAGGGGCAGGTCCACTAGAGGTAACATTGTCCCATATGTCCTGCAACACAGGGATTCCCTGGTAAGGGTTGTTCCCGGTGCAATTCCATAATCCAGTCGATTCGCTTCCATCAGTCTTCATCCAGATAGTACGGTTTCCTTCATCCTTTACAGTGGGATACCATTGAGGTTCCTCTGGCCACCACACTCGGGATTGATTTGGCCACTGGGTGATGATGCGCTGGCAGGGGCTGCTGCCTACTAGGATGGCATCCTTTGCCCAGGGCCTGGCGATACACTCAGTTCCAACCGGGGTGTGTGTCAGGACCCATTCCTGGGGACTTCGATCTCTTCCCACCGTCAAATTCCACTTTATCAGGTCCCATACCTCAATGATAGATCCTCTCCATGGCCAGCGTGACCTCATCAGCGGTCCTCCACAAACCCAACAATTAGTCACATTCAGGGTTCTGGCTATCCGGAGGGCCAAGTCCACAAACAGGTTTCTCCCCACTTCGGGGATCTCAATCTGCTGCTTTATTTCATCATACATAGTCTGGTGCAGTTGAGGCTGGGAAGGTGGGGGAGGTTTGTTGACTACTGCTTCTGCTAACTTCCCTATCACTACCTCCTTAATTCTGTCTAATGTTTCCTCCCTGGCTCGGGAAGGGATGCCTAACTGTCCTCTCTTGGTCATGCAGACCCATTTCTCCCCTTTTGGGCAGGTAATGTGCCCAACACTTCCTACATGTCCCTTATTTTCTACTACATAAGACCCCCTCCCTCCGTCCTGACAAACAGCTCTAGTCCTTAGGTCGTAGCAAACATCACTTACATGGGAATGATAGGTAAATGATTTGGTTGTTCGCCCTCCATATCTGATAGGATGGTAGCACTTATCACAGTTATTAACACTTCTTATAATGGTTACATACATAGTTAGTAATACTACAACTGCTCCTTTCATGCTGTTAGTTTCATACAGTTAATGCCAGGGGCTTATTCCCTGGTTTTACCGTCCACTGATCGTCTTTCTCAGGAACTGACGGCGGGTCAACGGGTCCTTTAACCCGGGTCGCATGTGTCCACCCTTTTTCTTTTGTTCGTACTGCTGTCTCCGTTGTCAGCAATGCCATTTATGGGCCAGTCCACCGGGGCTGCAGTTTCTCCTCCTTCCAACTTTTAATCAGTACCCAGTCACCGGCCTTTATAGCGTGTATTGGAAACTCGAGTGGTGGACTTTGTGCCAACAGTCCTTTTATTTTTAATTCTGCAAGGGAACGAGACACTGCCAGTAAATAGTTCCTCAGGAACACATCGCTGCCTTCGAAGGTCGGCGTGCCCTCTACTTTTCCAAGATAGGGCAGCCCAAACAACATTTCGTAGGGAGACACCGCAATATCTTTACGGGGTACCGTTCGTATTCATAATAATGCAATTGGTAAACACTTAGTCCAGGGTAGTCTGGTTTCCTCCATTAACTTAGTTATCTGTGTTTTAAGGGTTGCATTCATCCTTTCCACTCGCCCAGAACTCTGGGGGTGCCAGGGTGTATGCAATTTCCAATTTATTCCCAAGGTACTGCAAACCAACAGGTGAACCTTAGAGGCAAAATGTGTTCCTCGGTCGGAATCTATGGATTCGATGACCCCGTATCGGGGAATGATTTGTTCTAATAATATCCGGGTTACTGCCTGAGCGGTGGCATTTATCGTGGGAAATGCTTCCACCCACCTGGTGAAATGGTCTACAACTACTAGGAGGTACTTCCACCTTTGTATTCTTGGAAGTTCTGTAAAATCTACCTGTATTCTCTGGAAGGGTCTCATAGCCAATTGTTGTCCTCCACCAGGGACAGCTCTCATTACCTTTTTGTTAACCCTCTGACATAACACACAACTGGAGACTGTCTGCTTAGCCAAAGTATAGATACCTCGGCAAGCGTAGGTCCGTAGTAGTGTGTCACACAGGGCCTGCGCTCCCCAATGTGACTGGGAGTGCAGTTGTGTCATCAAATCCCGAGTTAATCCTTTGGTTAACATTTGTTTCCCATCCGGCGTCCACCACCTCCCGTCAGTGGAACGCCGAGCCCCTAACTCATTCATTTTGTCCTCCTCCTCCTGTGAGAATACAGGTATCTTTCCTACTCCTTCCCTTAATGGTATTAAAGACAACATCCTCACTGTTCCTTCTGTCGCTGCCTTTTTGGCGGCTCCGTCTGCCGCTTCATTTCCCCTTGCTTCTAATGAGTTTACCCTTTTGGTGTCCCGCCACATGGACCACCGCTATCCTTTCTGGCAAATGTAATGCTTCCAGCACCTTCTCAATTAATTGCTCATGTGCCAACTCCTTTCCTCTTGCTGTAATCATCCCCCTTTCTTTCCATATTCTCCCAAACGTGTGCACTACTCCAGAGTCTGTGTACACCGTTCCTTCCTTCCCCTCCAACAATTCTAACGCCCGTATTAAGGCATACAATTCACATGACTGAGCCGACCAACTACCTGGCAACCTGCCCGCCTCCACTCCTTCAAATCCTTCTCCTCCTATTATGGCATACCCACTATATCTTTTCCCATTTATACAGCGGGAAGAACCGTCTATAAACCACCTTTCTCCCTCTACCAGAGGCTGCTCCTCCAAATCCTCCCTGCTCTTGGTCTGTAGTTCTATAACTTCGCTACAATAGTGTTCTGGTCTCTGCCCTTCCTGCTCGTCGTCCGCCGAGTATAAAAACTGGGAAGGGTTTAAATTCTTATCGGTCAGAATGGTCAAATCGTCTTTTTCCATAAGTATCACTTCGTACTTTAGGATCCTGGAGTCAGTCAACCACCGGTTAGACTTCTGAGTTAGTATTGTCCGGACCGTGTGGGGAGTGGATACTACCAGGTCGCCTCCAAATGTCAATTTTCTACTTTCTTCCACTAATATTGCTGTTGCTGCGACCGCTTGAATACATACAGGCCACCCTCGTGATACCGGATCCAAGAGTTTAGAAAGGAATGCGACTGGCTGTCGCTTCCCTACTCTCTTTTGTGTCAGTACCCCCAACGCAATTCCATTCTCCGCATTATCAAAGAGATGGAATGGTTGATCGATGGACGGGAGGGTCAGTACCGGTGCGGTGATCAGGCTATTCTTTATTTCTCCAAATCTCTGTTCGTCCTCAGAATCCCATTGTACTTTATCAGTCTCCTCACACAATTTATCATACAAGAACTTGACTTGTTGGGTGTAATTGTCTATCCATAATCTACAGTATCCAATTAACCCCAGAAACTTACTGATTTCTTTTTTGTTCCTTGGCATCGGCAGCCCGGTGATCCCAGCTATTCTTTCGGGGTTTATTCTCCTTTTCCCGTCACTAATCAGGTGTCCTAGATATTTAACCTCCTGTTCTACAAATTGTAGTTTATTTTTGGACACTCTCAATCCCTTTTCCCCTTAAAAGTTTAAGAGGGTTATGGTTGCATCCCTTACTGGCACTTCTTCTCCGCCTGAGAGTAACAAATCATCAACGTACTGCAATAATTGTGTCCCATAGGTCCTGGGAACATCCTCTAATACTTGTTCTAATATTTGCCTGAACAGGTTCGGGGATTCAGTAAATCCCTGAGGGAGCACAGTCCATCGATACTGTTGCTTCCTCAGTGTCTGGGTTTTCCCACTCGAATGCAAAAAGGTCTCTACTTTCCTCAGCCAGGGGGCAGCTCCAAAAGGCATCTTTCAGATCTACCACACTGAACCACCTGTGGTTAGGGGGTATACGTCCCATTATGGTATAAGGATTTGGGACTACCGGGTGTTGAGCCCTAACTACCCTATTCAATTCTCTTAGGTCCTGGACCAGTCGGAACGTTCCGTCAGTCTTTCTTACAGGGAATATTGGCGTGTTGTAGGGGGACATACAACTCTCCAATACTCCATCCTTCAGTAAGTTTTCTATATTTGGCTGCAGCCCTTTCCTTCCTTCCATTGAAATCGGATACTGTCTTACCTGTACTACTTCACTTCCTTCTCGCAAGGCTATCCTCAGAGGTGGTATTCTTAGCCCTCCCCTATTTCCCTCTCTTGCCCACACCTGTGAGACTATTCTTTCTTCATCTTCGGTCGTCAATTTATATAGTTGTACTATAATCGGACCACCTACGGGAGCTGTGCCCATTCCTAATTGAACTTGTAAGTCCCTTCCCATCAGATTTATTCCTGCCTGGGGCACCAGGATTAAGTCTTCCATGGCCTCTCGATTTTCATATCTTACCATTACTCCTTCTATCTCGGGAGCTTTCATTACCTTTCCCCCTACTCCAGAGATTTTGACTTGCTTTTCCCCTAATCCCATTCCCTCCGGTATCCTGGTTACACTTGATCTTTCCGCCCCTGAGTCCACCATAAATACCGTGTCTTCTCCTTGGGGACCTAATTTTAAGTTTACCAAGGGTTCGCGTGTACGTCCTACACACCCCAAGGAGGGGAACCCCTGACCCCCCTATTCCTCCATCAGTGTGTACGATTGTACTTCATGCCTTATCTTTGGACATTCTTTTTTAAAGTGTCGTTCCTTGTGACAATGATAACACCGGGATGGCCCGGTGCGCCATCCCCCTGATCCTTGTTCTTTATTTCCTGGGGGACCCCAACCTTGGTCCCTCCATTCACCCCTTCCTCTTTCTCTTCTTTGAAAGTTTGGGGTCCCTGGTTCTCGCCCCCCCTCACGGGAGGAGCAGATGCCCTGACAACGGGGGTTCTTTGGGTTGGGTTCCAACGCCACTTATTTCTCAATCTGACAACTCTTCGGATGTCTCAATAAGCCAGACGCACACCTCACCCCCCCCCCCCCCTCATCCCATCCGTGCAACATCCGCCCCAATGGACTATCAGGTGGAATGTGTGGCTCTTCACCAGTTTGAGCCTTTTTCCCCCGGGCCCTTACTTTGCCCGTTCCGTTTACCCATCCCTGTCAGACCTTTTCCCGTCCAACAGAACCCAATTGCCCGAGTAATACTTAATAGTCAATATTCTTACCCGAGTCCTGAGCACAGAAATTGCTCGATTGATTGATCCCTTTCACCGGATTCCCTCTTGTTTCCAGAGTCTCTTGTCCGAATATCACTCGCTCAAACCGCTGACGGCAAGCAAGGAGATCAGAGACTGCTGAAATCAGCAGGGTGCACCTTCCCTTCCTTTCGTGCCTCCGTCAAGCGGCCGGCGTGGCGATCCCGGACGAGCCCCCAACTTGTGAGATATATTGTTTGTGCTCACAATCACTACTCAGAGACTAAATCGTAGAAACAAGAAATGCTTTATTTGCGAGTCTGCAGAATCGGGTGCCTCTCCAAGTTGAGACACACCGAGCAAAGGAAAACCGTCTAGTTTTATACAATTCAGTATACAGTCCTTATTGATCGGACACCTCCCCTTCTGACCCCTCCCAATCAGGGTACCGAGGTTCACAATCTTCCAACCCTCCCCTCCGTGCGTCATCAATCATTCCCTCTCCTCCCACATCATACATCGCATGTACATTTAAATTAGGTTCTTTGTCATGAGGGGCGTAAAGTTAATATTCATTTAACTTATTAAGCATGCGCAGTATCTGTTGGCCTAACCTATTTAATTGCCTTTGACCTAAAGATGAGCTTCCGTGTTGTCAGCTACATTCCTTACCTCATCTTGTTATTCTACAATGTTATCAACAGCTCTGAAGGTCTGACTGTTTGTTCGAATCACAAGGTTGGTGTTTCCAGTTACTCGGCCCATCACAAGGTCGGTGACTCCAACCATTCGGCCCCTCACAATGGTGGTGGTTTAATCATCTTATCCTTCACAATATGAAGAAAGACTGGATAGACTCGGCTTGTACTCGCTAGAATTTAGAAGATTGAGGGGGGATCTTATAGAAATTTACAAAATTCTTAAGGGGTTGGACAGGCTAGATGCAGGAAGATTGTTCCCGATGTTGGTGAAGTCCAGAACAAGGGGTCACAATTTAACGATAAGGGGGAAATCCTTTAGGGAGAGAGAGGAGGGGGAGTGCGGAGAGAGGGGGAAAGATGAGGAAAACATTTTTCACACAGAGAGCGGTGAATCTCTGGAATTCTCTGCCACAGAAGGTAGTTGAGGCCAGTTCATTGGCTATATTTAAGAGGGAGTTAGATGTGGCCCTTGTGGCTAAAGGGATCAGGGGGTATGGAGAGAAGGCAGGTACAGGATACTGAGTTGGATGATCAGCCATGATCATATTGAATGGCGGTGCAGGCTCGAAGGGCCGAATGGCCTACTCCTGCACCTATTTTCTATGTTTCTATGTTTCTATGTGGTCTTACCAGAGCCCTATACAACTTCAGAAGAACCTCTCTACTCCTATACTGAAACCCTGGGTCTGTTCCCCCAACGCGCAGTGTGGGAGGGGGGGGGGGCTGCTGCAGCTTCACACGCACACTAACCACCCTCGACACACACAGGGGGGGGAGGGGATAGACAAGGGAGAGAGGAGGGTAGGGGGAGATGGGATGGGGAGAGGGGAGGGAGGGGAGAACGCTGGGTCCCGTTCCCTCAATGTGCGGTTGCGGTGGGGGGGGGGGGGCTGCGGCTTCACACGCACACTAACTACCTCCCATACACACACGGGGGGGGGGGCGGGGGGATAGGAAGAGGTGGGGTCAGGAGAGGGGAGAGGCATAGAGGAAGAGGAGGGGGAAGGGGGGGAGATAGAGGAGGAGGAGAGAGAGAGAGGGGGAGAGAGGAGGAGGAGAGAGGAGGGTGAAAGATGAGGGGAGAGAGAGGAGGGGGAGTGCGGAGAGAGGGGGAAAGAGAGGAGGGGAATGGGATGGGTATGATGGGAGGGGAGAGGTGGTTGGAAGAGAGGAGGGGGGGAGAGGGGAGTTGGTGGGTGGTAGAGGGAGGTTGGAGATGGGGAGAAGGAGGGTGGAGGAGGGGAGATGGGTGGGGGCGGAGAGAGGGGAGAAGGAGGGAGGGAGTAGGGAGGGAGTAGGAGAGGAATAGAACCTGTAGCACCAACATGAGAGTTTTAAATATATATAAGATAAGATAAGATGGTAAACAGTTGCGGCCCCAACACCGAGCATTGTGGCACTCCACTCGCCACTGCCTGCTATTCTGAAAAGGACCCGTTCACTGCTACTCTTTGCTTCCTGTCTGCCAACCAATTTTCCATCCACTTCAATACCCTACCCCCATTACCATGTGCTCTAATTTTAGTCACCATTCTCCCGTGCGGGACCTTATCAACGGCTTTCTGAAAGTCTAGATTACACTACATCCACTGGCTCCCCTTCATCCATTTTACTTGTCACATCCTTAAAAAATTACAGAAGATTAGTCAAGCATGATTTTCCTTTCATAAATCCATGCTGACTTGGACTAATCCTTTAACTGCTATCCAAATGCCCCATTATTACCTCTTTAATAATTGACTCCAGCATATTTCCCACCACCGAAGTCAGGCTAACTGGTCTTGTACTTATCAGTCTCCCACTCTTTATACATTGCATTCCCCTGCTTTTAAATACATAGAGAAATCTTCATAATCTTTGTACTGTATATTACAGTCACTCATATTCTTTATGCTCTCCCACTAATACCACAATTTGGATCTCTCAGTGATGTCCTGTTGTTTATATCCATTGAGCAAAACTCTGCTCTTTGTATGCAACAATCTCTTGTTCTGTTTATTCCCTTACCTGTGTTCATTGGAGTCAAGAATGTCCTGTTCTGCGTAGTCATTCAGTATTGCCATGTATTATTTGAACTCAGTGATCTCCTGTTCTGTGTGATCAATCAGCAAAGTTCTATTCTTTGTTACTCAGGGACTTCCTTATCTTTATATTCACACAATGCTCTGTTCTTTGCACTTGCTGATCCCTTATATCTTGTACAAACTCAGCTATCACCCACTGTTGATGTAAAGGAATGTCTTATTATTTATACTCACACATCACTCACCCTTCTTTATACTTGCTCCTGATCATCTGTTGCATATACACAAAGCAAGTTACTGCTCTGAGCACTTCCTCAGCTTTTTTCAGATCTTTATATCCAGCAATGTTGCACACTGAAACTGTTTCAGCAAGCACACATTTTTCTTACATATTCTCAGTGATCTGTTCTTAAGATATCTTATAATCTTTACATGCACTCAGCAAATTCTTGCATTCAATAGTTAAGAATAAACCATTATTTATACTCAAACGTCTCATGCTCTTTGTACTCACTTGGTGTCACCACTTTCTTTGTACCCAGCCAAATATTTGCGGTCAGCAATCTCCCATGTTATTTAGTCAATTAATGAACCATTTCTTTTTTTGTTTTCTTATTGGTGGAACACATGACCCAAATTGCTCTACTCTTTATTACCCTGTTTCATATTCCTGATCCACTCAGTTATTTTGGTTTAGTTTAGTTTAGTTTAGAGATACAGAGTAGAAATAGGCCCTTCGGCCAATTAAGTCAACGCTGACCAGCAATCACCTATGCGCTAGTTCTATCCTACACACTGGGGATAATTTACAGAAGCCAATTAACCTACAAACCTGCACATCTTTAGGCTGTGGGAGGAAACAGGAGCGTTGTCTTTATTGACATCATGAAAGCTTTTCAATTGGTGGACTGTAATGGCAATGGAGCTACCTCAACAAAACTGGGTGCTGCAGAATTTTGTATCCATCTAATATTTGATGCATAATGGAGTACAAGCTCCAATTACAGATCCAATTTCAGTGCTGTCCAGTGTCAATTAAGGCTATTTCATTGATGCAACACATTTTTCAATCGTTCTCATCGCAATAACATATCTCATCACCAAAATATTTCTGCGGTAGTGGAACTAATCTACTGTGCTAATGGAAAATGTTCAACCTTTATCATCTCCACTCCAGAATCAAGGTTACCTCAACCCCAATAATCAGGCTGCAGTGCACAGATGGAGCTTGCATATGCTGCATTCGTAGGCCGGGGTTCAAATCATTGTTGGCTTGTTCATTGAAGCACTTAAAATGATGAAGGCCTATATTGAACATTTACAAAATTAAGGTTTACCACCAAGCTGTCTTGGCAGTACAACACTGTCTCTTAACCCCATGTTCAAAAGTCCTTGCCAAGTCCCTGGAATATGTGAACCTATCTTAGAAGATATCTTTCAGCAGACATCAATGATGAAATTCTTTACACCCTGCAATGCACCTGCACATACTTTGGTCAGACAGGATGTTTGAAGATCAAGACCACAAACCTGACAAAAAACTAATTAGTCTATAGGCCAACAATAATCCCAGCCATCCCATAAGCTTCTGGGATCCCCTGTCCAATGATTAATCAAACTAAAGAAGGCACATTCAGGATGGAAGATAGACACAAAAAGCTGGAGTAACTCAATGGGTCAGACAGCATCTCTGGAGAAAAGATGTTTCGAGTCGAGGCCCTTCTTCAGACTGAGAGTCAGGGGAAGGGAAATGATACGGTGATATAGAGAGATAAAGAACAAATGAATGAAATACAGGCAAAAAAGTAATGATGCTAAAGGAAACAGGCCATGATCTTATTAAATGATAGAACAGGTATGAACAGCCAAGTGACCTCCTCCTAATTCATATGTTTGTGAGAACATTGGTTTGCTATTGTAACCCCTCTTGTCAACTGCATTTGTTAGGGTTTCTGATGTTAAGGACAGCTAATGTATGGCAAATATTTAAACCATAGAATATTGCTCTCTGTAACTCAAACAGTCAAACACCTGAATTGCTGAGCTATCGAGGGAACCTGCCTTATTAAACATCTGTTAAATGCACAACAGCAGATGGGATTTTTTTTCTGGGCCTCACATGATAATAAGGCAGGTTAAGAAATTGAGTAATATAAATCAATTTACCATAGTTTAGTATATGGCAGAACAACCCTGCTTCGGTTACTGTGCTTGAACAAGAACCAGACTTTCAGATGATCATGGCATCTGTGGGAATGTTCCACAGGTAGAATAAAGCATTTGTAAAATACCTATGTGGTCATTTTGGACATAAGGAATTTCATTGACTTCTACAAAGGATGGTAACAGATTTTATTATTTATTAAAAATCTTTAAAATATTTTATTTTGAATAATTTTTCAATTCGTAAGGGACAAGTAGGCAGTTCAACGCATCTGATTTGGACGGCACAGTGTTGCAGCTGGCATAACTGCTGCTTCATAGTGCCATAGACCTGGGTACAATTCTCCCGACGTACAAGTTTATTAGGTTAATTGGCCTCTGTAAGTTGTCCCAAGTGTGTAGGGATGATAAAGTGGGATAACATAGAACCATTCTGAATTGATGATTGGTGGTCGGTATAGAATCAACAGGCCATAGGGCCAGTTTCCGTGCTGTTTCTGCAAACTAAACTAAACTAAACAGATTGTGTGCATAGCATTGGTCCATTACATTTTTTCAGAGTATATCAATCGGAAAATCACATTGAGCAGACAGCTCTTACCAAATACTGAAAATACAAACAATCCAGAAGAGTGTTGAGCATTATCACTTCTTTTTAATATTTGCAGTCAATTTGTCTACTTATTTTTCCATTATGATTTGATTTTATAGCCAGAGAGTTTCTCTACATTATAAATCAGATAACATGACTTGATTCCTTTTCTTCTTTTTTTAGGCAATTCCTCAGACTTGGTTTACTTGCTTCCACTCCAGTTGTGTATATTTTAAGACATGCTAATGTGGCCTTTGCAGACTCTGCCGCAGGAGGTATTTGATCCTTGATACTGTGTGGGATATATTTGAAAGGAGAGGTGTGGGTAGTGGATTCCTTCCACCACTTATGCTGGGCTATGAGTCCTCCTAATAAATAGATGTCAAGAAAAGACACAAATGCTGAAGTAATTCAACGGGTCAAGTAGCATTTCTGGAGAATATGGATAGGTAATCTTTTGGGTCGGAATACTTCTTCAGACTGAGTGCAGCAGGGGAAGTGGGGGATGAAAGCTAGAAGAGAGGAAGGCAAGGATAAAGCCTGGAAGGTAATAGGTTGATACAGGATGACAGACAATGGCTAGAGATGAAAAGACAGAATATGTGAGACAAGGTTTGAAGAGTTACGAATTGTGAAGCTAGAGGAAGGAATGTAGGTGGAAGGGATGGGGGGGAGGAAATAAATAGGTGTGAATCCAGGTGAGGACAGGGAAGGGGGAGGGGGTGGGCGTGAGTTTAGAGGGAAAATTGGAGAGGGAGGATTTTGTATTTACCTAAAATTGGAGAATTTAATGCTCACATCTTTGTGTTGTAAGCTACTCAAATGGAGTATGAGGTGTTGTTACTCCAGTTTGCTTGTGGCCACACTGGCAATGGAGGAGGCCTAGGATAGAAAGGTTGGTACAGGGATGGGAAGAGGAGTTGAAATGATTAGCAATCAGGAGATCTGGTAGGCCTTGGCAGATGGAGTGCAAGTATTAGGCGAAAGGGTCACTGAGATTACACACTTGATCAGGCCCATGTACATGAACCTAAATTAGAAATACAGGATATAATTGATGAGGTGAGAATGCATGCATGTGGAAAGACTGCTGAGATCTCTGGATGGCAGTGAATATGGAGGTATAGGCACAGGTGTTACATCTCCTGCTATGGCAGGAGAAAGTATCAGGGGACGGATTGGTTTGGGTGGGAAGGGATGAGTGAACCAAAGAGTTGCGGAGGGAGCAGTCTCTGTGGATGGTGGAAAGGGGAAAATGTGGCCAAATGTGGGATCACAACGGTGGTAATAGAAATGTTGGATGATGTGTTGAATGTGCTGGCTGGTGGGGTGAAAAGTGAGGGCCTGGGAACTCCATTCTTGTCCAATCTGGGGGGAGAGGGAGTGAGGGCAGAACTATGGGACACAGAGGAGACACGGGTGAGGGATCTGTCTATGACAGCAGGGGAGAAGCCACATTTACTGAAGTATGAGGACATCTCGGATGCCCTAGAATGGAAAGCGTCATCTTGGGAGCAGATGTAACAGAGACAGGGAAATTGAGAGTAGAGGATGATGTCTTTGCAAGGGGCAGGGTGAGAGAAAGTGGAGTTCAGATAACTGTGGGATTTCAGGTTGGAATGCTTATTTCAGGAGTCTGGTGTACGGCTGTGATATGGTTAGCTTATCAGAGCTAAATGACTAAAAAAATGGCCTTGTTGCTGGATATATAATTCTGGGAGGGGACACAAAAGTTGGTTCACTTATCCTGTCAATGGATTTTCAGGATTTAGTAGAGATCATATTGGTTGTATATTTCCATCACCAGTTGTAGATAATCCATGTCTCAGTAACATGCACAAATGCATGTTCTCCTGAGATGCTGCATGACCCCCGAGCTACCCCTGCATGCTGTATGTTGGTCAAATGTGTCACAAAGCCACATTTGAGATTATACTCTTCAAACAATCTTTTCCTTGGTTGGATTGGCACTAGTACACTACATTGGCATTCAATATATATGATGCTGTCCATGTTTTCCAGGGTTTTGCATGAGTTATTATTGCCTGATGATGGTGTTGGAAATCAGGAACAGGTTGTTGAAGGACCTTTGCCTTGTAATTCATTGATGCTCCTCAACTCTGGCATTTTCTTAATTTAAATACACAATGCATTTGTTCAGTGAATCATTGTATGAATATATGTTTATTAATCTCTGTACATTGAATAATATTAATCCCAACATATCTGGGCTGGATCTGAGCAGGGCAGAGGAAGCTTCCTACCACATGACTGTTTTGCCAGAAAACATCTACTAAGATGAGGTGAGTCCCAAAAAGTAGACAGTGTGATGTTTCCTAAGGGATTGCCAGCTATCCAGTGAGGGATGGCGCAAATTGGTCCATGGACATTATATAAGGATTCTTTATCCCAAAGTAGTTTCATGGTTAGGATAATTTATCAAACACATAGTATATTGAAAAATACAGCTAGATACTATTGCCAGCATTGGAAGAAATCGGCTGGGATAAGTTGAATTTCCTTTAGTTGTTTTGTTTCCCATTTCATTACATCTTGACATCTATATCATTTTGTGAAAAGCTGTGCATACATTTTGCAGCTAATTTGAATTCTAGTACTTAATTTCTACAGAAACAATGAATTCATTTCAAACCTATGCAAATCAACTCTGTTGCATATTCATACGATGATTCACCAGACAAAAGCATTATCTGTTCAAAGTTTAAAAAAAATCCCAATGAGTCCAGGAGCATTCATGACACTTCTTGTCCAAAAAGATAATCTTAGGATTTACAACAAAAATTTAAAAAAAAAATTAATCTGTGAAATTAATGTAAACCAGTTTCTCAGAAAATATGTAATAAACTAAAATGATGACTACACATCTAACATGTTCAAGAAATATTAACACATTTAATTATAAACAGGAGCAAATAATACGTTGATGTAATGATGTCATAAATATTATGAATATCATTTAATATTTAAGAGACACAAGAGTCTGCATATGTTGGAATCTGGAGTGAAAAACAAAATTTGGAGGAACTCAGTAGACCAGGTACAGTAGCTTCTATGGAGAAAAGGGGCTCATGATGTTGACCTACCCGTGGTGAGCCCTGTCAACTGACCTCAGTCAGGTGAACGACAACAAATAGAGACAGCAGCAGTGCCGCAGCTTAATGCCAACCCTGAAAATCCATTGACAGGATAAGTGAACCAACTTTTGTGTCCCCTCCCAGAATTATATATCAGGGGGGGGGGATTGGAGGAGAGCTGGGTGGCAGCAGCCGTTATCATCGCGCAGGGCACGTGATGAGAAGGTGGCCCTGGCGGCCATTACTCCCTCTGGATCTTTGGTCCACAGCACAGCGGGAAGCGAAAAATTGACTGAGTGGGGGGGGGGGGGGTGTGGGGGGGGGAGAAGAGTGGTGGAAACTGCGCCTGCGTGTTGAGAGCATCTGCTTTAATCGAGAGCGGGGAGGGGGAGGGGGAGGTGGTGCCACGAGCAAGGGCATTGTGACGTCCGCAGAGGTTTGGTTTTAAAAAACAGTCTGTTTTGTGAACAACTTTAGTAAAAATCTGGGGAAATAATTCATCAAATTTAGAGAGGAGTCGATTTCCGAAATCGTAAGTTAAATCGCTACCGAAATATGTAAAAATCTCAGCGTATATGCATCTGGTTTTCGAGAAAATACATTTCAACGGCAAAAATGACACACACACACACACGCTCACACACACACACACACACACACACACACACACACACACACACACACACACACACACACACACACACACACGCACCCTGTTTAGGGCGGGCACCTACGGATGTTGAACCGGATGGCATCACCCTGCAGCAGACTTCTGCTGCCTCAAATGCAAAAAGAAGTATGGAGGAATCAGTCAAAATTTTGGGTTGAGAAACAATACTGTAATGATAGTTGGCATTCTTTTGGTTTGAACACTATAGTCCAAAAATAAATTGAAATACATCAGATGATTAATATGTGTGATATATCTACAGAAAACACTAGACCAAGTGGGACCCGTTGGGTCCCATTCTCACACAGGAGGCCTGGTCCCGCAACGCAATATTCCACCACTCACCCACAGCCCCCAACTGCTCAGACGCGGCTGATGAGTCCCCGTTGTGACGCTCCTGATCCCCCCTCCTCCCCTCACCCCTCACCCCCCCCCCCGGCAACTCCGCCCGTTGCCATTCCCCACCCGGCCATTCATTCCAACCCCCCAACACCCACCCCCCCCTCCCCCCACTGATCCTTGGGTATCAAGATAAACGGTTAGAAATATCAATTCCTAGTAATTTGGTTGTATCTCTTATGAAGACTTACTTTTTATTGGTCCCAAGAATGGGGAAAACCTTCTTCTTTCTTTCTCCTTTTTCGCATAAAACAGTTTGTTTCATCATAAATGAAGAATATTAGTCAAACTCTCTCAACAGGCACGTCCAAACTAAAATCTCAGTTTTATGTCACATAACAATGCTCAGATTGTGCTATAGAGCCTGACATATGTTATTTCTTGTTGACAATCAAAACGTTTTTATTTATTGGAAAATCAACCCAGGAATTATTTTAGTGAATTTTTATAGCATTGCCGATAAATTCGTTTTGCAAGAATGATAAGTCTATGTTATTTAACATACTATGCTTTTATATGTTTGTTGAGTTTACAAATTGTCACTGAAAACTCTGCACAAAGGCAAAGTTTTGCATATTTTTATGTAATTCATGTAATTAATTAATGTAATTTTATGTAATTAATTTAATGTAATTAAAAACAAAGTTTTGCATATTTTTAACATCTATATACTTTTAAAACTGTGTGTGTGTGTGTGTGTGTGTGTGTGTGTGTGTGTGTGTGTGTGTGTGTGTGTGTGTGTGTGTGTGTGTGTGTGTGTGTGTGTGTGTGTGTGTGTGAGCGTGTGTGTGTGTGCCATTTTTGCCGTTGAAATGTATTTTCTCGAAAACCAGATGCATATACGCTGAGATTTTTAAATATTTCGGTAGCGATTTAACTTACGATTTCGGAAATCGACTCCTCTCTAAATTTGATGAATTATTTCCCCAGATTTTTACTAAAGTTGTTCACAAAACAGACTGTTTTTTAAAACCAAACCTCTGCGGACGTCACAATGCCCTTGCTCATGGCACCGCCTCCCCCTCCCCCTCCCCCGCTCTCGATTAAAGCAGATGCTCTCAACATGCAGGCGCAGTTTCCACCACTCTTCTCCCCCACCCACACCCCCCCCCCCCCCACTCAGTCAATTTTTCGCTTCCCGCTGTGCTGCGGACCAAAGATCCAGAGGGAGTAATGGCCGCCAGGGCCACCTTCTCATCACGTGCCCTGCGCAATGATAACGGCTGCTGCCACCCAGCTCTCCTCCAATCCCCCCCCTCCCTTTTTTTTTCCCACTCATCCCTGGGCTCCACTCAGGCACACACCCATTTCACCCACTATCCTGCCCCCTTCCCCCAGTCTCCTTTCACCTATATCCCTTCCTCTAGCTTTACATTTCTTTTCTCCTTATCTTACACCCTTTTGTTTCCTTTTTTATCTCAACTTTTGTCCACCCACATGTCAATCAAAACCCCTCTCACCTTAATACACCTATCACTTGCCAGACTTTGGCCTATCCCCACCCTTCTCTTTCTCCGCACTACTACGGTCAATGTTGCCTATCCATTTTCTCAGGAGATGCTGCCTGAACTGCAGTGTGATTCAACACGTTGTGTTCTTCTAATCCTTAATGTAATATCTTGAAGACATTCCTCCAATCTCAGTTTAATTGTCTAATTCTCTGGATCACAATTCTGGCTTTCATCGTAATTTAACTTTTGTCATTCAGCTCAATGAATACTACATTGAATATAATGAATAGCATATCATCGCTTATAGTGTGTCTAAAATATATTAATGAGATATTAAGAAACACATTTGAATTGAAGATTGAAGATAGCAATGCAACATCGACCAAATAGAAATGCAATACAACTCACTTTAGAGTTTATTACATGCTGATCATGTTTCCTTGCAAATAACTAATGCTGAACTACTAATGGCCGAGTTGGCAATTTCCCTCTTGCCTCCATCTCTTTTGGGACTATAACAAAGTTAGATTATTTGAATGGTGAGAATTGAGTCAGTGCTCTGGAATGTACAATTACATATCTTGAGCATCCCACTGTGAATGTAATAAGAGGCACCAAGAAGATAAAGCCGCATAATTGATGAGATTGCATTTGGCTGTTTTTAATGACTGTGGTCAGGAAACTCAAGGTGTGTGAAAAGTTCAAATTGGCTTCCAGCAGAGAAGAAGAAAAACTGCTTTATCCGTGGGTAGAGTAAAGAAAGCAGACAAGCTGAAATATTTTAAGTGAATTCTTATTGCAAATGGAAATGAGTAGATGAAAAACACGTCAATTAAAACAGTAGTAAATGGTGCATTAACTGTAGAACTGCTGCACAGGGACTTCGCCAGATTGCGCCGGGCAGCATCACAGTTTCAAAAATTCTGGCATGCTACAACAGCAACTGGATAGAATGTAGACTTTCTTACATGCTGATTAGTGATGTGAACAATTAATATTTATATTACACTATCAGCCACTGTTTCTATCCTCAGTAGACTTCTGAGGGATCTGTCAGTCCATTATATGTGGATAAAAGTATCCTATTCCTTGGAAATAAGGGATTTGGAGAAAATTTGGACATTTGAATGAAGAATTCTCTGATTAAAGACAGAGGAATTGCATGGGATAGATTGCTAACCTCTGCCAGTCTACAATGAATATAGTCATCCTGCATGGAAACAGGTTATTTGCTCCACCATGCCCACACTGACCAATGGTTTCCCATCCATATTAACCTGATCTTCCAGCATTTGGCCTTTGGCCTTCTATGCCAAGCCAATTGAAATGCTGATCCAGACGCTTCTTAAATTCAGTCTGCGACTATGCTTCCATCATTTTCTCAGGCAATGTATTACATGTAGTCACCACTCTCTCTCCCATATCAACTCCTGCCTGTCAGCCATCAAATCTTGGATGCAACTCAACTTCCTTAAATTAAACAGTAACAAAACAGAATTTCTCCTCATTGGCTCCAAATCAACACTTACCAAAATTAACAACCCCACTCTCACTATTGACGGCACCACTGTCTCCCCATCTCCTCAGGCCCGCAACCTTGGCGTGATCTTTGACTCAACCCTCTCCCTTGAGCCTCACATCCGCCATGTTGTCAAAACATCATTTTTTCACCTCCGCAACATTGCCAAAATCAGACCCTCTCTCACAACCCCCGCTGCTGAAAGACTCATCCATGCCTTCATCTCCTCCCCACTGGACTACTGTAACTCTCTTCTCTTTGGCATCAATTCCAGCAACATCAACCGACTCCAACTGGTCTAGAATGCAGCCACCCGCTGATTACCCACACCAAATCCTGGCACCACATCACCCTAGTCCTCAAAGAACTTCACTGGCTTCCCATTTCTCTCCGGATCATCTACAAAATCCTGGTCCTCACCTACAAAGCCCTCAACCACTTGGCCCCCCCTTATCTCACTGACCTCCTCTCCCCCTACCAACCCTCACGGTCCCTCAGATCCATTTCAGCCGGTCTCCTCTCCATTCTGAAATCCAACCTCTGCACTTTTGGAGACAGAGCCTTCTCCAGAGCAGCTCCCAGGCTCTGGAACTCCCTCCCACAATTGATCCGAACTTCTGAGTCCCTCACCATCTTCCAATCCCGCCTCAAGACCCATCTCTTCACCTCTGCATACCCTTAGTCCCATGTTCCCCTCCCCTTTGCATCTCTGTCTTACTGCTCTATTTTGTTTTGTTCTTGACTCACCATGTAAAGCGACTTTGAGTCCTTGAAAAGCGCTATACAAATAAAATGTATCATTATTATTATTAATCTCTGGATGAAAAAGGTCTCCTTTAGATCCCCTCTAAATCACTAATCCCCCTCTACTTTTATTCACTTTTGATAAGGGAAAACATTTACAGCAGTCAATCCAATCAATAGGCATCATCATTTTATATACCTTGATCATGTCCCCAATTAATCTGTTCTCCTTTCAGGAAAACAGACCTTGCCTCTCCAGGTTTTCCTTACAAATGAAGTTCTCCATTCTAGGCAAAATCTTTGTGAATCTCCTTGGCATCCACTCAAATGGTATCACGTCTTTTTCAAGGTGTGGCAACCAGAACTGCATGAAGTAGTCCAACTGAAGTCTAAGCAATGTTTCACAAAGCTGAAGTGTAATCTTGCTGTTCTTGTACTCAGTGCCTTGACTAATGAAGGTCAACATCACATATGCCTTCTTGCTGACATTATCTACTTGCATTGCTAATTTCAAGGATCTTTGGACTTGAAATCAAGGTCCCTCTATTCCTTAATATTCTCAAGGACTTTACACTTCATGGTGTATGTACCAGCCTCATTAATATTCCCAAAAGGCACCACCTCATATTTGTAGAAACAAGAAACTGTAGTTTCCGGTTTACACAAAAAAAGAAAGACACAAACTGCTGGAGTAACTCAGGCAGCAGGCAGATCAGGCAGCATCCCTGGAGAACAGGGATAGGTGATTTCAGGTTGGGACCGTTCATCAGTCTGAGTTACTCCAGCACTTTGTCTTTCACCTCACATTTATCAGGATTAAACTCCATCTGCATTCCTCAGCCCATTTCACCAACATTATCAATATCACCCTTTATTCTAGGACTACCCTCCACACCTCAACTACTCCAATGATCTTTGTGTCATCAGAAAATTTACTGATCATGCCTCCTACATCCATGTTCAAATCATTGGCATATATTACAAACAGCAAGCGTCCCAGCACCAGTCCCTATGGAACACCATTGGTCACCAATCGCAAACAAGCATCCAATCACAAAAATGGCCCTCTACCATTACACTCCATCTCCTATTGCCAAAACAATTTTGGGGCTATTTTTCAAACATGCCCTGAATCCCATGGGCCCTAGCCTTTCGAATCAGTCTCCCATGTCGAAGGCCTTACTGAAGTCAATATAAACAATACCTGCAACACTTCCCTCATCAATACACTTTCTTACCTCCACAAAAAATGTAGTCTAATTGGTCGGACTGGATCTACCCTTAACAAAGCCATCATGGGTCTCTCTCATTAGTGCTTGCCTTTCAAAGTAGTCACGTATCCAGTCCTTTAGATTTCTAAAAGCCTCCCTACATCTGATGTTAGGCTCACAAGTCTGTAATTGCCAGATTTTTCCTTGTTACCCTTTCTTGCCAACCTCCAATCATTTGGTACCTTCTTTGTGTCCATCAAAACATTTTAAATCTCGAAAAACCCCAGCAGTTCCTTCCATAGCAGCCTGGGATAAATCTTATCTGGCCGAGGGCTTTATCCACCTTTACATTTATGCAGGTCTTGTGCACCACTTCTCTATTTGTGGAGTCTTGTACCAGAATTTAATCTTTGCATTTACTGAGTTCTCCACATACAAATGCATTTCCTTTGTGAACACTGATTAAAAAAATATATATTTATGACCTCAACTAAATCTTCTGGTTCCAAAACAGATCCTCCCTGTATCTTGTTATTTTCCTGACTATTCTTTTGTCCTTACTAAATTCATAAAACAAATTTGGATTTATCATAATCTCGATTGGTTTTGGTCTTTTCTCACCTACTTTCAGTGTGAAGAAGACTCCTAAACCAAAATGTCACCCATCCTTTTTCTCCAGAGATGCTGCCTGACCCAAATCAAGTCAAGTCGTCAAGTTTATTCGTTACATACACATACGAGATGTGCAGTGAAATGAAAAGTGACAATGCTCGCGGAATTTGTGCAAAAAACAAACAAACAAACAAACAAACTACAAACATATTACATTGTGGGAGGAAAGAAAAAGGAAAAAAACAGCCATTTAAAAAAAACAGTAGAATGGTAAAGTAAAGTTAGTCCCTGGTGAGGTAGGAGTTTTCAGTCCTAATGGCCTCTGGGAAGAAACTCCTTCTCAACCTCTCCGTTCTCACAGCATGGCAACGGAGGCGCTTACCCGGCCGTAGCAGCTGGAACAGTCCGTTGCATGGATTGAAGGGGTCTCCCATGATCTTATTGGCTCTGGGGTTGCACCTTCTGATGTATAGTTCCTGCAGAGGGGCGAGTGAAGTTCCCATAGTGCGTTCGGCCGAACGCACTACTCTCTGCAGAGCCTTCTTGTCCTGGGCAGAGCAGTTCCCAAACCAAATCGTGATATTTCCGGACAAGATGCTTTCCACAGCCGCTGAGTAGAAGCACTGGAGGATCCTCAGAGACACTCTGAATTTCCTCAATTGCCTGTGGTAAAGGCGCTGCCTTGCCTTACTCATGAGTGCTGCAGCGTGTGATGTCCATGTCATATCCTTAGAGATGTGGACAGGTATTTAAAACAGCTCATCCTATCCACAGTATTCCCATTCATCCTCAATGGTATGTACGTTCTTGGATGATGTGCCCTCCTAAAGTCCACGATCAGGTCCTTAGTTTTTTTGATGTTCAAGAGAAGGCTGTTGTCCTGACACCAGAGTGCCAGATCAGCCACCTCCTCCCGGTAGGTCTTCTCATCATTGTCTGAGATGAGGCCCACCACCACAGTGTCATCAGCAAACTTGATTATCGAGTTGGAGCTGAACCTAGCCACACATCCAAGGAGTGACTCCAGCACTTCCAGTTTATCCACTGTCTCTCCTTTATCTATCCTGCTATTTACTTCCTCAACAAATTCCAACAGATTTTAATTTAATTTAATTGAATACAGTTTATTAGCCAAGTATGTATACATACAAGAAATTTGCCTTGGTGCTTTGCTCGCAAGGATAACAACACAATATTCAGTGGACAATTAAACATAACACATTATATTTTAAACATGTGAAGAATAAAATGAAATACCAGAGCAAAAGGAGGCTACAGACATTTTGCTGTTGAGTCGAGCTAATGCTCGTGAAAAAATAGCTGTTTTTATGTCTACCTATGGCGGCTTTGACAGTCCGGAGTCGCCTCCCAGAGGAAAGTACTTCATATAGTTTGTGGCCAGGGTGAGAGAGGTCAGAGATGATCTTACCCACTTGCTTCCTGACCCTCGCAGTGTACGGTTTATCAATGGGGGGAAGGTTGCAGCCAACAACCATCTCGGCTGATCAAACAATACGCTGCAGCCTCCAGATGTCATGCTTGGTGGCTGAACCAAACCAGACCATGATAGAGAAGATGAGGACAGACTCTATGATGGCAGTATAAAACTGGACCATCATTGCCTGTGGTAGATTGTGTTTTCTTGCCTGCCGCAGGAAGTACATCTCTGTTGGGCCTTTTTGACTGTGGAGTCGATGGTGGCCTCCCATTTAAGGTCCGTGGAGATAATGGTTCCAGGGTACTTAAATGACCCTACAGATGTGAGTGTGGTGTTGTTGATGGTGAGTGTGGGGAGGGGAGGGGGGGTGCTCTCCTAAAGTCTACATTCAATTCCACTATCTTAAGAGCATGGAGCTCCAGGTTGTTGCAATGGCACCAGGGCGCCAGCTGTGTCTCTTCCTGTCTGGAGGCAGATTCTTCCCTATCTTGGATCAGTCCAATCAGGGTTGTGCATTCTGCAAACTTGGGAAGCTTGACAGGTGTTTGTGGAGGTGCAGCAATTGGTGTAGAGAGAGTAATGCCCCTGTCCCACTTAGGAAACCTGAACGGAAACCTCTGGAGACTTTGCGCCCCACCCAAGGTTTCCGTGCGGTTCCCGGTGGTTGCAGGTGGTTGCCGGAGGTTGCAGGTAGTGGAAGCAAGTAGGGAGACTGACAAAAACCTGTGGGAACCTCCAGGAACTGCACGGAAACCTTGGGTGGGGTGCAAAGTCTCCAGAGGTTTCCGTTCAGGTTTCCTAAGTGGGACAGGGGCATTAAGGAGAGGGGAGAGTGTGCAGCCTTGCGGTGCTCCTATGCTGAGCGTCAGCAGGTCTACATTCCCAGCCTCACTGGCTGCTTCCTGACTGTCAGGAAGTTGGTGATCCACTGACAGAGGGGTTCAGGTACAGTCAACTAGGAGGGTTTGGAGTGTCGTAGCTCTGGCACAATAGTCTTGAATGCAAAACTAAAATCCACAAACAAAATCCTTGCATAGGTCCCCTGACCGTTTAGGTGCTGGAGGATGAAGTGCAGGCCTAGGTTCACTGCATCATCCACTGATCTATTGGCCCGATATGCAAACTACAGAGGGTCCAGCAGGGGGTTTGTGATATTTTTCAGGTGGACCAGCACAAGACTTTCAAGGGTTTTCATGATTACAGTGGTCAGTGTGATAGGCGTGTAGTCATTAAGACCAGTAATCCTTAGCTTTTTGGGTACAGGAACAATAGTGGATAATTTGAAGCAGGCAGGGACAGTACAGGTTTGCAGTGACTGATTTAAAATGTCTGTGTAGACTGGTGCCAGTTGTTCAGCACAGAGCGTTATGCCCCTGTCCCATTTAGGAAACCTGAACGGAAACCTCTGGAGACTTTGCACCCCACCCGGTGGAGTAAGCTCCACCGCCCGCTGTGATGTTATCCATCACCCGCTGACCCACTCCGCTCTATGATCTTTGCTCTTGAGCTGGTCCCCTCAGATGGAGAGCGGGCCAGCAGAAGGCGCTGAGATGGCAGTTGGTTCCGCTGATTGAATTGAATTGAATTGAATTGAATTGAATTGAATTGAATTGAATTGAATTGAATTGAATTGAATTGAATTGAATTGAATTGAATTGAATTGAATTGAATTGAATTGAATCCTTTATTTGTCATTCAGACCTTTCGGTCTGAACGAAATGTCGTTGCCTGCAGCCATACATGTAATAATAAACAACACACAATAAACACAAATTAACATCCACCACATGGAGGCCGCTCGCAGCCACGCGAGCTGCTTCCCTCCCCGGCCACAATGCGGTAGCTCTGCGCCCGGAGCGCTGCGGCAGCGGTGAGTGCGTGAGTTACTGGCATGAACCCGACCCCCTCCTTCTCAATGCTCCTGCCCTCCCCGCAACTTTACTTCTGGCTAGACTCCCCACACGCTGTGAAAGGAACTCTCCCCAGAATTGGTCCCTTGATAAGTTGAACTAGTATTGTCATTCAATAAGATGACAACTAATCCAACCTGTCCCGGTGTGCTCCCGTTTTTCCTATCATCTTTCCACCTGCCATCACCCTCCACCCCCCACCCATTCAGTAATTCAGAAAGAAGGAGATTTGGAAGCCATGGGAAAATTGAATGGTTACTTTATTTGTTTTTATTTTTATTTTTATGGAGAGAACATTCTGCGCATGCGTGGTTTAAGATTTTTTTTTAAAGATGACTGACTGTCATATTACTCATGACACATGACTCATTTATATTTATTTATTTATATTTCTTTGAAAATGTTTCCCAATTGGGCCCCGCTCCTCCTAAGGCCGGTCCTGATGGCAAAGGCTGATCTCATTCATAGATCCATTGCTACTTGGACATCGGATGGCGCCACTGCTGTGGCTGCCTCGCCAGCAGCTCGTCAGTCCTTTCGCCTTTTAAAATTTTTTTAATGCATCTAAATGTATGTTTTAATGTTCCTCATTCTGTCTTATGTGGGGGGTGGTGGGGGGGGAATGGGGGGAAACCGCAGTCACTTACCAGGACGGAGATGCGTCTTTTCTCTGTGTCGCATCTTAGCCCATCTTACGGCCTACTAACTGGATTGGAGTGGGCTTTCCGACCGGAGACTGGCCCAGAGCTTCAGCAGCAGGTGCAGCGTGGAATTACCTTCGTGGAGCCTGGGATCCTTGTCGAGGATCGCCAGTGTTGGTAGTCCGATCGTGGAGCCTGCTGACTTTGACATCATGGAGCTGTGGTCTGCGGAGCTTCTATCTGCGGGCCCATTGCTGACTTTAACATCGTGGAGTCTGGGATCTTTTGCCGAGGATCACCAGCTTTGGAGCTCCGTCCAGCGGGGACTGTGGACTTCGGAAACCGCAGTTGCTGGTAAGAAGCGGCCGATTCAGGAACTCCAAGCCGCAGAGTGTATTCCGTTCCGTCCCGACGTCAGAGTTCCGATCATCCCGGCGAGAGGACCTGTGCTTCGAACCGTCCGTAGCGGCAACTGCAGAGGATTCTCGGCCCCGGCCACGGGTGAAAAAAAGGAGGAAGGGTGACTGAACTTTATTGCCTTCCATCACAGTGAGAAATGTTGATTCCACTTTGGTGGATGTTTATGTTAAATTCTACTGTGTATTATTGTGTTCTTTTTATTCGTAAGGCTGTATGGTAATTCAAATTTCACTGTACCAATTGGTGCATGGGACAATGTATGTGAAATTGAACTTGAACTTGAGATCTTGCTTAGGGCAGAGAATGTGCCATTCTTACTGAATTGACTTAATGGTGACTTTAGAGATGATCAACCCTTAAATGAAAGGGCCTAGTAAGCCATTAATTTGCTCTAAATTATTCTCAGAGCTTCAGGGAGACTATTCATCTTCTCAATTCTCCACCTTCTCATAGTGAATTCAGAATGTATGATAAATATTGGCCTGCCAGTGGCACACACACCCATGAATGAATAATTCAAAAATATCTTAAAATTGAAATGCATCATTTATAGATACAAATTTAAACCCTCTGCCATGCTAAAATCATGGTGATATTTGGGTTAATATTTTATACAGGAGCTCGGTTGTCATGGGCATAGAGGAGAGTTCCACATGAGTAGCATTATGTATTTACTGTCCAATCTATCTACATTAATTATAGGCAGGTTTATACGATAAGACAATTAAATATCATTAAATAATCAGTAAAACGTACTGGCTATGTTGGATACAAGTTGGTCTGCTTCAGATATGCCTCTTCCTCTCACTGGAAGACATGACAGTTAGACATAGACATAGACGTAGAAAATAGGTGCAGGAGGAGGCCATTCAGCCCTTCGAGCCAGCACCGCCATTCATTGTGATCATGGCTGATCATCCCCTATCGTCAGGGCCGGCCTTTAGCCGATTTGACTGAATGCTCCCAATTGGGCCCCGCGCTAATGTTCCGTATTTCGTACGGAAATACGAATTCTCTTTGTTAAATAAAGATTTTTTTAAATTCACCATCCGGATTTTTTTAATACGAACATGTATAACAACCGCTGCACGGCCATCAGACACAAAGGATGTGTTAACTCGTACTGTTAGCACTTCTTAACATGTAGTAGTTAACACGTTGTTATACAATGTCTTCAATCTGCATCCATCCACATTCCTCAGTAAATGTTATTGTGTTTTGAATAAGTATTAATGACGCCATGTTCCTCTGAATAAAATTCACGCGCCATCAATAATACTAGTTTAAAACACAATTATATTTACTGAACAATGTAGATCGATGGCACGTTGAGAATTTCTTTAAACTCACCATCATGAGTGAGGGCCCCGGACCGCGAGAAGGGGCTTCTTCTTTGTGTGCAGTTTAGTCATTCACCTACCGACCCACGTTGTGTCTCTCTGTGTTTAGCTCTCTCTCTCCCTCCCTCTCTCTCTCGCGCTCTCTCTCCCGCTCCCCATCTCGTCTCTCTCTAGCTCTCCCACTCCCTCTCTATCACCCTGTCGCCTCAGCATTCCCGGAATCATTGACGTTTAGCGGTAGACAAAAATGCTGGAGAAACCCAGCGGGTGAGGCAGCCGCCTTGCCCGCTGAGTTCCTCCAGCACTCTGTGTTTTTTGTTTGGCTCTGAAGGTGAAGGTGGCACAGCGGGACGGGCAGCGGCTCTGGGGAGAGGGTTGCGTTTCAGGTCGAGACCCTTCTTCAGACAATCACAAGTACTCTCACCGACGAGAGTTCAATTCAGTCTGAAGAAGGGTCTTCTCTCCAGAGTCGCTGCGCTGCCAGTCCTGCTGAGTTACTCCAGCTTTATGCCTATCTTCAATTTCAGAGAAATACAATTTCTCACGGGGGGCTTATAACGTCTCTAAACCCCTCTGGGACCCTCTGAACACCTCTAAATCCCCTCTAAACACCCTCTATTCTACCCTATTCCCCTCTATAACACTTCTGAACACTTCTAAACCCATCTGAAGCCCTCTAAACATCTCTAAACCATTTAAACCCCTCTAAACTAGGAGGCTGCAAGGTGACTTGGATAGGCTGGGTGAGTGGGCAAATGCATGGCAGATGTAATATAATGTGGATAAATGTGAGGTTACCCACTTTGGTGGAAAAAACAGGAAAGTAGACTATTATCTGAATGGTGGCCGATTAGGAAAAGGGGAGATGCAACGAGACCTGGGTGTCATGTTACACCAGTCATTGAAAGTAGGCACGCAGGTGCAGCAGGCCGTGGAGAAAGCAAATGGTATGTTAGCATTCATAGCAAAAGGATTTGAGTATAGGAGCAGGGAGGTTCTACTGCAGTAGTACAGGGTCTTGGTGAGACCACACCTGGAGTATTGCGTACAGTTTTGGGCTCCTAATCTGAGGAAGGACATTCTTGCCATGGAGGGAGTACAGAGAAGGTTCACCAGACTGATTCCTGGGATGTCAGGACTTTCATATCAAGAAAGACTGGATAGACTCGGCTTGTACTCGCTAAAATTTAGAAGATTGATGGGTGATCTTATAGAAATGCACAAAATTCTTAAGCGGTTGGACAGGCTAGATGCAGGAAGATTGTTCCCGATGTTGGGGAAGTCCAGAACAAGGGGTCACAGTTTAAGGATAAAGGGGAAATCTTTTAGGACTGAGATGAGAAAAACATTTTTTACACAGAGAGTGGTGAATCTCTGGAATTCTCTGCCACAGAATGTAGTTGAGGCGAGTTCGTAGGCTATATTTAAGAGGGAGTTAGATGTGGCCCTTGTGGCTAAAGGAATCAGGGGGTATGGAGAGAAAGCAGGTACAGGATACTGAGTTGGATGATCAGCCATGATCATATTAAATGGCTGTGCAAGCTCAAAGGGCCGAATGACCTACTCCTGCACCTTGTTTCTCTGTTTCTATGTTTCTATGTTTCTATGACTGCGTCCAACTGCTCTCTGGTTCATTGTTCGGTTTGCTAGATATGAACTGTTTTGGGAGAGAAAAATGCTCACGGCAGACCAAACGTGTTAAACAGAAATTGGTCAGATATTGAGCTTTACACAGTGAGAAATCATGTGAAATAATCACTGAATTTAATTTTAAATGAATGTACCTGCATGTTATACTGTTTAGTTTGGAGATACAACCAGATAGTCTACTGAGTTCCCACCGTCCAGCGATTATTGTTTTCCTATTTGACAATTTTATTTGGCGGCCAATCAATCGCTGTCTCTAAGGGGGTTGCATCCAATCACCAACCAGCTTGCCTTAAAATTCCCGTCCAATCAACAAATAGGTCTCCTCCCGTCTAATCAGCCGCTGTCTCCAAGGGCATTGTGTCCAATCACATAATTAGCAGCCATGGTAAAGGTTGGAAGCCAGCGGAGCTACTGACAGGCAAACGGGAGGGAGCAGGAGAGGTTCACACAGTGTATAATCCATAGCACCTAGTGTACAATTTCATAATATATACTAAATAGCTAGGCTGACAGACCTTGGCTGGGAATCAGGGGTTCACCAAAATTATTCCCTATTGGGCCCCGCACCCCCTAAGGCCGGCCCTGCCTTTCGTGCCTGCCTTCTCCCAATATCCCTTGACTCCACTAGCCCCTAGAGCTCTATCTAACTTTCTCTTAAATCCATCCAGTGACTTGGCCTCTGTGGTAGGGAATTCCATGAATTCGCAACTCTCTGGGTGAAAAAGTTTTTTCTCACCTCAGTCTTAAATGACCTTCCCTTTATTCTAAGACTGTGGCCCCTGGTTCAGGACTCGCCCCACATTGGGAACATTTTTTCTGCATCTAGCTTTTCCAGTCCTTTTATAATTTTGTATGTTTCTATAAGATATCCTTCTAAACTCCAGTGAATACAAGCTTAGTCTTTTTAATCTTTCCTCATATGACAGTCCCACCATCCCAGGGATCAATCTCGTGAACCTACGCTGCACTGCCTCTATCACAAGGATGTCCTTCCTCAAATTAGGAGATCAAAACTGTACACAATACTCCAGATGTTGTCTCACCAGATACCTATATTCACCCTATACAACTGCAGAAGAACCTCTTTAATCCTATACTGAAATCCTCTTGTTATGAAGGCCAACATTCCATTAGCTTTCTTCACTGCCTGCTGTACCTGTAAGCCAACTTTCAGTGACTGGTGTACAAGGACGCCCAGGTCTCGCTGCACCTCCCCCTTACCTAACCTAACCCCATTGAGATAATAATCTGCCTCCTTGTTTTTGCCACCAAAGTGGATAACCTCACATTTATCTATATTATACTGCATCTGCCACGCATCTGCCCACTCACTCAACCTGTCCAGGTCACCTTGCAACCTCCTAACTTCCTCTTCACAGTTCATACTGCCACCCAGCTTTGTGTTATCCGCAAACTTGCTATTGTTGCTCCTAATTCCCTCTTCCAAATCATTAATAGAATATAGAAGAATATAGAATAGTTTCTTTATTGTCATTGTAACATGAACCATGTACAACGAAATTGTAAAATGTCAGCCAGTCAGTGCACCATTCAAACATTTCTAAAAGCTAACGATACATACAAAGTAAAATATTTAAAAAGATAAACAACTAAAATAAATATCATAAAAATAGCACGCATAAACACCCAGCCCTACATCCTTCTGTCGATTTCATGTATGTATGTATCGCCCCTGCGTTCCTTGGCGGCTACATTTAGTGCCATTATAGCAGTGGGGTAAAAACTGTTTTTAAGTCTGTTTGTCCTTGTCCTTGTAGATCTGTACCGTCTGCCTGACGGTAACAGTTCAAACAGGGAGTGTCCGGGGTGGGAAATGTCCTTTATAATACTCTGGGATTTTTTGATGCAGCGGGAACTGTGTAAGTCCTCCAAGGTAAGTAGAGGGCACCCGACAATCCTCTGGGCGTTGTCAATGGCCCTCTGGAGCGCTTTCCTCTGAGCCGCTGTGCAGCTGGTGTACCATATGCATACATAGTATGTTAGGAGGCTCTCAATGGAGCACCGATAAAAGGACAGCAGCAGTCTCTGAGTGATGTTATTCTTCCTGAGCACCCTCAGGAAGTGCAGTCTCTGCTGGACCTTTTTCAGCAGCGCAGAGGTGTTCACGCTCCACGTCAGGTCCTCCTCAATATGGATTCCCAGGAAGCGGAAATCCGCCACCCTCTCCACACAGTCCCCTCTGATAATTAATGGTACCATGTCCGTTTTATTCTTCCTGAAGTCTATTATTATCTCCTTGGTCTTTAAGGTGTTAAGGAGCAGGTTATTTTCTCCACACCACACTGTCAGCTGCTCCACCTCATCCCGGTAGGCGTACTCGTCCCCCCCGGAGATGAGTCCCACCACCGTAGTGTCATCCGCAAATTTGACAATGGTGTTGCTGTGGTGGGCGGGGATGCAGTCATGTGTGTAGATGGTGTAGAGCAGGGGGCTCAGCACGCAGCCCTGTGGAGAGCCAGTACTGAGGCTGAGGGCCGTGGATGTGTGATAGCCCACTCTGACTCTCTGGCTGCGACCCGACAGGAAGCAATTTATCCACATGCAGGTGGAGTGTGGAAGTCCCAAGTCCCCCAGTTTGTCCACCAGTTTGTGGGGAAGGATGGTATTAAAGGCAGAGCTGTAGTCCACAAAGAGCATCCGCACGTAGCTCCCCCGCTGCTCCAGGTGGGACAGTGCAGCATGGAGAGCTGTGGCTACAGCGTCCTCTGTAGATCTATTCGCTCTGTACGCAAACTGGTGGGGGTCAAAGCTTCGGGGCAGGAGTGATGTGATGTGACCCCGGACCAGTTTTTCAAAACACTTCATCACCACTGGTGTGAGTGCGACTGGCCGGTAGTCGTTGAGGCTGGAAATGTGGGGTTTTTTGGGCAAGGGGACTATGGTTGCGGACTTCAGACAGGGTGGAACAGTGGACTGGGCCAGAGACTGGTTGAAAATCCTCGTACAGACTCCAGCCAGCTGGTCAGCGCAGTCCTTCAGCACGCGTCCAGAGACGCCGTCGGGTCCAGTAGCCTTCCTTGGATTGATGGCCCGCAGCGTGCGCCTCACCTCATGCTCCTCTATCTTGAGGGTTAGGCTGCTGTGGACCATGTGGTGTGATGTGGCTGTCTCGGGTGGCTCCACTTCAAAGCGAGCAAAGAAGAGGTTCAGCTCCTCTGCCAACGAGGCGTCACCTTCAGCAGCTCCAAGGTTGGTCTTGTAGTTGGTGAGGTACTGGATCCCCTGCCACACCTGCCTGCTGTTGTTGCTGTCCAGGTGGTCCTCTATCTTCCTCCTGTAGTCTGATTTGGCCTCTCTGATGCCTCTCTTCAGGTTAGCTCGGGCCGTGCTGTATAAAGCCCTATCGCCAGACCTAAAAGCGGTGTTCCTCTCTTTTAACAGCTGCTGGAGAGAGCTGTTATGGTATATATATGGTAAACAGTTGCTGCCCCAACACCGAGCCTTGCGGCACTCCACTCGCCACTGCCTGCCATTCTGAAAAGCACTTGTTCACTCCTACTCTTTGCTTCCTGTCTGCCAACCAATTTTCTATCCATGTCAACACCCTACCCCCAATACCATGTGCTCTAATTTTAGTCACCAGCCTCCCGTGCGGGACCTTATCAAAGGCTTTCTGAAAGTCTAGATACACCACCAAAGTCAGGCTAACTGGTCTGTAATTCCCCATTTTCTCTCTCGCTCCTTTCTTCAAAAGTGGGATAACATTAGCTATCCTCCAATCCACAGGAACTGATCCTGAATCTATTGAACATTGGAAAATAATCTCCAATGCGTCCACTATTTCTAGAGCCACCTCCCTGAGGATCCTGGGATGCAGACCATCAGGCCCAGGGGATTTATCATCCTTCAGTCCCATTATCCTATCCAATACTATTTCTCGCCTAATGAACATTTCTTTCAGCTCCTCTACCCCCTTAGATCCTCTGTCCTCCAGTACATCTGGGAGATTGTTTGTGTCTTCCTTAGTGGAGACAGATCCGAAGTACCTATTCAACTCTTCTGCCATTTCCTTGTTGCCCATAATAATTTCACCCGTGTCTGCCTTCAAGGGACCCACATTTGACTTTGCTATTCTTTTTCCCTTAACATATCTAAAAAAGCTTTTACTGTCCTTCTTTATATTCCTGGCAAGCTTCCCTTCGTACTTCAGCTTTTCAGCCCGTATTGCCCGTTTTGTTTCCTTCTGTTGTCCTATGAAAGTTTCCCAATCCTCTGGCTTCTGGCTGCTCTTTGCTGTGTTATACATCTTTTCTTTTAGTTTTATTCTATCCCTAATTTCTCTTGTCAGCCACGGTTGCCCCTTAGAGTTTTTCTTCCATTTTGGAATGAAATGATACTGCGTCTTCCGGATTATGCCCTGAAATTCCTGCCACTGCTGTTCCACCATCTATCCTGCTAGGATCCCTTTCCAGTCTACCTTGGCCAGCTCCCCTCTCATGCCTTCATAGTCCCCTTTGTTCAACTGCATCACTGACACTTCCGTTTAACCTTCTCCTTCTCAAATTGCAGATTAAAGCTAAACTAAACTAAAGTTGTTTCAATAAAACAGGTTAGAGTCACTTGAAGACAAAGTACAGGTGTCAGAGATTATGGGGCGAAGGCAGGAGATTGTGGTTGGGATGGAGAAATAGATCACCCATGATTGAATGGCAGAGTATATTTGATGGACCAAATGGCCTAATTCTACTCCTATTCCTTATGACATGACCTTAAAGTTGTGTGCATATTCTGGGGAGCTTCCCAGTTATTATTTCTAACTGTTTAGAGTGCCCTCAAATTCACATTAAAAGATGTACATTATGGATCCAATGTTTCACTGGTTATCTAAGTGAGGGCCATGCACTTACAATGAAACATGGGATACTTGGATCACAAATCCCAGTTAATGCCAACAGCAGTTTGTGCCTTAAATAAATCCTTTAATGTGATTATAATTATAATTGTATCATATTTTTGAATTGCCAGTGAGGGGAGTAACGGTTACAGAAAAAATTAATGGGAGAATGAGATTGCTATATGAACTGGCATTGATTCAATGGACTGAAACGCCTTCCTTCTATTTAATATGGAAATATGGAATTTGGCCTCATTCAATTACCAAGCCAGATTGCCTTGGCCCATCGTATAACACTTATGGGCCTGTCCCACTTAGATGATTTTTCAGGCGACTGCCGGCAGTCGCCTGAAAACCGGCAACTGGAACGGTGACTGTCAGAGTGGAACACACACACACACATCACTTCCGTCACCAGCCCGCTAAGCAGGCGGGGGACAGGGCAAGCGGGGGGAGCGCTGCCTGAGTGAAATTCACACGGTGCAAAGCTAAGGTGATACAGACACACACCGTGATGAACAGGAAGGTTGCCGCTGTAATTAAGATGGCTAAAGCACAGTGTACGGTAAGTACTTGAAAAGAGGGGGGGGAGAGTGGGGAGAGAGGGGGGAGAGGGGGGGGGGGGGGGGGGGGGGTGGGGAGGGGGTGGAGAGGGGGGAGAGAGGGGGGAGTGGGGGGGAGAAGGGGGAGAAGAAGGGGAGAAGGAGTGGAGACAACTTTTAAGAAGCCAGAGATACACGGCTGAGAAGCTCGGCGGACATTAACATTAGCGGTCAGTTATCCATGGTTCTGAAAACTATTGCTTATGTTTTTTTCCCCAATGAGCCAATTAAATTCATCGGTCAGCATCGGCTACAACCTATGAGAACCTACAAGAACCTTCGACCTCCTGGCAACCCACTAGGACCTCCTGGCGACCAACCTACGGCACGAGAATTCTCGCTGCTCTTCATGGCGGCTTAATTCTGGTCACCGCTAATTTTTCAACATGTTGAAAAATTTGCGCCGACCATAATGAGGCCGCGACTAGTTCCCAGAATGCGGGAACTCCTCACGACCATGAAATCGACTCCCCGGCAACCACCTGTGAACATGTGGCGACCATGTGGCGACCGAATAGTCTCCTGCAGTCGCCTAAAAAGTTGCCTAAGTGGGACAGGCCCATAAACGCTTTGTTTCTACATACATCAGGTTTAAATTCTTTGTTTACCAATAAACCATGCTTGATGGTCTATATTTCTAAATACATTTACGTATATTTATTCATTGAGTATTTTCTGATAGATTCAGGAATATACAGTCAGATTTGTGTGAAGTGAACGAAAAAAACTGGCAGGCAATGACCATCTTTGTCTCCAATAACAGAGATGCTAAACACATATTCTTTACATTTGATGGTATTAACAGCATCGACTCCCCAACCAACAACATTCTGAGGAGTCATGACTGACCATTAACAAGAAACCCAAATGGGCTCAGCCCAAATGCATTGGCTGCTAGGGCAAATCAGACTTTGGGTATCATATGGTAAATAGACAATTTGACAACTCAGACCTTTTCCAAAATTTATTGCACATGTTCCACTTGCCTGGTGGCTTGCAGCTCCAACAGCATGCAAGACAATGAACAACAGGCAGGAAAATGTAGCCTGCCTCACTGGCATCAGAACCACCGTCCTCAACATGAATTTCCTCCACCATATTGCACAGCAGTTGCAGTGCATACTGCCATCACTCATTTGGTCTACTTTGACAATACCTCCAAAACTGGTATCCGCAATTTCTGAGGACAAGGGAAGCAGGTGTATTGGGGCATTGATATTTCATCCTCCACACACCATACTTTCTTGGACATATTATTCTTTCTTCATTGTTACTGTAAAGGAGTTGAGTCTGACACACTGTAACTTTACTGAGTATTTAATAAGGCACATGTGAAGCACGTCCCAGTACTGACTGCATCTAGTCTTCAGGCATACTGGAACCAAGGGAGGAGCAAGGGGAAGATATCACAGTTATACTGAGATGACTGGGCGTGGTTAGTGGTATTGAGGTAGCTACATTATAGGTTGCATGCATAAACCATCTACATCCTTTCCCTTAGAAATCTAAAATTGAAGTTATTACAGTGGCAGTGTGATTATACAACACATGCAAATTTAAACAAAATCACCGTAGCGGACAGGAGGTTTGACAACCCGACCCGAGCGTGTGCGTACAGCACCATCACCCTCCCCACCAGATAGAAGAGGAGGCGGAGCAGCAGCAGCCGGGAAGGAGAAAGCCGGCAGAGACCCAACCGGGAATGCGGGAGGTGACCCAGCCGGCACGGGTGATCCAGGAGGAGGAGACGGAGGAGAAGGAGGAGAAGGAGAACGAGCAGGGGAGGAAATCATCTGCCCGAAACCAGGAAGCGCAGAAGGAGGAGAACGCGGCAAGCGAACTGACCGGGGCATGCAGGGAGCTGTGGGGTAATTAGTAATGACAGGCTTGAAACGCAGCAGAGGAGCGTAAGGATCCGCCGGAGGAGGCTGCGGCTCGTTAACGGCCAACAGGTGCTGGCGGCTCCGGCGGTAGACAATTCCATCAAAGTCCACCATGTAAGATCTCGGGGAGTCGTCCACACCAACAACGGTTGCGAGTCGGGAGAATCCAGTGACTGTCTGCATGCGGACGACCTGGCCAGGCAGTAGTGTTGAGAGCGGGCGGCAGGACTTGTCGTGAGAGCGGCGCTGTACCTCATGCTTGTGAGCAATCCGTTGCTGAACGGCGGCAGGCTGGAGGACCTTGGGTACCAGGGATTGTTGTGCGATCGGCATCGGTGGGCGAAGCACGCGGGACATCAGACGCCGGGCAGGGGATCGCATGGTAGGGTCTCGTGAGATGTTGCGAAGGTTGAGGAGACCCAGGTAGAAGTCACCATTGGAGAGACGAGACTGCTCGAGCAAATTCTTGGCACTGCGGACAGCTCGCTTGGCCAGGCCGTTGCTCTGCGGGTATTCAGGGCTGCTGGTATAGTGAGTGAAGTTCCACTTCACAGCGAAAGCCTGGAATTCTGCACTGGTGAACTGACGGCCGTTGTCGGTCTGTAAGCGGACCGGGGACCCGAAGGTAGCAAAATGTCTGCACAGCTTACTGATAACCATTTCAGAGGTGATAGCAGGGAGAAGGTCCTCCTCGAACCAGTTGGAGTATGAATCAACCAACACCAGGTAGTGCTTGCCTCGCCATTTGAAAATGTCAGCAGCCAGCGAGGTCCAGGGCATGGCAGGCGCAGGCTGCTGCAGAAGTGGCTGGTGCTGCTGATGTGGGGCCAGGGTGTTGCAATCAGGACAGGAGGCTACTCGGGCTTTAATGTACTTGGCCATGCCGGGCCAATAGTATTGTTCTTGGGCATGTGAGACAGTGGCATCGGCTCCGGGATGCCCCATGTGGGCAGCGTTGTAGTACAAGTCATATAGGGAGGCAGCGACGACCACCTTTTGACCCTTGATGATGATGCACAAGCTCGTCACGGACCAGAAAGAAAGGGTGGGCACCCGCAGGCAGTGAGGTGTGTCTGCTGGGCCACCCCGCTGGATGACAGCTGCGAGCTGTTGCAGGTCGGGGTCGTTGGCGGTGTGCTCAACCAGGCACTGCAGCTGCTTAGAGGGAACAAAGTTGACATTGAGTACCTGCAGATCCTTCTGCTCATAGGGGTGCCTGTCACAGGAGGAGCGGGGGTCCCGGGACAGCGCGTCGGCCACATGCATCTCGGTGCCCCTCTTGTACACGATCAGAAAGTCGAACCGCTGGAGCTGTAGCATCATGCGCTGGAGCCTGGCTGGAGCGATGTGGATAGGCTTATTGAGGATGGTCACCAAGGGTTGATGATCCGTCTCGACGGTGAACCTGGTACCGAAAAGGAAGTCCTTGAACTTGGAGCAGGCGAATACAACCGCAAGAAGCTCCTTCTCGATTTGTGCATAGCGCTGCTCAGTGTCTGTCATGGTACGCGAGGCATAAGAAATGGGCTGCAGCGAGCTGTCATCATGGAGTTGCAGGCAGGCAGCACCGAGTCCGAAGCGGGAAGCATCACATGTAACTACAATTGGACGTTGCAGATCGAAAAACTTGAGAGTCGGTGTGCTAATCAGCTTTGTTTTGAGAAGGTCGAAAGCCTGCTGGTGTTGGGGAAACCAGGACCAGGCAATGTCCTTTTTCGTCAGTTGCCTCAGGGGTGCGCTCAACTCGCTGAGGTCGGGGATGAACTTTCCCAAGTAATTGACCATGCCCAGGAAACGCTGCAGGCTGGTCACGTCGGTCGGGGCAGGCAGCTCGGAGATAGCGTTGGTCTTCTGCAGATCAGGTTTAGACCGTGGGCTGTGAAGATGTGGCCAACATAGGATACTTCAGCTACACGGAACTTGCACTTTGACAGGTTGAGTTTTAAGTTGATCTGGCGAGTGCGGTCTAGAATTCGTCGGAGGTTGTGGTCGTGCTCAGCAGCATGTTTCCCATAAACCAGGATGTCATCCACGATAATGGCACACAGCAGGCCAGCAAACAGTTGCTCCATGGAGCGTTGAAACACTTCGCTAGTAGAGTTGATGCCAAACGGCATCCGCAAAAATTGGAATCTTCCGAAGGGGGTGCCAAAAGTGGTTAAGTCTGAGGAGTGTTTGTTTAGAGGTATTTGCCAGAATGAGCTCCTGGCATCAAGGACAGAGAACACCGTGGCCTGACCGACCTGGGCAGCAACGTCTTCTACAGTCCTCATGGGATAATGAGGACGTCTTATTGCTAGATTTAAGTCTTTGGGGTTGATGCACACCCGTATCTCGTTCTTACCCTTCTTCATGGTGGCGATCATGGTGGAGACCCAGTTAGTGGGTTCGCTGACAGCTTCAAGTACTCCCATGGCAACCATGTTCTTCAGCATTGCTTCGACCTAGCCCTTCATGGCAAACGACACCCTGTGCGGAGCACGGACCACTGGCACAACCGACAGGTCAGTTGCGATCTTGTACACAAGGGGCAGCTTACCCAGTTCATCATCGAATAGGTCATGGTATTCGGAGAGTGGATTCAGCATCACCCGCACTTCGTGGACAGTACGGTCAAAGGACACCAGCCCGAGATCTTGACACACCTGATTGCTCAACAGAGTCACACAGTCGCAGTCAACAATGAAGAACGACAGGTATTGCGAAGATTTCTTCAGCACACAGTGGAAGGTGGCCCTCCCCACAGGTTTCAGCTCCTCTCCCCCATAAGCATGCAATATGGAGCGATCAGCAGTTAACAGCTCATTATTTCTAATCTTCTTGAACAGTGATGTTGACATAACATTCACCTTCGCCCCCGTGAAGGATTTGTTGTTGACAGTGACTAGTACAGAAGGATCGGGAAGGCGAGATTGATTATGAAGGAGAGAAAAACACTGGCATCTCCCATGGAAGTACTGGGCTCAGAGTCGAGGGCAGTGTCGGCAGAAGACTGGGAACCGAATTCGTTATCAACTTGTTGTAGGTTGTTTAAAACTTGTCTGGGAGCTAGAGGAACGTTCCCACGGGAGCGACAGGCAGCTGAGAAATGGTTCATCTTCTTACAGAAATTACAAGCTTTACCAAATGCTGGGCACTGCGACTGCATAGAGTGGACATAATTACAGTTGGGCACTTCATGACAAGCGGGACCAGAGCGGCATGTCAGCCGCGGTGCAGGGCGAACGTTGTCTTGCTTGCGATGGGGCATAGCGACACCAGTCAGATTAATAGCCCGATTGTCAGATCCCCTCTGCCCATGTAGCGGGGCAACCACCTCAGCTATTCTGCATGCATGCATAGCTTCAGTCAGGGTGAGAACCGGTTTTCGCAGCAGCTCTGCTCGTAACTTCTGATCTAGCATGCCGGTGACTAAAATATCTCTAGTGAGCTGATCACGCATGTTCTCGAAACGGCACCGCTGAGCAAGGTAGCGCAAGTCAGCGATAAAACATTCAACAGGCTCATCAGGCTGCTGTTTCCTTGTAAAGAATCTAGCCCGCTCCAATATACGGTTGGAGGGCAAGTCACAAATCTCCGCAAACTTGCGTAAGAGACATACCGGGTCATTGGCAGATTCCGCCGGCTCGACGACCTGGTCGTTGTCATCCAGGACCGCTGGATTGTAAGTGAAAGCCTGAGCTCGCTTCATAGCATCGGGACCGGCAAGGTTCAGCAGGAGTGAGGCTTTGACCGCATCAGGGTCATTTCGGTGCACGATGTTGATGAAGTGGTTGTAGTCCATCACGAAAGTAGCCCATCGCTCCGCAATGTCAGCGTCAAAGACAAGGGAAGAGAGCTTGCGGCACGAGAATGCCATGGCAAAGAGGGAATTAAACACTAGTAAAACTGGGAGCAAATAAAACCCGATAAACAGGAGGGGCGCGTTTAACTTACTGACACCATGTAAAGGAATTGAGTCTGACACACTGTAACTTTACTGAGTATTTAAAAAGGCACATGTGAAGCACGTCCCAGTACTGACTGCATCTAGTCTTCAGGCGTACTGGAACCAAGGGAGGAGCAAGGGGAAGATATCACAGTTATACTGAGATGACTAAGGCGTGGTTAGTTGTATTGAGGTAGCTACATTATAGGTTGCATGCATAAACCATCTACAGTCACAGGAATAAATTCCAGGAATTTCATATCTAACTTCACCAGACGGATTGCAGCAGTTAAGAAAGGTAGCTTAACACAACTAATTTAATAGCAAGTAGATATGGGCAGTAACTCAATAACATTTATCACTTGTACTTGTACTTATGCTGCCTATATCATCATAACATTTCTCAAATACCTCATGGAAAAATTATCAAACAATGTTCGCCATTCAGTCACTGAAAGAGATATCCTTCGGGAGTGTCAACTTTTACTGAATCCTTTTCAAAATTTCAAAATAATGGTTCATGAGTATCAATTTTACACCTCCTGCCAGACTTTTGTAGCCTGTTCTCTAGTAAGAATCAAAACTTTCCACTGTTAGGAAAGGCACCAGAAAGTTAAGTCCTCTTCTTCTGTGAAACACCCGAGGTCGGGGCCCATTTGTGGCCGTGCAGCCAATCCGATGAATTTCAGGGCCCTCTTGCCGTGAAGATGGAACTTCGGCGTTGGGTGAAACATTCCTCAGCGGCTTGGAAAAGTCTGGAGCGGCTGCCTCCTCCCTGGAGACCGGGGCACTCGTAGTCCTCAGGCCGCGCCGGTTGGAGCTCCGACCCCGGCGAACTCGATCCCTGGCTCTGTGGCGCTCCAAATCCAGCGCCGCCCGTGGCCGGACGCCCGCAGCTCCAGCTCCGCGATGTTGGGATCGATGGCTACAGCGCTCCGGAGCTTACCGCACGGCGACCCGATAAGGCATCGCCCGCTCCGTGTTGGTATCCCAGCGCTGCGCCACCGCCGCCGAAGCTGTAGTCCCGGCCGGTCCCGACAGGAAATGCCGCTCCATTCTCGATGGTAGGCCGCGAGGACGGGGCGAAGAAGCAGCTTGGAGGGATGCTGCCTCTCCGACCAGGTAGGTGACTAAGAAATAAAGTTTCCCCCTTCCCCACCCCCACCCCCCACATAGAAGACCTCCACTAACATTTTTTAACAGGACTTAAAATAAAATAAAATAAGAAAACGGTGTAGCGACGGACTGCGGGCAAGCTGCCATACACAGACGGCGCCCACTCCCGCACATCCGCCATCTTGGAGGAATTCTGTGATAGCATAGAGGAAATCTCTCTCACATCATCTCATCAGGTTTGCTGCTCACCAACTGAGAGATGTGGGCTCTCTTCTGGTCCATCAATTGCTCACAGGTCTCACGCGGACTGTCACGTTTTGCTTTTGCTGCTGTAACACTAAAAAGTTTTTCAAATGGCAGATTAATCTGCCATTTCTATTATTATGCATAAATTAATGAGAATAGTTTGGAAAGGAAGATTTTCAAGAATAAATAAAGCAAGAAGCTTGAGCAATTGAGTCATCTTCAACAATGCTAACAAACAGAAAGTGTA
Source organism: Amblyraja radiata (assembly GCF_010909765.2). Classification (NCBI taxonomy): domain Eukaryota; kingdom Metazoa; phylum Chordata; class Chondrichthyes; order Rajiformes; family Rajidae; genus Amblyraja; species Amblyraja radiata. The sequence continues at coordinate 59,225,533 of NC_045961.1, forward strand.
AAATGACTGTAGTTCCATGAACTTTGAAGATTGGAGATATAAATGTTATACACGAGCAAGGCATGATTGTAATGCAGAGCCTATTATATAAGAAGTCAAAAGATAATTCCAGTTATTACAATGATTACAATATTGCAAAAGTATTACAATGGTACTTTGAACTTAAGATTCTACCATCCTAAATAATGTCAGAATCTTATCAAAAGAACGTACTGTAATCTGTAATATTTTCAAATACAAAAATATTATTACTTTTAAAGTTATTTAACAAACAGGTTTAATAAACTTAAAATAATAAATCTAACATTATTTTATGTCATATCCCATTTTCCTAATTAAACCACTTTATCTGCAAGCAATAAAATAAATAATATGAACATGATTTTTTGTTTTCAAATCAATATTTATTATTCAAAGAAGCAATGTCAGATCTTGCCAACCAAGAACAAATGACTGGAGTGAGATAGATCCTTAACTATGTTGGCTGCCTTCCCAAGGCAGCGTTAAGTGTAGATGGAGTTAATCATGGAGAGGCTGGTCTATGTGATGGACTGGACTGCATCCAAAACTTTCTGCAACCTCTTGTGGTCTTGCCAAAGCTGTTGCCAAACCAAAAGTTGTGATGCAACCTAAAAGGATATTTTCTATAGCGCATCTGTAGTAGTTGGTAAAAATTGTTGTAGATATGCCAAACCTCTCTAGTTTTCTGAAGAGGTGGGGGTATTAGTGTACTTTCCTTGCCACAGTATCAATGTGCTTGGTCTGAGACAAATTGTTGGTGGTATTTATGCCAAGAACATTGATGCTGTCGACCATCTCTATTTCAACATTTGGGCCTGTACTCCACCATGCTTCCTGAAGTCAATAATTCCTTTGTCTTGCTGGAATTTGAATTTAAGTTTGAATTTGAAGAAGAGGTTGTTATCTTGACACCATGTTACTAAGCTCTCTACCTCCTTCCTGTACTCTGTATCTGGCTCGTCATTGTTTGAGATTTTGTGATTTTTCTGAAAGTTCATTATTTGTGAATGTGCTGTGATTAAAATTGGGATTTTACATTGCTTCAGTGCACTCAGTTTCTCCCTGTAATAGCCAATCATGAGATTTAGAAACAATTCCAAAATTGGTTAAATTAAACGTTGTCAGAGTAGTTTGCATCCTTATTCCTGAGCTTGCAACTGCCAAATCATTCCTCCAAGAATATGTTGATAGTTGGGAATTGAGTCAGTGGCTGATAAACCCGTTCCGTGGCAATTATAAAGCAGAATAAGGCAGCTGTGGAATGAAGCACGAGGCATGATGATGAGAAAGACCACTCTCCCCAACCCCGACGTGATTGTGTCCCAAGCCGTTATTAGGCATGTGTATCTGCAATTATAAGCTGCTGCTTGAAGGAAGGTCGCAAGCCCCTGGCAGGTCAAAGAAACACTTTGAGGACAACATCAAGAACAGTCTGAAGAAATTCCACATCAGATCGAGCAACTGGGAGCACATTGCACTGGACAGGCGCTCCTGGAGGAAATCCGTGCAGGAAGGAGCTGCACGTCACAAAATGGAACTAGGCCGTGTCGCAGAGACAAAGCGACAACACCGTAAGGAGAGAGAGAAGGGAGCTCGACGACTACCAACCACCGCCAGTCACGACTGCCTACATTGCACCAAGATGTGTAGAGCGTGGATCGGCCTCTTCAGACATCTGCGGACCCACAAGTAGATGACCCTATGGAGAGGAGAGGACAGTCATACTCGTTTCGAGTGACCGCCGATGATGATGATGATGAAGCTGCTGCAATCTGACTGACACTCAGAAGTGATGTGCTGCTGAAGCTGTCATTATTCACAGGCAGAAGGAGTTGCAGGACAATGATGTCTTGGTGGGGACAATTTAATTCATAGATGATTGGTAACTTGATTGCCAGTGAGTGAAAACTATTCAGTTATTATTGAGAAAATGAGCATCATGCACGTTGACAACATCATTCCATAGGTGAATAAAACCAAGCAAACAACATCAGCTTTACCGTAAGGCCATCAAAAAGGTCAAAAGGGACTTCTGCTCCAAGCTGGAGGATGAGACAGATGTTCGGCAGCTGTGGCAGGGCCTGAATGCAATCACCTCCTACAAGGCGAAATCAGGAGGCAGCTCGAATGTTGGCGAAAAATCACTCCCTGAAGAGCTCAATGCGTTTTACGCACGCTTTGATAGGGAGACACCGATGTGCCTTCCCGAGCCCCCATTCGCTGTGATGGTATTTCAGTCTCAGTCACAGAGGCCGACATCAGGAAGTCCTTCAGAGGGTGAACCCTCGAAAAGTGCCTGGACTTGATGGTATACCTGGTCGTGTTCTAAAAACCTGTGCGGACCAACTGGCTGGAGTTTTTACGGACATTTTAAACCTCTCACTTCTGAGGTCGGAGGTTCCCACCTGCTTCAAAAGGGCATCAATTATACCAGTGCCCAAGAAGAGTAAGGTGCCGTGGCGCAATGACTATCGACCTGTGGCACTAACGCCTGTGGTGATGAAGTGCTTTGAGAGGTTGATCATGGCGCAAATCAACTCCTACGACGACAAAAACCTGGACTTACTGCAGTTCGCTTACCGCCACAACAGATCAACGGTGGATGCGATCTCGCTGGCCCTTCACTCCGCTCTGGACCACTTGGACAAAAAAACCTCATATGTCAGGCTGTTATTCATTGATTACAGCTCGGCATTTAATACTATCATCCCCTCCAAGCTGGTTACCAAACTCGCAGAACTGGGTCTCTGCGCATCCCTCTGCAATTGGATCCTCGACTTCCTCATTCACAGACCACAGTCTGTTCGTATTGGTGGAAATGTGTCATACTCGATAACAATCAGCACGGGAGCACCTCAAGGCTGCGTGCTCAGCACCCTGCTGTACTCACTCTATACTCATGACTGCGTAGCCGGTCATAGTGCGAACTCCATCATCAGGTTTGCTGACGACACCACTGTTGTGGGGTGTATCACTGATGGGGATTAGTCAGAGTATAGAAGAGAGATCGAGCAACTGTCCATATGGTGCCAGCACAATAACCTGGCCCTCAACACCAGCAAAACCAAGGAACTGATTGTGGACTTTGGAAGGAGTAGGATGAGGACCCACAGTCCCGTTAATATCAACGGGTCGATGGTTGAAAGGGTCAAGAGCTTCAAATTCCTGGGCTTGCACATCTCTGAAGATCTTTCCTGGTCCAAGAACACTGATGCAATTATCAAGAATGCACATCAGCGCCTCTACTTCCTGAGAAGATTACGGAGTATCAGTTTGTCAAGGAGGACTCTCTCTAACTTCTACAGGTGCACAATAGAGAGCATGCTGACCAGTTGCATCGTGGCTTGGTTCAGCAACTTGAGCGCCCTGGAGAGGAAAAGACTACAAAAAGTAGTAAACACTGCCCAGTCCATCATCCGCTCTGACCTTCCTTCCATCGAGGGGATTTATCGCAGTCGCTGCCTCAAAATGGTTGGCAGTATCATCAAAGACCCACACCATCCTGGCCACACACTCATCTCCCTGCTACCTTCAGGTAGATGGTATAGGAGCCTGAAGACTGCAACAACCAGGTTCAGGAATAGCTACTTCCCCACAGCCATCAGGCTATTAAACCTGGCTCGGACAAAACTCTGAACATTAATAACCCATTATCTGTTATTTGCACTTCATCCGTTTATTTATTCATGTGTGTATATATTTATATAATGGTATATGGACACACTGATCTGTTTTGTAGTCAATGCCTACTATGTTCTGTTGTGCTGAAGCAAAGCAAGAATTTAATTGTCCTATCAGGGACACATGACAATAACTCACTTGACTTAATTTGACTTGAATTACGCTTAGAAGTTCCTGCTCCATTTTCCCTGTGGGCAGAACTTCGAATGGCCGTACATGCAATCACATTATAACATTAGACAAATTGCTGTTCTGTGTTTTTTGCATGAGGTCAATTTCTAGGCATTGGTCTCTTCACTTCCTCAAGAATGTTATTGATCAATGAGGGAGATTCTACAAGAACCAGCTATGTAATAATATGCTTAAAGATAGGTGTTTTTTAAATCTGCAACTAAGTGTCTGTTTTAAAGTTACTTAATTTTCCATTTTGAAACAAATATACAAGCAAATTAGGATTAGAAGTAGGGGAATGACAGGGTTATGTTGAAGTTACAATCAGGTCAACCATGATTTAACAGAAAGGAGGAGCAAGATTGAGAAAGCTGAGGGCATACTCCTGCTCCTCATCAGTTTGAAAAAGGGTCCCAGCCTGAAATGTTTTCCGCCCATTTCCCTTCACAGATGCTGCCTGGCCTGCAAAATTCCCCAGCTCCTTTTTTTGCTCAAGATTCCGGCATCTGCAGACTTTTATTTCTACCGCTTCTGGCTGCTTGTCAAGAATCTACGTAACTCTGCCTCAGAAATATTCAGAGATTGTCCATTGTCCTTTGAAGTAAAGTCCCAAAGAGTCATGACCTGGTAGAAATTGATGCTTCTTTTTTGCTGAGCCCTTACTGTGATACCGCGAACCCTAATTAAACATTCACCCGCAAGGGGAAACTTCCTCTCTCTACATTCAGTCGATCAAGATCCCCGGGGATAATTAGGTTTTATAATATAACTACCTCTTGTTTGAAACTTTGGCAGATACAAGCATGGGTTGTCTGACTTTTCATCATAAGATGATCAGCTCATTCAAGTAATTAGTCAAGGAGAGCTCCTCTGAGCTATTTCTGATGCCTTTTCATTCTCCTTTCAATAAGGAAACCATTTTACCCAAGCTCTGCCTGGTATTAATCATATTGCTTATTGTTTCATTATTTCAATTTAAACAGATCAATTCATATTTTACATTCTAAAGGTGTTTTATTTATGCAACATTGCCTTTTAATCTTTTGATCAAATTGCTCTCTCAGAAGTTAAAACAAATACTTCTAGGTTTCAAGCAGTTAATACTTGAATTAGAATTTATTTCCTCAAACAATACACAATAAACAATTATTTGCCTGTTGTAAGTCATCAAAAAGTACCTCATACCTACTGTGTTTGAAAGGTTTTGATCCTTGTCAGTCTGTGAAAAGATCGGAGATAAAAAGAGAAATGGAAGCTTCTTGAAAAGGGAAAGCTGCAAGGGTAGTCTGGCTTTTAAAAAGGAGAGCTGCAATGAATTATTTACAACCAGAATTCCCACAGTGTCGCTTTGTACACTGTCATCTATAAGTGGCTCTGAAGTATAGTCTAGTTTATCCGGTCAGTCATAGTACTAAATCTTTTGCACTGGTTTTCAGCTTCACAGCCCGAAGCACTTCATGTCATGACTTTTTTTGTCTCCCTTTTACTGAGCATAAATTTCTAATTTTAATTTCCTTCCTTCCCAACTTCATTGCCTTCTATGTTGGCCATGAAATTGCCAAGGACTTTTTCAAGGCCACAGTATGGAAAATACATTTTGGTAGTGGAGCATACTAAAGCAGTTTATCAATGAAAAATACATCAGATGGAAAATTAAAATGTGCAATTTTGGACATGAGATGCATTTACGCACATCAATTTTTAGTTATGTGGAACACACACGAATTGACATTACTCATCAGGCACAGCCAGGATTGATTGAATCACAATCTTTTGCACTTCAACCAATCATTGACTCTTCTCAGGTGTAGTATATTTCCATAGTGCTGTATTCTGGAATGTTGTAAATCAGGATGATTCAAAGGAACGTTCAATCATTTTACACAGACTTGTGAAGTCTATTCCTGATGCTGCTAATTCCATAGCTTCTACCTTTAGCCACAATAACATTGGGAGATTGTACTTCTAGTACAACAATTATTTCCACATTATCCACTTTCTCATAATACATAAGAAATGGGATCAAGAGTAAGCTGGTCAGCCCCTTTATCACTGTCCACCACTTGATAAGAAATTCATCAACATCTGTTTCAAATACAATGACTGAATCTCGCGAACCCTCTGGGGGACAAAACTCCAATTTTGAGAGTAAACCCCTAACTACACACTTAAAGAAGATTAATCGAATCAAACTGAGTCAACATGGTTTTATGAAAGGTAAATCATCTTTGACAAATTTGCTTCAGTTTTTCAAGGATATGACAAGGGGAACCTGCAGAAGCACTTGGAGTTTCAGAAGTCATTTAACAATGTGCCGAATAAAAGCCTTGTGCACAAGATAAGAGTTCATACTACAAGGAGAAGTGTGTTAGCATGAATTGCAGATTAATTAGGAAATGGAGGTTTCCCTCTTCCATTATAGATGAGGCTCTCACTAGGGTCTCCTCGATATCCCGCAGCTCCACTCTTGCTCCCCCTCCCCCAATTCGCAACAAGGACAGAGTCTCCCTTGACCTCACCTTCCACCCCATCAGCCGTCGCATACAGCATATAATCCTCCAACACTTTCCGCCGATACCTTTCCCTCCGCAACTCCCTGGTCAACTCGTCCCTTCCCACCCAACCACCCCCTCCCCAAGTACTTTCTCTGGAAACCGCAGGAGATGCAAAACCTGTCCCTTTACCTCCCCCCTCAACTCCGTCCAAGGACCCCAACAGTCTTTTCAGGTGCAACAGAGGTTCACTTGCACCTCCTCCAACCTCGTCTACTGTATCCTCTGTTCCAGATGTCAACTTCTGTAACAACTTGTGTGAGACCAAGTGCAAGCTCGGCGATCGTTTCGCTGAACACCTCCGCCCAGTCCGCATTAACCTACCTGATCTCCTGGTTGCTCAGCACTTTAACTCCCCCTCCCTTTCCAAATCTGACTTTTCTGTCCTGGGCCTCCTCCATTGTCAGAGTGAGGCCCAGCGCAAATTGGAAGAACAGCACCTCATATTTCGCTTGGTTAACTTGTACCCCGGTGATATAAACATTGACTTCTCTAACTTCAAAGAGCCCTTGCTTTCCCTCTCTCTCCATCCCCTCCCTCTTCCCAGTTCCCCCACCAGTCTTACTGTCTCTGACTACATGCTATCTCTGCCCCGCCCACTCCCCTTACATCCTTCTGAAGAAGGGTCTTGACCCGAAACGTCACCCATTCCTTCTCTCCAGAGATGCTGCCTGTCCCGCTGAGTTACTCCAGCATTTTCTGTCTACCTTGCAGATTAATTATTGCATAGAGACAGCAAGTTAAAATGAGCAGGGCTTTATCACACTGGAAGCAAGTAACTAATGGAATGCCCCAAAAATCAGTACTTGATCTTCAATTAATTATGATTTAGAGTCATAGAACTGTACAGTGCGGAAACAGATCCTTCAGCCCAACTTGGCCATCCTGACCAAGTTGCCTACCTGAGCTAGATCTATTTTCCTGACCAATTATCAGCAGTTAAAAATGTTTGATCTATTTTCTTTGAAATTTAGAAGAATGAATGGTGATCCTATTGAAACATATTAGATCTTTACGGGGCAAAATAAAACAGATGTCAAGATGTTTCTATTAGTGGGATAGCCTCAAAATAGGTGATATAGATGAAAAGCAATCATTAAAAACTGAGTTGTGTAGGAACGTCTTCTCATCGAGACTGGTGAATCTCTGATTGAAACAAAAGATGAAGCATACAAATTAGCCAGAAAAAGCAGCCTACCAGAGGACTGGGAGAAATTCAGAGTCCAGCAGAGGAGGACAAAGGGCTTAATTAGGAAAGGGAAAATAGATTATGAAAGAAAACTGGCAGGGAACATAAAAACTGACTCCAAAGTTTTTATAGATATGTGAAGAGAAAAAGATTAGTTAAAACAAATGTAGGTCCCTTGCAGTCAGAAACAGGTGAATTGATCATGGGGAACAAGGACATGGCAGACAAATTGAATAACTACTTTGGTTCTGTCTTCACTAAGGAAGACATAAATAATCTGCCGGAAATAGCAGGGGACCGGGGGTCAAATCAGATGGAGGAACTGAGTGAAATCCAGGTTAGTCGGGAAGTGGTGTTAGGTAAATTGAATGGATTAAAGGCCAATAAATCCCCAGGGCCAGATAGGCTGCATCCCAGAGTACTTAAGGAAGTAGACCCAGAAATAGTGGAAGCATTAGTGATAATTTTTCAAACCTCTTTAGATTCTGGAGTAGTCCCTGAGGATTGGAGAGTAGCTAATCTAACCCCACTTTTTAAAAAGGGAGGGAGAGAGAAAACGGGGAATTACAGACCAGTTAGTCTAACATCAGTAGTGGGGAAAATGCTAGAGCAGTTATTAAAGATGGGATAGCAGCACATTTGGAAAGTGGTGAAATCATTGGACAAAGTCAGCATGCATTTATGAAAGGTAAATCAAGTCTGACGAACCTTATAGAATTTTTCAAGGATGTAACTAGTAGAGTGGATAAGGGAGAACCAGTGGATGTGTTATATCTGGACTTTAAGAAGGCTTTCGACAAGGTCCCACATATGATATTAGTATGCAAACTTACAGCACACGGTATTGGGGGTTCAGTATTGATGTGGATAGAGAACTGGCTGCCAAACAGGAAGCAAAGAGTAGGAGTAAATGGGTCATTTTCAGAATGGCAGGCAGTGACTAGTGGGGTACCGCAAGGCTCAATGCTGGGACCCCAGCTATTTACAATATATATTAATAATTTGGATGAGGGAATTTAATGCAACATCTCCATGTTTGCAGATGACACAAAGCTGGGGGGCAGTGTTAGCTGTGAGGAGGATGCTAGGAGACTGCAAGGTGCCTTGGATAGGTTGGGTGAGTGGGCAAATGCATGGCTGATGCACTATAATGTGGATAAATGTGAGGTTATCCACTATGGTGGCAAGAACAGGAAAGTAGACTAATAACTGAATGATGGCCGATTAGGAAAAGGGGAGATGCAACGAGACCTGGGTGTCAAGGTACACCAGTCATTGAAAGTAGGCATGCAGGTGCAGCAGGCAGTGAAGAAAGCGAATGGTATGTTAGCATTCATAGCAAAAGGATTTGAGTATAGGAGCAGGGAGGTTCTACTGCAGTTGTACAGGGCCTTGGTGAGACCACACCTGTGTCCAGTTTTGGTCTCCTAATCTGAGGAAAGACATTCTTGCCATAGAGGGAGTACAGAGAAGGTTCACCAGATTGATTCCTGGGATGGCAGGACTTTCATATGAAGAAAGACTGGATAGACTCGGCTTGTACTCGCTAGAATTTAGATGATTGAGGAGGGATCTTATAGATACTTACAATATTCTTAAAGGGTGGACAGGCTAGATGCAGGAAGATTGTTCCCGATGTTGGGGAAGTCCAGAACAAGGGGTCACAGTTTAAGGATAAGGGGAAAGTTTTTTAGGACCGAGATGAGAAAAACATTTTTCACACAGAGAGTGGTGAATCTGTGGAATTCTCTGCCACAGAAGGTAGTTGAGGCCAGTTCATTGGCTATATTTGAGAGGGAGTTAGATGCGGCCCTTGTGGCTAAAGGGATCAGGGGGTATGGAGTGAAGGTAGGTACAGGATACTGAGTTGGATGATCAGCTATGATCATATTGAATGGCGGTGCAGGCTCGAAGGGCTGAATGGCCTACTCCTGCACCTATTTTCTATGTTTCTATGTTTCTATGTTTCCACCTAAAATGCCTGTGATGACAAGATCATTTAAATTATTTAAAGCAAAGCAAATACATTTTTATAAAATCAGGGAATTGAAGGCAACGGGGAACTGGTACAGAAAAGGATACAAGGCCTGGGGTACAACAGCCATAATCATAGTGAATGTTAAGACAGGCTTGAGGGGCTGAGTGGCCTCCTCTTTTGTGTTTTCTTATATCCTTGTGCTCTTATTTAATTGACTTCTCGGCTGGTGGAAAATTCCTTCCTACATCTATTTTATCTAGCTCTTTAAGAATGTTATGAATATTAATGAGGTAGTTCTCAATCTATTAACGTCAGAGATTAGAGATTTGAGTGACTTAATCTGTCCGGAAACCAGTCTGGGGAATACAGGTGCACCCCTTTCTTACTATCTATATCATTTTTTAGGTAAGTCGATGAAAGCTATACACAACATTACAGGTGTAGTCTCAAAGGTGCTCCATAATTATAGTAAAACATATTTACTCATGTGCACAAATCATCAATGTTTAGAGGATGACATACCATCTGCCTACCTAATTGCCTACTACACCTATATATTAGCTTCCAGCAGAAGGATAACCAGATTCCTTTGAACATCAAACATTTCCTAATCTATGGAAACAAAAAAAAAACAACTGCTATTCATGTAAATCTGAAAGAAAAACAAAAAACGCTGGAAGCTTTCAGAAGTTTTGTCTGTGAAAAGAGAAGCAGATTAATGTTTCATGACGTTTAATCAGAAACGGGAATGACAAAAAAAATAAGTTAGTTTTCTGAAGTAGAGAAAATGGGGAAAAGATGGGCAAAGAAAGCGAATATATCTGACTGGATAAATGCAGCAGTTAATATGGCGGTTAGGATCAAATTTTGCTTCTTTTTCTGTGTGAAGTGTTGTCAATAGTTAGGTTGTGGGCCAAAGAACATTAATAGAAAGAGAAAAATTGAATCAAAATTATAAATGGATGGCAGAACAAATGGACACTTCTGAAAAGGGCAAGTTAACTAAAGTTGGAGAATTCAATTCAGGAAAGCTGCTTTATGCCTAGACAGCAGATTATGTGTGTTCCTCATGCTTATTGTGGGCTTCATTGGAATAGTAGAGTAAGCTACAAACTGATCAGTCAAAGTGGGTAATGGAATGAATTAATGTTAACTTCCATTAACAAGTCAAACAGTCCATGTGTCATGTTCATGCAGGAAAACCAAGACAACATTCAGTCAAGAGTTGAACATTTTCATAATGTTCAAAACGTTTAAGTATCAGACAATGACCAACTTCAACAAATGATTCCAACCATCCACGCTTAACAACTCAATGATGTTACCATTGGTAAGCTCTCCAATAGTGTTGTGGTAATTGTTTGTGGTAATGAATGCATCTTCAAGGCCCAAGAAGCTCAACAATATTCAGGATAATGCAGTCAGCTTGATTGATACTGCATTCACCATCCTGAAAATCAATTCCCTCTACCACTGGCACACAGTGGCCGTAGAGTCTATTCTGTCAGTGTTTCACAAAGCTATGACCTCTACCACAAAGAGGGACAAGGGCTTGAGTGCTATCTGTTTGAATTTGCATATTTTCCCTGTTGCTCTGGGTGCTCAGTTGTCCTTGTTCATCAAAAGACATACTGATAAGTTAATATGTTTTATAAATTATCCAAATGTAGGTGAGTGAGAGGAGGATAAGAAGGGATTGATCGACATGTGAGAGAGAATGAATTGTAAGGAAATAAGTGTGGGAATGAAACTGATGGAAAGGCTCTGCAAGCTACCATACATAGATACATACTGTAGATACATAGACAATTGGTGCAGTAGTAGGCCATTCAGCCCTTTGAGCCAGCACCGTCATTCAATGTGATCATGGCTGATCATCCTTGATCAAGAATATCCTTCCTCAAATTAGACCAAAACTGCACACAATACTCCAGGTGTGGTCTCAAAGCCGTGTCTGCCTCATCATTCCACTGCAGAACATTATTTAGGCTTGTTTGTCCTGCTTCCTTCATTATCTTCCTTAATGGCATTACAATTTCAGCATACTCTCCAATCCAGTCCGAACTGTATCCTGCCATTCCTAAAAACGTCATCATCTTTCTTACTGTCTGAGGCTTGGGAGCTTTGATTATTGCCTCTATTTGGTTCGGCGCTATAGTTTTTGTTCCTTTGGAGATCAATCGTCCCAAGTATTCTACCTGTTGCACACAAAATTGCAACTTTTTCCTTATGGCACTTTATGGCCTCAGTACGTCAGTCTTTCTAGAAGAGTCAAGGTATCCTGCTCACATTGCTCCTCAGTTTCAGAGCAAATCAACAAATCATCCACAAACTGTGTTAGCGTACTGTCCAAGGATATGCCTTCCAAATACGCCTTTAGTACCTGATTGAAAACATGGGGCGAGTGTTTGAATCCCTGTGACATCCTAGTGTAAGTGTATTGAGTACCCCTATAGGTAAAAGCAAACAAATACTGGCACTGGTCTGCTAAGGGCACACTGAAGAATACTGAACACATATCTATTACTGAAAAGTAAGCTGCCTCAGGTGGAACATTGGTCAGCAGTGTGTGTGGGTTTGGAACCACTGCGGGCCAATCTCTCACTACCTCGTTCACTGCTCGCAAATCATGCACTAGCCTCCACCTTGACTTGTTTGCCTTTAAAACTGGTAACAATTGGGTGTTGCAGGGTCTACGTGTTTTGATAAGTACTCCTACCTCCACCAGACCTTGTATAGTTGGTGCTGTACCGTCCTCTGCCTCTGGCTTCAGAGGGTACAGCGGTCTCCGGGGTGGAACTGCTCCTTGTTTTAATCTTTTCTCTACCGGACTTGCAGACTTTACCATTCCCACATCTGTGTCATGTTGTGACCACAAGCTAGATGGCAACTCGTTTAGCCTTTCCTCCTTTGCCTGGCCTGCTGTTTTCAACACAGGGAACTGTTGCTGGGGGTTAATTTCGATCTCTTTCATCATGCCCACCATATCTATATTGACTATTATCTTGATGTAATTATTGTCTTCAGACATCCATACTTTTGGAGCAATCCTTCTCCAGTTTCTAACAGTGCCTGCATGTTTCACCAGGGATCCCAATTCCCTGGACTGATATCCCTTATTTACAAGCAATGTCACGTGGGGTGCAGCCCCCACCACCCTGTACCATTTCTCCAGGAAGGTGCCCCATTCAATCTGCAAGGCTGCCCCTTGTTTCCCAATTATTATTGCTTCTGCTCTCAAATGGTACCGGCCACACGTCTCTGTACGCCACATTCTCTCCTGCTCTACATCCTGGGTTTCGTCAAAATGTATCATACAGTACAGCTCAGGCTTGGGCGGGGTTGCTTTGGGTAATATGGTTAGTACTCCCTTCTCCCACTTGTTCCATGTTTCCCAGATTTGATCTTCTATGTCCCCTATCCAAATCACGTTTGCTTTGCTAGCTTCCTGCATTACCAATTGGGCACTCGACTTTTCCACACTCAGACCATTTCTGGTGCATTTTAATTTTAGTTCCAGTTATGCAGGGCGTCCCTACCTAACAAATTAATGGGATTTCCTTTCGACACCAATATTGGCAATACTATCTCTTTGTTTCTCATTTTTAAAATCACTGGGGTCGTGCATAGTGTTAACTGTGTCTCTCCCGGGAACCCTACAGTTTTAACAAATTTTCCTGACATGGGAAGGTGGGGGGCATACTGTGGCTGCACACAAGTATATGTAGCTCCAGTGTCTATCATCATGGGTGTTAACTGTCCCCCCAAAATTACCTGAACCATGGGTTCTTCTTCTACCTCTCGGGTTACCATTGGGTAGTGTTCCTTCACATCCGAGTTCTCTGGGCACCCCTAATATCTAGCATAGGGGTTCATGGGTCCAGCTGGGCTTTCAGTCGGGCCCGTTGGGTCCGTCCCTGGGGCGAGGTATTGTCCACCCTCCATTGGTACCTGTTGATAGGGGCCGGGCCACAGACCGTGCGGACAGTCCCTTCTCACGTGCCCTATCTGATTGCATCCCCATCACACCATATCAGCTACCTGTTTCCTTACTGGCCTCCCTCGTCCACCTCCTTGCAATCCTCCCCCTTGGGGGCCCCAGTCCTGTCTGGGCTGATTTCCTGATTTATTTCATCCTTGATAGGGCATTTGAGGAAACGTTCCCCCAAAGACATTTATTATTGGTATAGGATTTTCCGGCCCTTGTCTGGCACTGGCATAAGTGTTGGTGCATCACTCATTTCAGCTGTTTCAGCCGGTTCTGTTGTTACGGCGATCATTTTATTTCCTTTTTCATGCTCTTTTATTTTTATTTCGTCAAGTTGCATTTGTACCAGTTTTCTTTGCACCTCCTCATGTTGGTCGGTCAGCCTTTTCTTATCATTGCGAAATTTGTCGACTGCATGGACCAAGTGGTCCATGAACTGGGCATAGGGTATAGTTGACAATCCCAACACCTCCTCCAGCCTGGATTTTACTTGAGGGGGCATGGCATCCACAACAACAGTCCAAAACAAAGTGTTCATCAGCTCAAGTGTTATTACTCTGAAGATCAATTCAACATGAACATAAAATCAGATCATGGAATGTCAATAATTAATTTCAATAGCAGAAGTTTATATGCAAATTTTCACCACATCAAAGATTACTTAAGTCATTAAACAAACCATTCAATGTGATAGCCATATCTGAGACCTGGCTTAGTACTGAAAAGGGTGTGGATTTTGAGTTAAATGGATATGAACTGAATTACATAAATAGGAAAAATAAAAAAGGAGGAGGGGTGGCTTTGTATGTAGATAAAAGATTACATTATAAAATAGTGGAAAATATGACAACTAATATTGATGATGTGATGGAGATTATTACTGTAGAAATCTACCTGGAAAAAAAGAAAAATGTAATTGTAAGTTGTGTATACAGAGCACCTGGTTCCAATATTGAAATATTCAAGAATAGTATGGAAAGATTGTTTGCCAAGAAAGATCACAGAGTTGTGTTCATTTGTAGGGATTTTAATTTAGATCTCTTAAATCCCAACAAGCACAAACAGACTGATGAATGTATCGATGTATTGTTCAGTATGAGTTTTTTTCCACTTATCACCAAACCAAGTAGAATAACATCTCACTGTGCAACTCTAATAGACAACATATTTACAAACAGTATGGACAACAGGATAAAGAGTGGGTTACTACTAAATGACATCAGTGACCATCTGCCGGTTTTTGTAATGTTTGTTTGTGATTATGTTAAGTGTAAGGATGTTAATAAGATTAGATACAGGAGAGTAAGAACAGAAGAATCTATAAATAAATTTAGAAATGTATTACTGACCCAAAATTGGAAACAAGTGTTTAAAGAGACTGATACCAACAAAGCGTATGAAACATTCCTGATAATATTTAAATCATTATATGATGAACACTGTCCTTTGAAACAACACAACAAGAAGCAAAAATATATAGATAGGCCATGGATGACAAAAGGACTACAAAATGCATGCAAAAAAAAGAATATCTTGTATAAAGAATTCATAAAATTCAGAACTATAGAAGCAGAAAGTAAATACAAAAGATACAAAAACATCTTTGTATTATGAGGATATGTAAGAAAGATTATTATAATAAAATATTAAACGATAATAAAAATATCAAGGGCATATGGAATGTGTTAAATAATATTATCAGGAATGGATCAATGAATATAAACTACCCTCAGTATTTTGAAGACAATTATACAACTGTAATCAATATGAATGATGTGGTTAATGGGTTTAACAAATTTTTTGTAAGTGTGGGACCAAAACTGGCAGAAGAAATCGATAATCCACAGTCAGGAGAAGGAGAGGGGAAGGTTGTGGATTTGTTAGACAGCAACCCAAACTCAATGTTTTTGAAAGCAGCTGATGAAAAGGAGATTATTGACATTGTTAGTAATTGTAAGAATAAAATGTCTACAGACTGGAATGACATTGATATGGCTTTAATCAAGGTAGTCATTGGTGTAATTGTAAAACCCTTAACTTATATTTGCAATTTATCTTTCAAAACTGGTGTATTTCCATGTAAAATGAAAACTGCCAAAGTCATCCCACTATACAAAGCTGGAGACAGAAATCAATTTACAAATTACAGGCCGGTGTCGTTACTCTCTCAGTTCTCAAAAATATTAGAAAAACTGTATGCAAGTAGATTAGATAACTTTATCGAGAAGCACAAATTGCTAGTTGATAGTCAATATGGATTCAGGTCAAACAGATCGACATCCATGGCATTAATGGAGTTAATTGAAGACATTACCAGTTCTATAGATAACAAGAAATATGCAGTGGGTGTATTTATAGATTTGAAAAATGCATTCGATACAATCGATCATCATTTGCTAATCAAAAAACTGGAAAAGTAAGGAATCAGAGGGGTTGTACTAGAGTGGATGAGATGCTACATAAGTAAAAGACATCAGTTTGTGCAAATAGGGGACTGCAAATCAACATGCTTAGAAATAACTTGTGGAGTCCCACAGGGGTCGGTTTTGGGCCCCAAGTTATTTATTTTGTATATTAATGATATATGTAGGGTGTCAAACCTCTCGAAATTTGTGTTATTTGCAGATGACACTAATATTTTCTGTGATGGGGACAATTTGCAGCAGCTTTTGGAGGTGGTCACAGCAGAAATGAGTAAACGGCGACTGTGGAGGCCTCAATAGGCCCGACTATGGGTGGACAAGAGGATGGGGACTGGACTGTGCCTTCCCCCACAGTGGGAATCACTGTGGGGGGATGTTTTGGTGTTGAATTTTTTTATGAATACTGTGTTGTATTTTTATTAGTGTGCTGCAAGGACATCAGAATTTCCCCTGAATAAGGGGATTAATAAAGTATCTATCTATCTATCTATCTATCTATCTATCTATCTATCTATCTATCTATCTATCTATCTATCTATCTATCTATCTATCTATCTATCTATCTATCTATCTATCTATCTATCTATCTAAAAACATGGTTTGATTTGAATAAATTATCATTAAATTTAAACAAAACCAAACTTATGCTGTTTGGAAAACGCAAAATAAATACACAAGTAAAAATAATGATAAATAACGTTGAAATAGAAAGAGTGTATGAAAATAAATTTCTGGGTGTGATTCTTGAGCACAAAATCTGCTGAAAACCCCATATAAAACATGTGAGAGCAACAGTAGCACGGAGTATTGGAGTGATGGGGAAAGCAAGGCATGTTTTGAATGAGAGAGCACTGTATATTCTGTACATCTCACTTGTGTTACCGTATTTAAATTACTGTGTGGAAGTATGGGGCAACACCTACAAAACCACCTTACAATCACTAAGCACACTACAAAAAAGAGCTATTCGTATAGTAAACAATGTAGGATATCATGAACACACCAATATACTGTATTTAAAATTACACACCTTAAAGATTAAGAATCTGGTAGAATTTAAGACTGCACAAATAATTTATAAATCAAAAAATACACTGCTACCTGTAAACATACAAAAACTGTTCAAAGACAGAGAGGGGGGTTATAACTTTAGAGGGAAACTAAACTTGAAACAGCATTATACTCGGACCAATTTAAAAAGTATGTGTATTTCCATTTGTGGGGTGGTTTTGTGGAATGGTCTTGACGAAACGATTAAACAAAGTATGAATATAATGCAATTTAAAAAAATGTACAAAAGATATATCTTTGAAAAGTACAGTAATGAGGAAGGAGAATGTAAATCTCACAGATGTTAATGGTGCTTGTTCTTTTTGATATTTTTTTGCTTAATAGCTTGATTGGAGTAGTTTTATTTGAATTGTCTGTTTAGTTTATTTTATTGAATTTTGCATTTGTTAATGGTGAAGAATGGGGGTAGGACTTGACAAGCATAGGCTTCTTCCTATCCCTTTTCGAACGAGTCTAATGTGTATTATGTTGAAATTGGCTTTTGATTTTTTAATTTATGTATGTACATATATGTTATGTATATGTGTATATGTGTATATGTGTATATGTATGTATGTATATATGTACATGTATATGTATGTATGTGTGTATGTATTTATGTATATATGTATATATATAATTTTCTTTTTATTTATACATTTTCTTCTTTTCTTTTCTTCTTTTTTTTAAATCGTTCGAAATAAAAGATATAATTCATTCATTCATTGCCGTCTATTCATTGTTCGGTTTCAAGTCTCCACTTTTTCAACTGACCCTCTAGATAAGCTGCTGGGTTTTCTGTGTCCCCAAGTGAGTCCCCCTTCAATGCCTTGGGGCCCACTTTAAGCGGGTAACTGTATCTGAGGGCCTGCCATACCACCTGATTTGATCATTTGCCGTCATCCAGTGGATTACCCGCTGCGTTTGCTACACCTGCCTTTTCCAGGAGTTCTGCCAGTTTCGTGGCTCCTAATACTTTCAACAGTAGTGCCTTTAAATCTCCTATAGCCAACAGTCGTCCTGTGGTTTCCTCCTTAAAGGCCCTTATCCGTTTTCCTGCCCCATCATATATGTTCGGCAGAACGTTTTTCAGCCCTTCGAGGTCCTGTGTCCCCCAAGGAATATATTGTGTCTGTCCTGCTCTTTTCGCAAGCAACGACATCACTCTACTCCCCCGCTCCTGTCTTGTTTCTACTTCCCACTCCAGGGGTTTTATTTGTAAACTTTGCCATGCTGATCCTTCTCGGGCCACTTCTCTTTTCTCCTTCTCCATGCGTGTTCCAAATTTCTTTAATCTAATCTCCATCTGATCCACGGATTCCTTTATCCTTCTTTTGAAATCATCCACTAAATCCTCATCCATTATCCCCCTCACATCTCCCCTATCACTTCCCGATTCCGTTTCCTCCTCACTGCCTCGCCCTCCTTTCAGTGACCACTTGTCCATCACTTTCCAGTCCTGTCTATCACTTTCCTCGCTCCCCCCTTCTGCTGAATAGGATGCCTCAAAATCCCTCTGATTCCTCGGGTCTTGCAGCCTCCTGATATCCCCTTCGAATTCACTTATTTCTTGCTTCATCCTTTCCTTACTTTTTGTCCCCTTCTCTGTTTATATTCCCTTATTTCCTCCTCATCATCCCAAGTTTCGAGTTCTCCCGCTATTGCCACTACTCCTTTCACCAAGGGGCACTGTTTTGCGCTGTCCTGGACAGGGTAGGGAGGGGGATACCCGGGGTCTTTTAAACTGGGATATAAAGTTGATCCTTTCTTCTGAATCCCTTGCCCCTTGGACTGTCTCTCGGGCTCCCTCCCTTCTTCCTTGGACGTGTTCCCTACCAGGTAGGTTCTCCTCAGCCTTTCTCCTTCTGTCCTAAATAACTTAAGCACATCTAATTCCTTTTCCATTTTCTTGTTCCGTGTCTCCGTATTATCTTTGGGTCTATAGTTTTTAATCAACACTTCCATTTCATCACACATGTTTATATCGAAAGTGCCTTCCTTGGGCCACTTTGTAGTCAATTTTTCCATTCTTTTCCCCCACTTCTCAGAGTTCTTTTTGACATCTTCTTTGACTACGGGGAACTTTTTACTTAATATTTCAACCACAGTTACCTTACTCATGGTGGTTGTCTTATTTAGTGCACTTTTTTAATTAATACAGTCACAGTCCTTACTCCTCCTCTGTCCTTGTAGTCATTATATTACCGTACACTATTATTGCTACTCTACATTCTGCTACTCTACGATATTCTACCAATGTTTAAACTGTTTCCGTTATTTGCTTATCTCAAATGCGTATTTTGCCCTACAAACCCCTAGTCACCTAAGGCGGTATCCACAAAATACTTTAATCTGCCTGTACAAACCCCTGGTCTCCCAAGGTGGTATCCACAGAATGCCTCGTCCGTTCAATCCCCTGCTCCCTCAGGGTGGTATCCAAGAGATCTCATTTATATCACACTGTACTTTCTTATCCCAACTATTGTTACTCACCACACAGCACAGCCTTCTTGGAAAATCCTCCGGGTTCCCTTTTTAGAACAATTTAGTGCCAGATTCATTGGATCAGAGAGGCCTTTTTGAACACCCAGACGCTTCTGTGTCTCCAGCGGCCCCCGTCTCAACAGGTTACTAGTCTAAATAAAGCAGAAAACCGCCTACATTTTTTGCGGGTGGCCATCCTTTTCCTGTTGTCCCAGGGAGCCCCCGTGGGGCTAGGAGGCACCCTTGGCTGGTCGTCCTTTACCAAATGGACCTCTTTCTGATCCTGGCGACTACGCCAATTTTGTCGTGGTTACCGAAACTCAGAGTTGGATAAGATGACACAGACACGGAGAATTCTTCGAGAGGTCGAACAGCCTTTATTTGCAAACAATGGTTGGAACACTCAGGAAGACAACCACCTGACTACTCATCTACTGCAGCGACCAGCTCCTTTTTATTACAGGTTTTCAGTCATTTGGTCGACATGGATCTTTTTCACCTTTGCTGACCGGCCATCTCCTTTGCTGACCGGCCATTTTGATTTACTAATTGGAATTTCACGACCTAGGAAACGCTACCAGTAAAATGCCTGCTAAACTTTATTAAACTTCTTAAAAGTGTCTCCACTCCTTCTCCCCCCCTTCTCTCCCCTTCCCTCTCCCTTCTCTTCCCTTCTCTCTCCCTTCTTTCTCCCTTCTCCCTCCTCTTCTCTCTCCTTCACTCCCCTTCTCTCCTCCCCCCCCCCCCCCGTGCTCTTTAAAGGACTTACGCTACTCTGTGGCAGCTGTTTACCTTCCTCTTCATCGCACAGACAGCGCTCCTCCGCTTTCCCTGGCCCCACCTATGCAATGTGTTTGTGTGTGTGTGTTCGCGGTTGGTCGATGCAGCTCGCGGTTTGGTCGATCCAGCTCGCGGTTTCAACGCGGCCGGTTAATCTAGCTCGAGGCTTTCCAGGAGAGTGCCCTCGAGTTTGATGGTCGAAGGCACCTTCTGGACTCGCGGATTAGGTCACCCGTGGGTCAGGCCCTTTCATTTCTTATGTGAGATGTTTTGATGTAATAGTAAAAATGATTAAACTTTCTTCTGAAGTTACTTGTTTCATAGGCTGTTGATATAAGAAATCATTTTAGTGCTAATCTCATCCCTGTAATGAAAATATTTCACAGCAACTCTCACTACCTCTCCAATATATCAATTGCTTATTAATATTACAGTCCTATAACATAATAGCAGCTGTAGTTCTATCAGCTATTTGAAGTTGTACTTTAATATAAAAGTTTAATCATCCTACTGCACACAATTGTGTTATCATTGCAGTGTTCTGGGTGAGATGGTGGTGGGACAGCAGACTAAACGTAACTAAAACTCTGAATTTGTTATTTTCCGGTTTGCGCGAACAGCTTACTCACTGTTCTCCTGCGCTGCGATTACATCAAGTTTTGTTCAGATCGGTGGTCTAATGTAAGAGTTAGCGAGGTTTAAAAAATCTTAAACACCACATGTGCACAGATCGATCTCCTCTCATGCCGTTCAGCACCGCGTGGATTGGTCTTTTTTCCTGTCACTCTGTGGGACGGTCCTCCCCTTCCTGCGACATCTTATCTTTACGGGAGCTGAGGATGGCCGGCGGAGGATTCCAACTGGATACAATTTTCAGATGGACCGGAAACGGGTCAGCCCAACTCGGCCCCGCCCGGCCCGGCACGGCGCGGGAATGTAGCCAAACGGAAAGCAGAGAATCTGATCCCGGTGGAGGAGAATGACTAGCGACCAGCCACTGCTGTGAGACCCAGCTCCAGTCCTATCCCCTCTGGTCCCCTCACTGGCTCCTGCCCCCTCCCTCATGATACCCCCCTCTCCCGCACAAACCCCGTGTTTTCTCAGAGCTCTCTCCCCCAGCCCACACCCCCCTGTCCCCCACAACCCCACCCCCGCGCACACACACACCCCCTTCCTCTCACATTCCGCCTAGCCCACACCCCCCTTACCCCACACACCGACCCTCCCCCACACCCCCTCCCCCACCCCCCCTCCCCCACACACCTCCCCCACACACCCCCCTCCCCCCCTTTCCCCACACCCCCCGCCCCACACAACTGCCTCCCCCACACACCACCCCCTTCCCCACACCCTACCAGCCCACACAACCCCTCCCACACACCCTCCCCCCTCCCACACACATCCCTCACCATCCCACACACACCGTCCAATACACACCCCCCTCCCCTCCCCCACATGCCTCCCGCATACACACCACTCCCCTCCCATCCCCCACACCCCCTCTCCCCCACTGCCCTCCCCCCCACACCCGAGCCACACACCCCTGCCACACCCCACCAACCACCATACACCCCCACGCCACCCCCCCCCTGCTACACCCCTTCCCCGTCACCTCGCTAACATGATAAATGTTGCTGAAAACGTTATCTAGATGCATCAGGAAGTCTGGATCTTTTTTTATTTGATTTGTTGTTTTCATTTTTTTTTTTTCCATCTGTCTCTTGAGAAAACAGGTATTTGGCTCAAGGGTCACTTGAGAATGCATGGAAGTCATTTGAAATAATTGGCCTGAAGCAAAAATAGGCTAAATGAAGCAGAACATACAGTGGTAGAGTATGTTAACTCAAAAAACCTAAAATCTGCATGATTTCTGTGTAAAATACATAATTATGAAGGAAGTATCCCGAGAAGCCATTAAAGTACTCCTAGTTTGTGCTTTTAGTACTTGACAGTAATATTTACCAGAGGTACACAAAATTGCTGGGGAAACTCAGCGGGTGCAGCAGCATCTATGGAGCGAAGGAAATAGGCGACGTTTCGGGCCGAAACCCTTCTTCAGGAATATTTACCAGCTCACAAGTAATAGGAGTTGAATTAGGCCATCCAGTCCTTCGAGTCTGCTATTCAATCATGGCTGATCTCTGCTTCCTTATCCCATTTTTCTGCCTTCTCCCCATAACCTTTGACACCCGTTCTAATCAAGAATGTATCTATGTCTGCCTTAAAAATATGCACTGATGACCTCCACAGTGCCCACAGTTTAACTACCCTCTGACTAAAAAGTTCCTCCTCACCTCCTTTCTAAAAGAGCGCCCTTTAATTCTGAGGCTATGAGCTCTGGCCCAAGACTTTCCCACCAGTGGAAACATCCTTTCCACATCCATTCTATCTATGCCTTTCAGTATTCTGTAAGTTTCAATGAGATCCCCCCTCAACCTTCTAAACTCCAGTGAGTAGAGGCCCAGTGGTGTCAAGCACTCATCATATGCTAACCTACTCATTCCTAGAATCATTCTTATAAACCTCCTCTGAACCCTCTCCAGAGCCGGTACATCCTTTGTCAGATATTGGGCACAAATTTACTCACTATGAATGTATGTCGTGGCATTATGCACCAATGCTACAAACATCCAGTTTAAAAAAATATTTTTTTTTCAGTGTTTATATTAATATGATAAGCTGTGTAATTTCTGAGATAACAATGCCGACACACAATCAATTCATGTTCTGAGAAGTAATGTTAATTCTGGGGTACAGTGCCAAAGCTGGTGTTGATCCATACAACATCCCACAGAAAATAGGTGCAGGAGTAGGCCATTCAGCCCTTCGAGCCAGCACCATTCAATATGATCATGGTTGATCATCCAAAATCAGTATCCCGTTCCTGCTTTCTCCCCATATCCCTTGATTCCATTAGCCCTAAGAGCTAAATCTAACTCTCTCTTGAAAACATCCAGCGAATTAGCCTCCATTGCCTTCTGTGGAAGCGAATTCCACAGAATCACAACTCTCTGGGTGAAAATCCCTGTTGATGCCTAGAGTTGGCATTGGTTCTTTTGGATATATGTAAGGTTTTCTATGTCAGCATTCTGGGTGGTCCTGAGAGATAAATGCATTGTATTTTGAATATTTATTTATTTATTTGTATATTAATATATTTATTTTTATTAGAAGCAATTGTACAAAGAGAAAATAATCGACATAACAGTTATACAATTTCGTACTGCTTCAGTTTTAACATTTTATAAACTAATAACTAGATCGGAAAAAAAGAAAACGGAAAAAAGAGAAAGAAAGAAGAAAAGAAAGAACCAGAGACATATCCCATTGCCCTTCCATACGCCCGCTCACCTGACCCTAGTGTCGGTTTTGAGTTTGTGTTCAGCCATTATGTTGTTGAAGAAATTCAATTAAAGGAGGCCATATTTTGGAAAATTGATCTGGTTTGTCAGTCAAGACAAGCCTTATATTTTCTAGATGCAGCTTCTCGGTTATTTCTGTGATCCACATCTTCACTGTGGGGACTGTTATCTTTTTCCAGAATTTAAGTATGTTTTTTCACAGTTATTAAACCATAGTCAAAGAACCGTCTTTGAGATATCGTTAGATTAGGAGAGCCCTCCGACATTCCTAATATTATTAGTTTTGAATCTGGCTCCAATTGAGTTTTAAGTGTTTTAGAAATAATATTGAATAATTCCGTCCAGAAGTTTTGCTTTTTTTATATGGGATACAAAAGAATGAGTTAGGGTAGCTTCTTGAATGTGACATTTATCACAAAGAGGGGAGGCAGTTGGGACGATCTTGTTCAATTTGGTCTTTGAGTAGTATAACCTATGCAATACTTTAAATTGTATCAGGCAATACCTGGCATTTAAAGAACAGTAGTGTATTTATTGTAGGCTTTCCTCCCATATATCTTTCAGAATGGGTAAACCCAGCTCGTCCTCCCATGCTCGCCAATAAATCTCAGAGGGTGGGGTGTCAATATTTAGAAGTGTTATAAATGTAAGATATCAACTTACTTGTATCGGCATGTCTTTTCAAACAATCGTCTAATATATCTGGACCTATAAGAGGACAGTCTTGTGTATATGTTTTCACGTAATCTCGGATTTGAAGATATCTAAAAAAATTATTGGCATTCAAGTCATATTTCTCCTGTAGTTCTTGAAAAGAGGAGAAAGTCCCCTTCTCATAGAGGTCTCCCACAATATTGATTCCCAGGTTCTTCCATTGAACAAACACCACATCTAAAATAGACTGTTTAAACGAGGAATTATTTGCAATATTGAAGAAGGAGAGACTTATTTCTCAATTTAAGACTGAAATTCAGCTGTTTCCAGATACAGACAGTACTATGTACTATCGGATTTTGCTCATATGTTGACCTATTCAGATGTATTGGAGATAGGAGGATCGAGCCTGTACAAAAAGGCAAACAATCTTCCCTCTCCATTTTTAACTAATTTACATGTGGACATGTATCGTCCAACCAGAAAGTTATATATTTAATATTAGTTGCCCAGTAGTAAAAAAGAAAATTAGGTAGAGCTAATACTCAATTTTCTTTGGATTTGCACAAATGTATTTTATGTATTAGGTGGGTTTTGTAGTCCCAAATAAAGTTAGTGACAATAGAGTCAATTTAAAAAAAAAAAGCTTTTAGGGAGATAAATTGGTATTGATTGGAAAAAGTATAAAAGTTGCGGAAGGAAGATCATCTTTGTGGCATTTAATCTACCTAGAATGGAGATAGGAAGTGTTTTCCATAATTGGATGTATGCATACAATTTGGTGATTAATGGTGGGAAGTATATTTTAAACAAAGATAAATACTTTCTAGTCATGTAAATTCCAAGATATCTAAACTTTTCAGTAACGATTCTGAAAGGAAATTGTTGTAGTTGAGAAGGGTCTTGTTCTTTTATTGGCATGGTTTCACTTTTGTTCCAAATAATTCTGTATCCAGAAAAAGAACCAAATTGTTCTATAATGTTTAAAACATTATAGACCATTCCACTTGGTCGAAAGCCTTTTCTGCATCTAGAAAAGTAATTGTTAGATCTTCATTTGGCATTCTCTGCGAATATATTACGTTAAACAAACGTCTCAAATTATAAAATGAGTGTCGTTTAGGTATAAACCCAGTTTGATCTGGATGTATTAATTTACCGATAACTAGGCTTAATCTATGAGCCAAAGTCTTAGCTAGGATCTTCTGATCCGTATTTAAAAGGGCTATTGCCCTATAGGATCCAGGGTCCTCGAGATTTTTATATATTTTTGGAATTAATGTAATAGTTGATTAAGCAAGAGTTTGTGGTAAAGTCTGTTCTTTAAATACTTGAATGTAAAGGGCTTGTAAGCATGGAGAGATTAAATCATTAAATGTTTTATAAAATTTGTTATTAAGCTCATCCGGGTCAGGAGTTTTTCCACTTTTCAATGACTTAATAATCTCTACAATGTCTTTTGTTGTAATCTCGGCGCCTAATTCATCCTGTTCCCCATCATTAAGAAATGGGAGATTGCAATTCTCAAGAAAGCTTTTCATCTTTGCAGAATCAACTGTTGTTTTTGATGAATATAGTGTTTGGTAGAATTGTAAGAATCTTTCATTGATGTCTTTAGGCAGTGTAAGCAAATCTCGTTTTTCTGATCTAATTTTGTGTATAGTACAGTCATTCTCTAATTTGTGAAGTTGGCAAGCTAGTAGTTTGTGTGGTTTATCACCAAATTCAATTTTGGTTTGTTTAGTATATTGAAATACCCCAATAATTCTTGCTGAGAGAATCTGGTTTAATTTGAATTGCAGCCATCTTATTGTGTTTTACAATGGATGGAGCAGCCGCATTTTATTAGGTCTGTTTTATCTGTTTTTCTAATTCCAATTGTTCCGTCTTATTTTTCTTGTTTTGAAAAGCTTGGTATGCGATAATACAGCCTCGAACATAGGCTTTAAATGTTTCCCACTGCAAGGATGGAGAAATACCGGGGGTGTCGTTTGTCTCAAAAAATGTTTTCATATGTAGCTTCAGATAGTCACAACAACTTGCCTCAGCTAGTATTTGTGGATTAAATCTCCAAAACGGCTGTTTGTTATTCCTTCCTACCAATTTTACTGAAAAAGTAAGGGGACAGTGATCCGAAATAATAATGTTGTGATATTTTGGATAGTAGGTATGAGGGTTATGTTTAGCGTCAACCAAGAAATAGTCAATTTGTGTATAAACTTTACGAACACCTGAATAGAAAGAGTATTCTCTTCCAGAAGGATTGGCAATCCTCCATACATCTCTTATAAGTGTATTGTTTATATAGGTGTTTAAAAGGTCACTTGATTTTGATGTACTTTTCCTTTGATGTGAAGATTTATCCAAGTATTGAACTAATACACAATTTAAATCTCCCCCAATTATCAGATTATGCTGACCAGAGTCTGGAATTGTATTAAATATTTTATTAAAAAATTGGGGATTATCGAAGTTAGGAGCATAAATATTCACCATGGTCAATGGAGTTGAATACAATTCAACTGATATTATAATGTACCTGCCTTCCTTATCAGCTATAGTGGATTTATGTTTGAATGGAATACCTTTACGAATTAGAATTGCTGTACCTCTTGCTTTGGAAGAAAACGTAGAGTGATATAATTGTCCGATCCACTTACCCTTCAGTCTGTTGTGAGCTCCATTTTTGAGATGCGTCTCCTGAAGAAATATTATATCAGTATTAATAGATTTTAAATGGGCCAATATTTAACCCCTTTTAATTGGCTCATGAACACCCTGAACTTTCCAACTACAAAATGTAATTCCTTTCCCCCTATTTTCCTAGCTACATCATCTTGCATTTTAAAGCTTACATGGTCTCTTTTGATTTAAATGGTCCAACACATTATTTGAAATATTTCCTTTAAATGCTGTCCCCATTTCCCCCAACCCCCCGAGATATCTCCAAGAAAAATATGCATTAGTAAAGATAGATGAGATATTTAGTAAAGAATTTATAAAGTGAAAAAGAAAAATAACAAAAATTACAGCATATTAGAATGCTGCTAGTGGATACCACCCAGGTTAGGTTAGTGAAAACTTCTGTAAGATAGATAATGTTCGATAACTCCGCACCTTAAGGAGTTAATAAAAACCAAACAGAAAAAAACGTAAACATATTTAAATCCGTCAGTGAATCAACATTCCCAAGAAATTAAATATCTTAGTGGGATCTAACTAAGTAGTTGAATATTGAAAAATTTAACAAACATAAGGCACTTATTACTTAACTTTCTATTAATACTATTTTGACATTAACAGATTCTAAGTCTGTAGGTTTATAACAACTTATTGATTATAAACACAGTATAAACATTGATTATCATCACAATATAAACTCAGTAAAGTATTACTTATCGCTTGACAGATCCCACAGTGTCCTGGGCAAACTTGAATGCTTTATCAGGATCAGTAAAGAAGGATTCAACCCCTTTATAAGTAACTCGCAATTTGGCAGGATATAATAGGCCAAATCAGAGATCTGGTATATCCCTCAGAATAGCTCTTGACTTGGAGGAGAGTGCTATTTTTTTAACAACTTCAGCAGGAAAGTCTCTGAAGATTTGTATGTTTTCACCATAAAAAGTTAGGTTTCTGTTGCTGGCAACTTTCTGCAGAATATCCTCTAGGACATGGCAGTGATGTACCCTCAGGATCAAATGTCTTGGTGGGGCTGTGCTGTCTGACCGTGCTCTCAGAGCTCTGTGAGCCCGGTCAAGTTGAGATTTTTCATCGAAATAGTGTACATCTTGAATTAGTTGAGCCGTAAAATCTCGAAGATTTTGACCATGTTCTTTGCCTTCTTTCACTCCAACAATCCTTAGGTTCTGACACTTAGAGCGCCCTTTCAAATCTAGACATTTTTCTGTTAGTTTAGTTAGTACCCTGGAGATACGTTCCACCTCAGCCTTCAGCCTGTGTGTTGTCTCGACACTTAGAGCTACAGCAGTTTCCAATTCCCGAATAGCCTCGCTTAGTTTTTGTGAAGTAACAAGAATAGGCTCCAACTTATGGCTGATGTCGGTTTCAAGCCTGTCGATTACCCCATTCAGGTCGGAATTCACCTCCTCTATACGGGCATCAATCTTATCAATCTTGCCACAGATTTCTGCCTTCACAGCCGAAAGTTCCTGACACAGTAGTGAACGGATGGCCTCCAAATCCGGAGGTTGCCTTACTGCTTCCTCTCGGGGGTGTGCCTTAATCAAGTTCGAGGCTTCTTCCTGGCCTTCAATAACTTCTGGTTGATGTTTCCGCGGTTGTTTTGGCAAGCATCTACCGGGCATTTTAAAAGTGCTGGGGTCGCGTTCTGATGACGTCACTTACGCGACTGCTAATCGTCTGCCGGTGAGTAGTTTTAGATCTGTCCGGTTTGAAATTTCAATAGGTTTTTAGCGTTAGATGGTGCGGAGGTGATTAGTGCGTGACCTAAGCCGCCATACCGCCACCGGAAGTATTTTGAATTATGCCACACATTCAACAATAGCCAAGAATATGCTAGAAAGGGTACCCATATGTCTACATTAAAAAAAAGATTATCCAGGTCTAGAAAGCATGCTTCTGGTCTATTGTGTATAGTTCTGGTTAACCAAATACAGGAAGAATGTGAATGCTTTGGACAAGGTGCAAAAGAGGTTTACCAGAAAGATGCCTGGATTAGAGGTTAAACAGACTGGATTGTTTTCTATACAATGGCAGAAGTTGAGGGGAGACCTGATTGAAGTACATAACATTATATAAATAGGGTAGACAGTCAGAACTTTTTTCCCCATGATAGGAATATCGAATACTAGAGGGCATGGCTTTAAGGTGAGATGGGCAAGATGTAAAGGAGATGTGCGAGGAGTGTTTTTTTTTTAACACAAAGGTAGTTGAGCGCCTAGAGCGCACTGTCAGGGATGGCAGTGGGGGCAAAGAGGATAGTGGCCTTTAAGAAGCTTTTTAATAAGCATATAATGTGGATAAATGTGACATTATCCACTTTGGTGGCAAAAACAGGAAAGCAGACTGTTATCTAAATGGTGGCCGATTAGGAAAAGGGGAGATGCAACGAGACCTGGGTGTCATGGTACATCAGTCATTGAAAGTGGGCATGCAGGTGCAGCAGGCAGTGAAGAAAGCGAATGGTATGTTAGCATTCATAGCAAAAGGATTTGAGTATAGGAGCAGAGATGTTCTACTGCAGTTGTACAGGGTCTTGGTGAGACCACACCTGGAGTATTGTGTACAGTTTTGGTCTCCAAATCTGAGGAAGGATATTATTGCCATAGAGGGAGTGCCGAGAAGGTTCACCAGACTGATTCCTGGGATGTCAGGAATTTCATATGAAAAAAGACTGGATAGTCTCGGCTTGTACTCGCTAGAATTTAGGAGATTGAGGGGGGATCTTATAGAAACTTACAAAATTCTTAAGGGGTTGGACAGGCTAGATACAGGAAGATTGTTCAGGATACTGAGTTGGATGATCAGCCATGATCATATTGAATGGCGGTGCAGGCTCGAAGGGCCGAATGGCCTACTCCTGCACCTATTTTCTATGTTTATATGTTTCTATGTTCCCGATGTTGGGGAAGTCCTGGACAAGGGGCCACAGCTTAAGGATAGAGGGGAAATCCTTTAAGACCGAGATGAGAAAAACATTTTTCACACAGAGAGTGGTGAACCTCTGGAACTCTCTGCCACAGAAGGTAGTTGAAGCCAGTTCATTGGCTATATTTAAGAGGGAGTTAGATGTGGCCCTTGTGACTAAAGGGATCAGGGGGTATGGAAAGAAGGCAGGTACAGGATACTGAGTTGGATGATCAGCCATGATTATATTGAATGGCGGTGCAGGCTTGAAGGGCCGAATGGCCTACTCCTGCACCTATTTTCTATGTATCTATGTATATATGCAGAGACTGGAGAGATATGGATTATGTGTACGCAGATAGGACTTGGTCTTGGCATCATGTAGACAAAGGCCCTGTTCCAGTATTGTAGTATTCCATGTTCTCTATTCTATGATCATTATTTAGGAAGTGCTTTAATACTCCAGTCCTCCTTAGATTCAATGTTTTCAAAAGGGAACTGCAGATGCTGGAATATCGAGGGTACACAAAATTTCACCGCAAGAAATGCAACACCTGTCCCTTCACCTCCCCCCTCGACTCCATTCAAGGACCCAAACAGTCGTTCCAGGTGCGACAAAGGTTCACCTGTATCTCCTCCAACCTCATTTACTGCATCCGCTGCTCTAGATGTCAGCTGATTTACATCGGGGAGACCAAGCGTAGGTTGGGCGATCGTTTCGCCGAACACCTCCGCTCAGTCCGCAATAACCTACCTGAACTCCCGGTGGCTCAGCACTTCAACTCCCCCTCCCATTCCCAATCCGACCTCTCTGTCCTGGGTCTCCTCCATTGCCAGAGTGAGCAACAGCGGAAATTGGAGGAACAGCACCTCATATTCCGTCTGGGGACCTTGCGTCCGTATGGCATTAACATTGAATTCTCCCAATTTTGCTAGCCCTTGCTGTCTCCTCCCCTTCCTTAACCCTCTAGCTGTCTCCTCCCATCTGCCCGCCCTCGGGCTCCTCCTCCTCCTCCCCTTTTCCTTCTTTCTCCCCCCCCCCCACCCCCTATCAGTCTGAAGAAGGGTTTCGGACCGAAACGTCGCCTATTTCCTTCGCTCCGTAGATGCTGCTGCACCCGCTGAGTTTCCCCAGCAATTTTGTGTACCCTCCTTAGATTCAAGGAAGCTGTCAGAGTAATGGAAATTTGAAATTGCTGAAGATTATTTTTAAATGGTAAAGGAGAGCAAATTCTGTTTGTTGCACATTATTGATTTTGTTTGTTAGGCACAACATATGGTTCATGAAGTGAATGCAGTTGATGTTGACAACAAGATTTTCAGAAGGTGTTTGATAAAATCCCGCACTAAAAACTCTTCAGCAATATTGAGACTCAAAGGGTCACCAGCAACATGCTTGTGAAACTAGATTATTGAATGATAATAGGTAGAAATTGTTGTATTTCAGCTTAACTGATGGCAGACAATGCTATTCTGAGGTCAGTGTTGTTAACATTGCTTATGTTCAAACACATTCATGTCCCAGACAGGGGATAGCAGCATATTAGTTCCAGTTTTGAAAGAATTGTAAAGCTCAAAAGTGTGCTAAACAAAATATTTCAACAAAGAGAGCACAGATGTGGGATAATTCTAAAGAAAGTATAGAAACAGAGGGGACTTGGGTGGGCTCCGCATAAATTCTTGAAAGTGAATAGGCATGTTGAGTGCTTAGGAATGCATTTGCGGTTCTGGCTGTCACAAGTGGAGGCAATACATACAAAAGCAGGAATATCATGTTGAACCTGTTCAAAACACTCGTTAGACCTCAACTGAAGTGTAGCATCTAATTCCCTTCACCCCACTAATAGGAAAGATGTGATTATCACCCAATAAATAAAATAGAGGGAAGCTGTTGACATTAATGGATGGAACGAGAGTCAAGAGAGGTTTGAAGAAATAACTTTTTTTTGTATGTAGTAGTTATAATCTGAAATTTTCTAAACGTAAGCATTGTGGAAATAGAATCATTATGGGCCTGTCCCACTCAGGTGACTTTTTAGGCAACTGCTGGAGACTATGCAGCTTCCACATGTTCGCCACATGTTCGTAGGTGGTTGCCGGGGAGTCGCCTTCATGGTCATGAGGAGTTCCTGTATTCTGGGAACTAGTCGCGGCCTCATTATGGTTGCCGTGAATTTTTCAACATGTTGAAAAATCAGCGGCGACTAGAATGAAGCCGCCATGGAGAGTAGCGAGAATTCTCGAGCTGTAGATTTGATTTGAATTTTGATTCCTTTATTGTCATTCAGACCTTTCGGACTGAACGAAATTTCATTGCCTGCAGTCATACACAGTAACAATAAACAACAAAACATACAATAAACACAAATTAACATCCACCACAGTGAGTTCACCAAGCACCTCCTCACTGTGATGGAGGCAAAAGTCTCAGTCTCTGTCTCTTCCCTCCTTGTTCTCCCTCTGCGCTGAGGCAATCGATCCAGGCCGAAGATGCCGCTCTCCAGTCCAGCGGACCTCCGTGGTGATGTCGCCGCTGCCGAAAGCCGGACCGCCGTCTCCGCTCCGAGTCAGCCCGCCACAGCCTCAGCACCGAGTCCCGCTGCATCAGCTCCGAATCCCGCAGCCACAGCTCCGAGTCCCGCAGCCTCAGCTCCGAGTCCCGCTGCAACAGCTCCGAGTCCCGCTGCATCAGCTCCAAGTCCCACTGCCTCAGCTCCGAGTCCCGCAGCCTCAGCTCCGGGCCGCCGCAACAGCTCCGAGTCCCGCCACAACAGCTCCGAGTCCCGCAGCCTCAGCTCTGGGCCGCTGCATCAGCTCCGAGTCCCGCTGCATCAGCTCCGAGTCCCGCAGCCTCAGCTCCAAGTCCCGCTGCATCAGCTCCGAGTCACGCAGCCTCAGCTCCGGGCCGCTGCATCAGCTCCGAGTCCTGCAGCCTCAGCTCCGAGTCCCGCTGCAACAGCTCCGAGTCCCACAGTTTCAGCTCCGTGCCGCTGCCGAAAGCTGGAACGCCACATCAGCGAGTCGGGCCACTGCTGCCTCAGCCCCGAAGTCGGCCAGCCTCGCGTTGGTAAGTCCTGGCTGGCTCTGCCTCTGGAGCCTCGAGGTCGGTCGCAGGTTGGAGACCGCCAGCTCCGCCATTAGGCCTCAGCGCAGACGGAGGCAGAGAAGGGGGATACGACAAGCAAAGGTCGCATTCCCCCGAAGGGAGAGACAAAAAAACATGTTTCACCCCCCCACCCCCACCCCCCATAACACAACCTAATAAACTAAAACTTAGCCAAAACAAGACAAAAAAAACAAAAACAAAAAAGTAAAGACAGACGGACTGCAGGCGAGCCGCAGCTGTTAACAGCGCCGCCACTTCTGGACATGATGGGTCGCCAGGAGGTCCTAATGGGTTGCCAGGTCGTCGAAGGTTCTCAGAACTAAGGATAACCGACTGGTAATGTGAAATGTCCACCGAGCTTCACAGCCGTGTATCACTGGCTTCTTAAAAGTTGTCTCCACTCCTTCTCCCCCATTCTCCCCCCTCTCCCCCATCTTCTCCCCCACTCTTTTATAGGACTTACCATACTCTGTGCTTTAGCCATCTTTTTACAGTGCCAACCTTCCTGTTCATCGCGGTGTGTGTCTGTTTCACATTGGCTTTGCACCGTGTGAATTTTTTAGACAGCGCTCCCCCCGCTTGCCCTGTCCGACGACTGTGAAGTTGCCAGCAGTCGCCTGAAAAACCGGCAACTGGTACGGCGACTGTCAGAGTGAAACACACACACACACACACACACACACACACACACACACACACACACACACACACACACACACACACACACACACACACACACACACACACACACACATACACATACACATACACATACACATACACACACACACACACACATATATATATTATATTATATATATATATATATAAGTGCAGTTTCATACCACTTCAAGAAGGGCCACCAAATTCAGGTGCAGTTTCCTACCACTTCAAGCAGGGTGCAAGTCCACCAAATTCAAGTGCATGTTCTACCACTTCAAGCATGGTGCAAGGCCACCAAATTCATGTGCAGTTACATACCATTTCATGCAGGGTGCAAGGCATTCACATTCAAATGCAGTTTCATGCCATTTCATGCAGGGTGCAAGGCCATCACATTCAAATGCAGTTTCATGCCATTTCATGCAGGGTGCAAGGCCACCACATGCAAATGCAGTTTCATACCATTTCAAGCAGGGTGAAACCACCATGAAACCACCATAAAACCACACAAAACACCACACTCACAGTTCAGTGGATATTCGGTGTGTTCAGTTGATTCACAGCTCAGACAGAGTCAATACCTCTCTCTCCCCATCATGCAGAGACTGAGCCACACCCACACTTCCGGGTTTTATAATCCCTTCCCCCTCCCACCGGAAAAGGTGTGGCCTTCATGGCATGATTGACAGGAGAGAGATCCTCAACATTTATTCAACACTAATAACACTTTTATTTTTCATTGATGGGAAGAATCCTCTGCACCTGATGAGCGGAAGGGGACTGAGTAAGATGGCCAAACATCACAGCCGTAAATGGTAGCGTTTTATCTAAAATCAATATATTGTGCAAACAGGAATTTGTCAAGTTTAGACCCCCTACCATATGCAATGCTTTTACTTCAAACCAAACCCCCATCCAACTATTTGCAGCGCTTTTACTTCAACCCAAAACCCCACCCAACCATTTGCAGTGCTTTTACTTCAACCCAAAACTCTACCCAACCATTTGCAGTGCTTTTACTTCAACCCACAACCCCACCCACCCACTCATTTGCAGTGCTTTTACTTCAACCCAAAACCCCACCCAAGCATTTGCAGTGCTTTTACTTCTACCCAAAACCCCACCCAAACAATTGCAGTGCTTTTACTTCAACCCAAAACCCCACCCAACCATTTGCAGTGCTTTTACTTCACCCCAAACCCTCGCCAACCATTTACAGTGCTTTTACTTCAAACCAACCACATTTTCATTTTCATTCCGCATTAAGGGCACTCAAGGTCAGTAAAACCACACTCACAGTTTAGTAGACATGTGTTCAGTGTTATTCATAACTCAGACTGAGAGACGTGACCCTCTCACTTCCCCCATCTTGCAGAGACTGACTGAGGCACAACAATTCCGGGTTCTATAGTCCCTTTCCCCTCCCACCAGCAGGGGCAGCAGAGAGAATGTCATCATTTTCAAAACATTAATTACTCTCTTATGTTTCATCCATGGGAAAAATCATCTTGTCCTGCGCAGCGGAGGGGGACTCTGAGTAAGCGGGCCAAAAATCACAGCCGTAAGTGGTAGCTTTTTTTCTAAAATCATGAAACAGAAAAACAGGAAGTGGTCAAGATCTTACTTTCAGTAATATATATATATATATATATATATATGGATATATAGATATATAGATATACACATATACACACACGCATACATACGTACACACAAACAAAAACATTCTTTACCTTGAATTCAATACTCGCATTTCTATTCTTATCTCACACTTATTGTCTTTTCATCTCTGGTCTTTGCCTGGCTGTCTGTCTATCCAAAACACACTTCAACTGTTTCCACCTATAACTCGCCAGGCTTTATACTACTCCCACATCTCTTCCATTTTTCTCCCTCCCTCCACCACAATCAGTCTGAAGAAAGGTCCTGATTCAAAACATTACCTATCCCTCTTCTACAGAGATGCTGCCTGACCCATTAAGTTCTTCTTCATTCATGTCCATCATCTAAGTTTCAAATCTTCGGCCAGGCTCTTGCACAGTGGACAGCCTTCTCGTTTGCCACCGCTAGATCTTCCAGGCAGCATTGTTCACCGAGAAGTGGGCATCTTAGTAGGCGTGGCATGGATTGTACAGATGTTCCACATTCACATTCTGTGTCTGCCGCATCTGCATAGCCCCATTTGCTCATATTGGTCTTGCATCAGCCCATCTCTATTGAGGGACTTCCAAGTCTTCCAATCACACCTGTGACCAAGTGGTAGCTGTTCCTTGGTTGGGATTGGCATCTTTACATGG
This sequence comes from Amblyraja radiata, assembly GCF_010909765.2. Lineage (NCBI taxonomy): Eukaryota > Metazoa > Chordata > Chondrichthyes > Rajiformes > Rajidae > Amblyraja > Amblyraja radiata. The sequence continues at coordinate 59,261,542 of NC_045961.1, forward strand.
TGGTGGTTTACACTGTGTTTCTTTTCCCTCAAGGCTAGTCTGGTTGCTTGAGGAGACTGTGACAATGGCTGGAATGTGTGAAGGCAGCTCTTCCTCGACTTCAGCTGTTTTGGGGCTGGGTGATGGGAGTGACAGGAATGGCGGGAGTCCCCAATTTGCCTACTACATTCAGTTCTACCACAAATGATCTGCGGATTACTGATGGAGCAATACCTGCCAAGACATGCAAGCTATCCACACCCGTTGGTTTTAGGCAGCCAGTGATGCATCTGCAGCTGTCATTAAGGGCAATATCATCTTTCTTTGCATGAGATGATCTCTCCCAAACAGGATAAGCATACTCTGCAACAGAGTAGCACAGCACAAGTTGACCGCAGTGTGGATGCATTGGTACCCCACGACAGCGCTGCACTCTAACGTAACAGCAGATCAGGTTGCTCACCAGCTGCTTCTGAACGGCAAACCACCACACAAGAAGCGCCACAATAGGAGTCTATGGCATCAGGGTGATAGAGAGTCAACCTGGTACTTTAACAACAAGGAACTTCAGACAGCAATCGATTCCCTCAAGAACGACAAGGCAGCTGGCCTTGATGACATTCGCACAGAATAGATCAAACATTTTGGGCAGATTACACAAGAGTGGATCCTCTTGCTGTTCAACAATTGTGTTACCCATTAAGTTACTCCAGCACTTTGTTTTCTCCATACAGCATCACTTTTATCTTAAAACAAGAAAAAGTACATAAATAGAGAGATACATGCAATCATCTCTATCAACAAAGTGATCTTATTAAGCCCATCTTTTGACCTGCATGTATGTAATGAATATCTTGACACTACAAGAAATCTTCAAATAAATAATTGTAATTATATGGTGTGATGCTATGCATGTTAAAGGATACATGTGTTAAGTGATTTTGTGACAACATTAATTTTCATGCCAAACATATAACAGGGAGGAAGAATAAATACTGTTATTACTGAGTGTGAGTTTATGTTTGACCACAACCTATTTTTTACTGGCTGAAATTGTAAGAATGATGAACACAAATAAATCAAGTATACAAATTAATTAATGCATTAAAACATACTCACATCTGCCAGCTTTGACAAAAATTTAGAATTTTCTTAAAGATGAAATAAAAATTGAATGATTGTTGAGTAGGTTTTTATAGACTGCTTGTCTGCCCCTACCCTGATATGTTAACGGGCAGTAATTAAATTAGCATTGGATGTGCAGAAGTCTTGACTAAATATTTTTAGTAAATTATAACAAATATAAATGTCCTTATTCTGTGGTGAAATAAAATTGAGAGATTACAGCAATGTGCCTGAAACATTAGGATATTCTAGAATATTATTTCCTTTTCTCTATACTCCAGTGTTATAATATGAACCGTGGCCACAGTAGTATTGCAATTGCCCTGAGGATCAAGTCAAGTCTAATTGAGTTTATTGTCACATGAAGTAATACGCAACAGCATTAGAAGCACATAGGCTCAAACAACACAGGGGAGAGCGAGAGCGAGAGCGAGAGAGAGAGAGAGAGAGAGAGAGAGAGAGAGAGAGAGAGAGAGAGAGAGAGAGAGAGAGAGAGAGAGAGAGAGAGAGAGAGAGAGAGAGAGAGAGAGAGAGAGAATTGGAGAGAGAGAGAGAGTTCTCCCTTCTGCCTCACGACCACTGTTGGCTGCCCTTTGTGAGGTGATTGGAGACCAAAACCAGTTACCCTTTAGATATCCCTCTGCCCTCCATCTCCCTCTCACTACCTCCCTCTCCCTCCTTCTTTAGAGAAGGGGGGGAGGGAGGGAAGGAAGGGGGGAGAGGGGGGAGAGGGCGAAGGGGAGAGAGGAATGTGCCGTGCTTGGTGGAGATTAAAAGCATTGGCAATTGACGACATGTCCAGCAATATAGGAACAATTACAATCTTGAAACAACTGAATAAGTCCTTCAGAAGGGCGACAGAAGATCCTTCAGGAGGGTGGACCCTCGGAAAGCATCTGGACTTGATGGTATACATTATTGTGTTCTCAAAACCTGCATGAAGGAACTGGCTGGAGGTTTTGAAGACATCTACAACCACTCTTTACTAAGGTCTGACGTTCAGACTTGCTTTAAGAGGGCATCAATATTGTTGGTGGCCAAGAAGAATAGCTGATATGCCCCGATGACTACTGACCAGTAGCATTTACGTCCATGGTGATGAAATGCTTTGAGAGGTTTGGTATGGGGCATATCAATTCCTTATTAACAAGAATCCAAATCTACTACAATTTGCATACTGCCACAATAGATTAATAAGGCTGTGATTTCACTGTGTCTCCTCTCTGCACTGGACCGCTTGGACACTAAAATACACATACGTCAGGCTGTTGGTCGTAGACTACAGCTCGGCATTCATGACTACATGATTAAGGATGATTTAATTTCACTCATTTTGTTTTAGTTCCGAGGTGGCAGACGTCTAACATGAGGACCGTACATTCTTCACAAAGAGGACAGGAGGTGGTAGATAATTAATTGTGTAAGAAGTTACTGCAGATGCTGGTTTAAACCAAAGATAGACACAAAAAGCTGGAGTAACTCAGCGGGACAGGCAGCATCTCTGGAGATGGATGACGTTTCGGTTTGAGACCCTTCTTCAGAGTCTGGACCTTACACCAGCTTTTTGTGTCTATCTTCTGTAGATAATTAGTTCTTTGGTGTGCTTGTGATGCACAGACTTCAATGACATTCCAAAAGCTCCTTCTCAACTGTGTGCTTGTGGACCAGGAGTCAGTGAAGTGCTGCGCTTATTCAAGGATGATTTGACAACATCCTTGAATCTTTTTACCAGTATCTACAAGGCTAAATGAAATTATTTTCTGCATATTATTTATTTCATTAATGAACAACTCTCTACACTGAACCTTTTGACATTCCACTCTTGTCTAGCTTCCACCAGATGTCAGTATCTGCACTGCTGCATGTTGTCTGCCAAATAATAATTTTCCATTCTATTTTCATGTATTTAGATCTGTCCTATGGATTGGAACTTTACCAGGAGCTGAATTTGATAAGCGCCAAATGCACTCTGAAAACAACATGCATATAATCTACATTATCTCCTAAAACAAATACAATAAAATTAAACGTCAATCTCCCATTTCTTGCACCAGACTGACTGTTTAGCTCATTCTCTCAAGCAGAATTTCCTTAATCTTTTTAAAATACTTACTCAGCTTTGGAATTATAGTTTAAAGGTCTTTATTTTATTAGGTCATTTCCCTGCTCCTTTTACCTGTGATAATTCCAGTACAGGTGCACATCCTTTTATCCGAAAGCCTTGGGACCAGACACTTTTCGTAATTCGGAATTTTTCGGCTTTCGGAATGGAAGATTTTTAGCGTAGATTTTAACGGCTGGCTCAGTGGTAGAGTGCTCGGCTCATATCCGCAAGGTCGCAAGTTTGCGCCTCGATCCCGGCAGTTACTCGATCGCGAGTTTGAGTCTTCAATGTAGTTTTTTCTTGCAGAATAGGAGAGAATAGGGAGGGTTAGGCTGGGATTATTCTCTGCGGGATGATCTTAGTGCGGGAGACAAGTGTAGGAGAGGTGTACTGACTGTGTGGGCAGAACTTTGGAAGTGATTGCCCACCATTCTCAAAAGCCGCTGTGTCTCCCTGTCCCTGAGATAGCAGGGGGCGATCAAACAGCACAATACCCCCCTCCCCCTCCAACTCCAGAGGAATCCGCTCCCCGATGGGCCTCTACGGCGACATGGCAGTTCGCCCACAGCCCGAGTTGCGCCACCCCAAGAACAAGACGTACCTTGCACACCATCAGCTTCTGCCCCTACGGGGAGCGTGTTCCTCTGGAGTTGGAGCGGGGCTGGGCTGGAGTTGCTGATCTGGGATCTCCGTGCTTGCAGTGGGCCTGGGGGTCGGTGTCCCGATGAGGGGGCGCAGCTCGGGCTGTGGGCGAACTGCCACTTGTCGCCGTAGCGGCCCATCGGGGAGCGGCTTCTGGTGGTCCTGACGTCTCCGGCCACCCCCCTGTACAGGAGCTGAGACTACACTGTACCGCCCTTGCAGGTGAGCAGGAGAGTGGGGTTGTATGCAGTTGCAGAGGGAGGGGGCAAGGGTGGTACAGTTCCCAGTCTCAGCTCCTGTACAGGGGGGGGGGGGGTGGCTGGAGACATCAGGACCAACAGGAACCCGCTCCCCGATGGGCCGCTACAGCGACAAGTGGCAGTTCGCCCACAGCCCGAGCTGTGCCCCCTCATCCGCAACCCGGGTTCCTCTGGAGTTGGAACGGGGCTGGGCTAGAGTTGCTGCTGGCTGTGAGTCTCTGGGATCTCCGTGCTTGCAGTCAGTGTCCCGTTGGTCCTGACGTCTCCGGCCACCCCCTGGACAGGAGCTGAGACTGGGAACTGTACCGCCCTTGCCTCCTCCCTCTGCAACTGCAAACAACCCCACTCTCCTGCTCACCTGCAAGGGCGGTACAGTGTAGTCTCAGCTCCTGTACAGGGGGGGTGGCCGGAGATGTCACAGCCCGAGCTGCGCCCCCTCATCCGCAACCCTAAGAACAAGACGTACCTTGCACACCATCAGCTTCTGTCCCTACTGGGAGCGTGTTCCTCTGGAGTTGGAACGGGGCTGGGCTGCTGCTGGCTGTGGGTCTCTGGGATTCCCGTGCTTGCAGTGGGCCTGGAGGTCGGTGTCCCGTTGGTCCTGACGTCTCCGGTGACTGGCACTGACCTGCTGGCATCGCCGACGTGAAGACAATGCAAAGCCCCCGTGCCGGTGCAATGGGCGGGAAGCTGGAGAGGGGGGGAAGGGGTCACACACATGGCCGGGAAGCAGAAGGGTGCAGGTGGGGTGAAACTGAAGGGAGCGACCGTGGGAACTTTTTAACTCAGCGGGCAGGCAGCAGCAGATTGTCAATTATTAACCCTCCCGCGCAATATACCCTCACCTTCTCTTTTATGAATGGGGATTTAGTTCCCCTTTCTTCAAGGACCGACCGGAGGCTCCGCTGTCACCTCTGCGGGCCACCCTCGGTGAACGACTTCAAGGACCTTTCTTCAAGGACCGAAAAAATGTCCGCTATTCGGAGCTTTTCGTTATTTGGAATTTCAGATAAAAGGTTGTGCACCTGTATTTGCACCCCTTAGTCGGTTCAGTGAAAACACCGACTAGAATACTTTAAATATCTTTTATTTCACCTAGGTGATCTTGCTTCTCTGTCCTGCTCTGGGAAGCTCACTAGCTCCAGCACAGCCAAGGAGAAACATGTGCTCAAACAAAGCAATTAGCATATATATATGATTAATACAGTGCGAGATAACTTACAAAGGGCGGTAATTCTAGACCAATTACGGGCTAAGGATAGGCAGAGGTGAAGAGATGGGTCTTGAGGCGGGACTGGAAGATGGTGAGGGACACGGAATTGCGGATCAGTTGGGGGAGGGAGTTCCAGAGCCTGGGAGCTGCCCTGGAGAAGGCTCTGTCCCCAAAACTGCGGAGGTTGGACTTGTGGATGGAGAGGAGACCGGCTGATGTGGATCTGAGTGACCGTGAGGGTTGGTAGGGGGAGAGGAGGTCAATGAGATATGGGGGGGCCAGATGGTGGAGGGCTTTGTAGGTGAGGATCAGGATTTTGTAGGTGATCCGGTGGGAGATGGGAAGCCAGTGAAGTTGTTTGAGGACTGGAGTGATGTGATGCCAGGATTTGGTGTGGGTGATGAGTCGGGCGGCTGCGTTCTGGACCAGTTGGAGTTGGTTGATGTAGGTGGAGCTGATGCCAAGGAGAAGTGAGTTGCATTAGTCCAGTCGGGAGGAGATGAAGGCATGGATGAGTCTTTCAGCAGCGGGAGGTGTGAGAGAGGGTCTGAGTTTGGCGATGTTGCGGAGATGAAAGAAGGAGGTTTTAATGACATGGCGGATGTGAGGCTCAAGGAAGAGGGTGGAATCAAAGATCACGCCAAGGTTGCGGGCCTGGGGAGATGGGGAGACAGTGGTGCCGTCGATGGTGAGAGTGGGGTTATTGATTTTGCTGAGCCATTAGCACTGCCATTCAATGTGATCATAGCTGATCATCCACAATCAGGAAGTTTAAAATATTTAAAAGTTACAAAAATAGTTTCAGCTTAAACTAGTAAAGACAGTCTGTTACCATTCTCCTTTTTATTGCAAATCCAGCAGAAAATGCATACCCTTGCTCCTATTACACTAACAAGGCTAACAGATGTTTATGCTATTTTTCCCATAACACCAGCGAGATAACAAGCACAACTTCATGAATGTCTCCTCTATAATATAAACATTAAGAAGATGTTCTGCCACTCTGCTCCTACCCTTGCTCTATAAGATTATAATGTGCATCATTAAAGTAAAAATAAATTAAAAATGCTTGATCTGCAGAAAAATAGCCGTTTCATCATAACCATATGTGGGCTAACCCATCCTCTCTCGGAAGAACCAGTCAATCTTAAGAAGTTGTCAATCTTAAGAAGCAGTCAATCTTAAGAAGCAAGAGGCGGTACTATGCTCTGTAAGATTAAATATTGCTGAATCGCTGATTATTGAGGTATAAATATATCTACTAAACATTGCCCCTGTGTGTGGGGATAGAGTGAACATATAATCTGTATATTACATACTGTAAGAGTTCACAGCCACACCCGCCTGGCGAAATAAAGATTGTACTACTTGATTACTGATTTTATTTGCGTTTTTGTCTGTTAAAGAGAAAATGAACCACAACATTAGCGTAGTTGAGCAGGTCTTGCTGGAAACAATCGCTGAAGACTGAGGAAGAGGCTACAGTTTGGCCGGGGTCTCTAAGGGGGAAAGAAAGTGCACTATCAAACCCCTTGAGTCGGAACTTCTTAGAGAACCCGGGAACATTATGGTCCATCGTCCGAAGTGATCTGGTTCCCTGCCAAGATCTTTCAGAGCAGACAACGCAAGGCAAGACAAGTTTTGGGATTGTTGACTCAGACTAAGTAGGCTGCCTGAGGTATTAAGCCGATATTGAGCCAGTAATGGGATAGGCTCGGGATAAGAGTAATGTGGGAGTTCCGGTGCACGTGGGAGCTTTGGTACAGCATATGTGTTATTTGGATCCAGGAAAACCTAAAGATTACATAATGAATAAAAAAAGAGAGAATATGGTTGGCCAACATAATATTAAACAATGGGTATGTAAAAATGGAAACCTAAGCAAAATATCCCCGGGGACCCCTTGTCTGACATAGCGACCCTGTTTACAGAGAGAGGGGGATGTGTAGCAAATTCGGGGAGGGAAACAATTGGAAATAGGGTAGACCACCTCCCCCGTGCCCTGACCACCAGTCACTAACAGCAGGAGCTAGGACACTCAGATCCTGTGAAGAGAAAGGGGCTCCAGTACACCTGCAGGGAATGGCACCCCCAGAAGAAGGAGGAAGAAGAAGGGAGAGGGCTTAAGGCAGAAGAGGAAGAGCAGTAATGAATCCAGCAGTGAGAGAGTTAAACAACACAGAGCACCAGAGAAAGGGAAACAAAAGATAAAGCAGGATGTCGAGCTGGTGGCTTTCGAGGCACTGTACCTTAACTAACCTGCAAGAATCGTGGCTGCTCATTTTTCCCCCAAGAACTTTAACATTTTGCAGCCAACAGTCTGTACAGTTTAAAACAAACTTGAAACAAACAACTCTGACCTGTTTGTTAACAGCTCATCTCCCTGGTGGAGAGAGAGGGGAAAGCCTGTGAGTAATCGGGCAAATGTGAGGTGTGGCAAGACTCTGAATGACAGGGAATCGAACCAATCCCATTTCTGGGCTTGGTTAATTTCTACCGGCAGTGGATACATTGCTGGTGTCTCCGCCAGGGCACCACAGCAACTCTCTCTCTAACTCTCTCACTCCAACAAGAAGAAGACTTTTGCAACTTAAAAAACAGTGCTTGCTACTGCACCAGCTACTGCATGCCTTAACCCTCCGAGTAACTGGCCATTGTTAAGTGCAATGCCCATACAAGTGGCCACAATGAAGTCTCCCAGGGGAATGCCCCAGCTGACTTTATTGCCCACACAGCAGATTACGAATTTTGCACATTGATCCCCACAGAAACAAAGATTCTAGTAGACATAACGGCTCTTTCAGACAAGGGAAGGTAAAGTTAATGTTATGAGGATTGTTGAGAATTGTAAAGAAACAGCAACAATGTGCTTCAATTTGATTTCTGTGTAAAATATAAATCAAGACAAATGCATTTGCAACAATTAAAATTTATTTTAGCAGGGATAATAAAGGGGGGTGCAGGAGGAGCTGAGAAATTTTATTACATAATTATGCCTTCCTCCAACTTTCATATTAAATTTGTACCTGATGTTTTTTTCTTTTACACTATATACACTTCCTTACGCATGCTGATGGGGTGGAAGATTGCAACCTTCTCGCCCTGTTTTGACTAAAGCAACCAACTCGACATGCACAAACGGAAGATCAAATAGAACAAGTTGTCCTACAACGTTAGGCTGTGCATGCCACACGAAAGAAGACGCATGCTGATAAGGTGGGAAGAGAATGTGGAAAGTAACTTACACTTTGAAGCTTTTAATGAAATTACCTATGTCTAAGAGAGAGAGAGTCCAAAGTGTGTTTTAGATTGAGACCATTCTTCAGTATGTGTTGTATTTATGAACAAAGTATGAACATTTTTGGTGAATGATTTGTTAAAATGTCTTGGTCAGTAAAGTTAGTGGAGCACTGACCTTGGCTAGCAAAGCAACTTTCTAGTTGTGTTTGACTACATCTTGTAGTTATGTGAGGAAATGAAATCCTGTATCTCCAGTGGTATAAACTCAAGGTTATGTAAATGTCTGGCTGACAAATAACATTTTCCTCTGATGCAGCCTATCTATGAAATTTGTCTACAGGACAGTTATCTTATTGTTTTTTCTTAATTTATATTTAAGAAGTATATGGCTTCTGTTTTATAATTCACCAAAGCTAGCTTGGTCAAGGTTAACAACACAACAGCACAAGACATAGTGCCTTTGCCTTATAATATCATAAATATCAAAATGTAAATTTCTCATTTTTAGGTGTATCAAAGTTTTAAGAGTTGTGCATGATTTCCTTGAGGAGTGTATAACTGTGTTTTTCTCTTGAGTGAGAATTTTATTGCTTTAACGTGTGTGAATATCTGAGATTCAGCCTATTACATGAGGTGTGGAAATTTATGAGTGAATGGCACAGAAAAGCAGGTGTAGAGTGAGTGAGTTTAAAGACTATGCCTTGTTAGTGGAACCAGTTCTTGGTGAATGTTGAATTAATCACATAATTAAGATGAAATAGGATGTCATTGAATGAGCTAGCTCATTTACGTGATAAATCTTTGTAGAATCTCATGTGTTTTAAAAGATTGTGTCTCTTTAAGAAGTTGCAGTTGTATGGGCGTTGAGCCGGACAAAGTTATTTTCATTTCCTTTGCTCTGAAAATGTATTGGCTATCTATGTGGAAATTAACTGTTTAATCTCTGTCTTCTCAACTTTTATTAAACAGCGGATGTAGCTCAGCAAGAAACTGTTCATTTTCTTCGCCCCTTAACCTGGCATAAGGATTGGTGACCTTGTTGGTATATTAAGTTTGTTTTCTGCCTATTTCTTACCTTTTGAATTTAATTCAAGAGGAATCTGTATTGAGCACTGGCTATGTGAGATTCAGATTGAGGTGTTGGATGAGAATTGGGAATAATTTTTAAATTGTTTTTTCTTCATAATGACCTTTATAAAGGGTCTGCCTTGTAAGTAGTTAAAGAGTTTAAGTAAAGCATTGACTGAGACTGGACAGGACCTTAGTGTGAATTAATTACATATGCACAGCATTTGAACTAAACCTTGTTAGTCTTACAGAAACCACTGAACCAGAAAAACGCAGAAACCACTATCAGCTGACCATAATGGCGAATCCCTACAACCAGGCGATTACAAACTGATAAGAAATTGGGATCGGAGGAATTTGGGAGAACGGTAGAAGGAGCCCTTCCCAGTACTACTGACTACACCTACCTACAGTGAAAGTCAAAAATAATCCTCATTGGATACACCAAACTTATTGCAAAATAATTGGAAACTGGAAAAAGGAAGTATGAACATGGATGTCCTCCTGCAAGACTGGAGGTAGAAGGAAGCCATACACAAAAATTAAAAAAAGGCTAGAAGTTACAGTATCTTGTTAAAACCAGCCATGAAAATAAGTGAACGCACTGCACTGAATTATATACATGCCTTCTTAATCCAGGATACTTGGAACGAGTCTCCCCCTGGTTGAATAAATTTGAACAATTAACAGTGACCCCTAATTTGTTCTTTGGGGTCCTGAGATTAGGAATAAAACCAAAGGGATCGATTTGAGATGGGAGACACCTCTGAGTCACACTTAATCGTCACTGCTAGACCTCCAGCAACAGCAAAATAAATAGGAAAAATTATAAATGGCTGAAGGACAAACAGAATAAATTGTGTTTGTCATGTTTTAAAGTTGCCAATGACACAGAAGGAAAGTTCACATGGGTCAGAAAGGAATGGGACACTATGAAAAGCAACAGCTGCCTACTGAGGATCTGCCTACTACGGCTCTGGTCCAAATACCCTACAAACTATGGGCAAATCATAAGAATCATGTGGGATGAGTGTATTCAGCCCCTGAACCTAAACTGACTCTAAAAAGGGGAGTTGCCTTGCCATGAATTAAAACAGTATTGACTGGCCCTGGAGGCTGAAGAAGGGATAGCTATGGTCTTTATGATTGACATAATTGCCTTTATTGCAACGAGCACTATTAGTGAAAATGCAAAGTCTGTGAAATAGAACCCGAAAGTGGGCAGATGTAATGAATAGTGTTTTGTCTAAGGCCTGAGAGCTATTTAAAATAGTCCTTTAGTACCTGATACCAATATTATTCTTTCATCTATAACGGCAGAAGCTGACACCTTTACAGTAATTGACCTACGTTCAGCCCTTTTCCCCATATCCCTCCTTAAAGACCGATAGCCTATTGTTCAATGGCTTTACCAGCAGTGGTGGAATAACATGCCAGCCTGCTTACCCGCTGTTATGGTAAGGGCTATGGTAAGGTAAATAAGCTTTTTTTAATCTGATTTTAGGTTTTTTAACTGGGGGCACTGCACTTTTTTTAGTATGTTTAAAAGTCTGTTTTTAATGTTTCTTTGTGTGTTATGTGTGGGGGGTGGTGTGGGGGGGGGTAAGGGGGAAACCGTTTCGGCCGCCTCTTCCATGGAGAGGCAACTTTTTCAGGTCGCCTCCCCCGTGGCCTAACAGCAAGGATCGGCGCCGACTTTCCCGGAGACGCGCCCGGAGCTTCAGCGGCGGGCGCAGCGTGGACTCTCGGCGCGGAGTGGGTGAGACCTCGCTGAAGGGGAACGCTCCGTTACGCTGGCCCGCGGCAGCCGGCAGCCTGAAGCAGCGGTCTGCAGAACTCCAGCTGGTGCGGCGTCTACAACCCGGGATCTCACGTGGAGGACCCGGGGGAAGAAGCTTCCACCGCCGGCCCGCGGCCATCTTCTACCGCGGGCGCGGTATGGACTTAACATCACCCCAGGAGGGGAGCTTCGACCGCCGGCCCTGCAGACTGCGGTGCTTCTGGCTGCGGCACGGCAGGTACTTTAAAACTTTGACCGCCGGCCTGCGGCCTACACCAGCCTGAAGCCGCGGTCTCTGGTTGGGAAGAGCCGATCCTGGACTCACCTTGACTTTGACTTTGTCCCTTACCATCTGGACGCCCGCAGCAACGGCTGTGGAGGATGGTGGTCCCGGCCACGGGGGAAAATGGAGGAGGACTGGCCAACTCTGTGCCTTCCACCACAGTGATGAATGCTGTGGTGGATGTTTGTGTAAAATTTATATTGTGTTTGTGTGTTCTTTATTATTGTACCGCTGCTGGCAACCCAAATACCACCGACCTTGGTTGTGTGGCAAATAAATTATTTCAAATTATTTCAATTTCAATTCAATTCATTAGGATGTTGGGTTTGTGCCATAACCCATTAGGACTTAAATGACAGATTCAAACCAAATTATAATCAGACACATAATGCTTCTAGTTCATGGTATCTTGTAACATTTGAATTTATGGATGTTAATCTCTTAAAGAAGCTAAAAACTAACCTGCAGGTCCCACAGTCATGGATAAATGACATGAAGCAATTCACTGGGGGATTTGTATAAGAGCTAACGCCAACAGTGTGAAACGCATGAATTCTGAATATTACTATTAATTTCAGGTTGACAGTGACATGCATGGTTACAATTAAGTAAATTGAGATGCTGGCCATTCAGTTGTCTGGATAGACGTTGGGATACTATATTACACTATGTATACACTAAGGAATAAGGAAGTTTGAAAGATTTAAAAGTTACAAAAATGGATTCAGCTGAAACTAGAAGTAAAGACAGACTGTTACCTTTCTCGTATTAATTGCAAAGCCAGCAGAAAACCCTTACCCTTGCTCCTATTACACTAACAAGGCTAACAAAGATGTTTATGTTCTTTGTCCCATAACACAAGCAAGATAACAAGAACAACTTCATGAATGTCTCCTCTATAATATAAACATTAAGAGGATGTTCAGACACTCTGCTCCTACCCTTGCTCTATAAGATTATAATGTGCGTCATTAAAGTAAAAATAACAAAATGTTTGATCTGCAGAAAAATAGCCTTCTCATCATAACCATATGTGGACTAACCCTTCCTCTCTCGGAAGAATCTGTCAATCTTAAGTAGCTGTCAATCTTAAGTAGCTGCCAATCTTAAGAAGCAAGAGGCGGTACTATGCTCTGTAAGATAAAATATTGCAGAATCGTTGATTACTGAGGTATAAATATATCTACTTAAACACTGCCCATGTGTGTGGGGATAGAGTGAACCTTTAGTCTGTACATTACATACTGTAAATGTTTACAGCCACACCCGCCTGGTGAAATAAAGATTGTACTACTTGATTACTGATTTTATTTGCGTTTTTGTCTGTGAAAGAGAAACTGAACCACAACACTGTTCCTGCCTCTAGCATGTCCAAACTCTTAATAATCTTGTATTTTTCAATAACATAAACCTCTCATCCTTCCAAATTCCAGAGTCTACAAGCCCAGCCGCTCCATTCTCTTAGCATATGACAGTTCTGCCATCCCGGGAATTAACCTTGTGAACCTACGCTGAACTCCCTCAATAACAAGAATGTCCTTCCTCAAATTTGGAGACCAAAACTGCACACAATACTCCAGGTGTGCTCTCACTAGGGCCCTGTACAACTTCAGAAGGACCTATTTTCTCCTATACTCAACTCCTCTTGTTATGAAGGCCAAAATATAACCATATAACCATATAACAATTACAGCATGGAGACAGGCCATCTCGGCCTTACAAGACCGTGCCGAACAATTATTTTCCCCTAATCCCATCTACCTGCACTCAGACCATAACCCTCCATTCCTTTCCCATCCATATACCTATCATACCATTCCTAACATGCCATTCCTAACATGCCATTCGCTTTCTTCACTGCATGCTTACTATCATTGTTGAATGGTGCATGCTTAATACATGCTTACTTTCATTGACTGATGAACAAGGACACCCAGGTCTCATTGCACCCTCACTTTTCCTATTGTGACACCATTCAGATAATAATCTGCCTTCCTGTTCTTGCCACCAAAGTAAATAACATCACATTTATCCACATTATACTGTATCTGCCATGCATCTGCCCATTCACCCAACATATCCAAGTCCCCCTGCATTCTCGTAGCATCCTCCTCACAGTTCACATTGCCACCTAACTTTGTGTTGTCTGGAAATTTGCTAATGTTGCTTGTAATCCCTTCATCTAAATAGGCACAGGGACTTTTACTCCCTCCTTTTGACATGCATAATCAAATTTACAAGGAGCATGGTAACATCGCAATACTCCGTAATTATGATTTTCCTTTCTTGTTATCGCCATCACATTGCAGTGCATCTCCTTCACATAGGTGATAGATTATATCGGCATAATCTGTTTTTCGCAGACCCGATGGCTAGCAATGTCCTAAGATAGGCGAACAACAATTGTATGCCCATCGTGATTCATCCTGGGAAGAGATTTCTTAAGAAGAAGTTAGCATTTTAGGTCTCACGCACCATACTGACAATCTTATAGTGGTGAAAGTGTCCTTCCACCAAATGCTCAGTGACTTCCTTGTCCAATTCTTGATCATTACATAAACACCAGGTACAATTTTAGACTGAGTGGTTAGAGTGTAGATCTCTCAATGCCCTGGTTAACGATAAAATATAATAGTAAGATTAAACGAGAACTTACCAGTTTGAAGTTTGATCGTTATTTTATGAGGAGTAACGTTGAGGGAATACGTGAAGAACCCCGCCAGGACGCATGTGTGTCATTCTTCAAAGCAGCGGTGTGAAATCACAGATAACTGTAATGACTAAACATAGTAAGATTAGAGAAGAGATACCAGTTGAGTATATGATCAAGGGTGGGAGCGGAGGGCACGTATTCCCTCAACGTTACTCCTCATAAAATAACAATCAAACTTCAAACTGGTAAGTTCTCGTTTAATCTTACTATTTTACTTCGGAGTCACGTGAGTGACTACGTGAAGATTTTAAAGCTCTGTGATTTCATGCCGTGGAAACGAGTCCATGCATCACATCTGCCTTGATTATGGGGAGAATAGAGTTAACATCATTAGACATCAATACGATATTGAGAACCCAATGATAAAAATATTAACACCAATTATTACCCCTATTTATGGGGTAAATGATATTACAGAACTTAAATTTGTTTCTGCAAATGTTCCAGGTTCAATGACTGGTTTGTTATAAAGTCATTGCAAAGGTTCCTCCGTTGACCATCCTGCTGTCTTGAGGATTTGGTCCATAGAAACATCCAACTTCATAGCTGCCGATGTAGCTGCAGCCCTGGTGGAGTGAGAGTTAAAAATGCTAGTGTCTACTCCAGCCTTTATTAGGACCTGTTTTAGCCATCTAGAGATGGTCTGGACTGTCACTGTTTTGAGTGGCTGTTTGTAGCTGATTAAAGTGACATATCTTCCCTCTGATGATCTTAGTATACTCCATACATAATAGTAAGTGTGTTACAATACAGAGACGACCATCTGTCGGATAGGCCCTGAATTCTGTTTTTAGGCCTGCTGACCCCTGTCTGTTCTGTTTGACTATTTCATTGATGTGAAAAGTTAAATTTCCAGATGAATAATCATGTTGTCCAACCTTTGTTTCTGTTGTGAGTGGACCCTTTGTGCCGTGACCAAGGCCATCAGCATGACTGTTTTCATAGTGGAGTAGTGACTGTTTTCATAGTCAGTTTCTGTAGGGACAGAGCTGTAGCTGAAGACCAGTTTCTTAACATGGTCAGTACAATGCTCACATCCCATATTTTGGAGTACCTGGTTCTTGGGGGATTAATATTAAAATGCCCCTCATGAATTTGGTTACCAGGGTGTGTCCCAACAGAATGCCGCACTGTACCTTGCGACAGGTATGTTGACAGAGCACTTCTGGCGCAGTTGATGGCACTATGACTGAGCCTCTCATCGTAATGGAGGCTTGCCAGGAATTCCAGAACAGACGGGATGTTCATAGATCTGTGGGTGATGTTTATTGTTGTGACAGTACTTCCCATTTCTTGATGACATCAAGTACTGATTTTTTGGGGGACTGTCTGTGGCCCGCTGAAATAATTCCACATTCGGTCTGTCAGTCCCAGGTGTAGAAGAGGTGCTTTCAACTATAAATTAAAAGGTTTATATATAATTATGACATGGGTAACACCCCTTGTAGCGGGAATAACCAGTAAATTAGGTCTATGATGGATGGTGATGCATGGTTCTAAATCCATGTCGATATCACCGGGACCCATGGTTGAGTAGGCCAATCAGGTACTATCAAAATACCAGACGCGGAGTCTACTGTTTATTCCTAAATACCCGACTGATGAGGCAGAAGGAGGGAATGCATAAATGATCCCCCAAAGCAGCGAAGATGCATCTGTAGCCACTGCCCCAGGTTCTGGATCCCAAGAACATAATTCGATAACTGGTGAGAGCATGGATGTGAATAGGTCGTTATCTGGTGTTCCATGCCGTGCTGTTCCAGCAATACATTTATTATCCAACATCCATACAGTGTTCTAGACTTAGCGTGACCTGTTGTCTGCCACTAAATTCAGTTTACCTAGTAAGTTGGTAGCTGATATCCAAATATCTATCTGGATACACTATTGCCAAATTATGTTGGCCAGATAGTCACATGATGTCGATATGTTTCCACCCATATGGTTGACATATGCTACCACGGTGGTGTCTAACATACTGGTGATATAACCCAGAACAATATGACTTAAAGCCATGGCATGCACTCACTTCCCCAGGTATTTATGCCCAGCATTTGTAATGATGCCTCCTGTGCATTCCATCTCCCCCACAGCTGGAGATGGAATTAGTAGCATCCCAATCCAAGTGCCCATCAGTATGTTGTTCCATAGACGGGTAGCTGTTAATGTTTGGATTGGAACAATGCCTAATGTTATGTTTCCATCATTTTAGTACCATAGTGGCCTCTGTTGGTAGCTTCATAGGTCTGTCAGAATGACCCCCATAATTTTTGAGTGCACGCATGATTGCGCTCAGTAATTTGATAATGTAAAGGTCTGATTTATGTGGCTGGAATACAGCCACTAAATGCCAATTATTCTACTACCAGTCTGATGGATGGTTTAGTGTACTGCAAGCCTCCATTAAGGCTGTACCCTTTCTTACGGCAAAGTCACTGACATGTGAACTGTGTTAAGGGTGAACCACAGATGATCTATTGTGTTAAATACATCTGTGGTCACCTCCAATGAGTACTGTATAGCAAGCATATTTTAAAACGATGCTTGCCATGTAGTACCCTAGGATCAATACCTTTGAAGTAACAAAGGTTCCCATCTAGTAATGAATATAAAGTACGAAAGTATTCAAATTAGTAAAATCTATGATGATGTGGCAACCCCCATCTATATTCTGATGAAGCTTTTTGGACATGAATTCCTGTGATTCGTGTTGGTTGTCCTCCATTACTCCTATTTTATTTGGGCACTGTAGTTCAGCATGCGCTTTTGATTATTTCTTTGCCTGTAAGCATGAACATTCAGTTCGGTACATGCTGAACTGGAGGATTATGTTTTGAATAATTCTATGGTATACCCCTATACTTCTGAAGTATAAGTGTCGGTAGTAATATATTCTATGCATCCAGATAGAACTGTAATCTCCCACCAACCTCGTACGGAACCAGACCCACCTTCCTCCATGGTTACTATTAGTAGGTTTGTCACTATTTCCGCAACCTCCGTGGTCATTGAGGTGCCGGTGTCTGGATCTGTAGTTGGGTCTGAGTTGAGGGTTAGCGCATTCCCCAGGAAGTAGTTTTTAGACGTTGCTTAATGTGCCCCAGGGTTTCCCTCTATGTCAAGTTCTTTACCTGTTAAGATAAGATGCCTCCAAATTT
This sequence comes from Amblyraja radiata, assembly GCF_010909765.2. Taxonomy (NCBI): domain Eukaryota; kingdom Metazoa; phylum Chordata; class Chondrichthyes; order Rajiformes; family Rajidae; genus Amblyraja; species Amblyraja radiata. The sequence goes on from NC_045961.1 coordinate 59,279,107, forward strand.
TAATATTGGTGGTATGGAGGTTCCAAGTTTGCATAGGCCTGCAAAATAGGGTCTAAAGCCGGTTGGATGGTACTTCGTCCTAATGCTGTTACTCGTATTGGTAGTTTGCAAAATAAGGCCAGTGCATCCTGGTGATCTAGTGTCATGTCTTTTTGTTTATTGTGCGGGCGAACCCGACCCACTGTTAGGACTTTTAGAACTTTCTTTCGTTTCAATTCCCTGCCCTGCCATGTTTTCAAATACACTGGTTGATACTGGGAACATTCAGTGTTTTGCAGTTCCCTGATGGTAAATGTCTTCCAATAGGTTTTCTGCACCCCATGTGCACTAGGGGTATGTTCTGCACCCCTGTTCAGGTACAGCCCAGAATTAACCCCCTATACTCCCCTCTGATGAGGGAGAACACTGTGCAGCCCTACAAGAGGTACTGCTGTAGGACTTACTAGCTGCCCCCTGTGACTAGTCTCCATCTCCCGGAGCCTGCCACTTACCTGCTCCAACAGCCGCTCCAGCTGGCTCCGATACTCTCGGGCACCCAACCGGCTCCAATGCACATGGTCACTGGCCATCGCGGCTGCTCCTGAAGCTGCTACTCCTGAGGCCGCTCCTGCTCCAGTTCCTGCAGCCACTCCACCCGGCTCAAAAAATGCTCATGGGCACTGGCCGTTGCGGCTGCTCCTGAAGCCGCTCCTGCTCCAGCTCCTGCAGCCAGCCCAGGATTGACCCTCGGTGTTCCCCTCTGATGAGGGAGAAACACTGTGCTGCCCTACACGAGATACTGCTGTGGGGCTTACTACCTGCCCACTGTGGCTAGCCTCCATCTCCCGGTGCCTGCCACTTTGGGGTATTTCCTCCAGCAGCCGTTCCAACTGGCTCTTATGCTCTAGGGCATAGGCCACTCCCGACTGCTGCTGATCCTGCAGCCGCTCCAACCGGCTCCAATGCTCTCGGGCACTGGCCGTCACGGCTGCTTGAAGCTGTTCCTCCTGCAGCCACTCCAACCGGCTCCAATGCTCACGGGCACTGGCCGTCGTGGCTGCTTTGTTCCCCGCTCCCAGCCGCTCCAACCGGCTCCAGTGCGCACGGGCACTGATCGCTCGCGGCTGCTCCTAAAGCCGCTCCAACCGGCCCCAATGCGCACGGGCAATGGCCGCTCGCGACTATTCAGAGTCGGACTCCTCGGAGTCAACGACCATGTTAGTTTTTGCTTCCCTGTCCCGCCCGGAGCAAAGTCGGGCACAGCTGTTCCCATTACGGGAGATTAGCGTGCCTTTGGCTGCTGCTGCCGGCTACCCGCAACTCCGCGGTTCTCCCCCTCCAGCTTTCCCGCAGCCTTCGTGGATCCGGTCCATGTCTCCACCTAAAAGGTAAGTGGAAGGAACGCAGAGTCTTCTTACCTGCTGTTCCCGACTTTCAAATTCTGGAACGCAGTCTCCTTACCTGCTGTTCCCGGCTTTCAAATTTTGCCGCTAAGGGAACGTCGTTCCCCCTGCTGTGACTGGTTGCAATGCGTGTAGCGATATATGACACGCATGCGTCCTGGCGGGGTTCTTCACGTAATCACTCACGTGACTCCGAAGTAAAATTAGTAATTTCCATTGTCATGTAGTGAATGTGAACAGCATTTGGAGTGTTCTGGATCCATGGGGTTCTGAGTGGGCAGCCATATACAATCTCTGCTAGACTCAACCGAACCTTCCCTGCTGGGGTGGTGCGCAGCTGGAATAGTGCCACAGGGAATAATTTATGCCAATTGGACCCGGTTTCAATGTGTAATTTGGCAAATTTATTTTTCAATGTTTGATTGGCTCATTCAGTGAGTCCAGCAGCCTGTGGCCAACAGGCACAATGTAATTGCTGTTGGATGCCAATCTGAACGCAGAATTCTTTGGTCACCCTTCCCACAAAATGAGGGCCATTATCCGAACTCAGCCGAGTTGGGATTCCATACCTGGGTATAAATTCTTTAATAAATACTTTAACGAATGTAGAGGCTTTGTTGTCCACAGTGGGGTAAGCTTCAATCCATTTACTAAAGACATCAACAATAAGTAATACATATTTATAAAACGGACATCTTTCCAACTCAATGCAGTCCATCTGGAGGGTCTCAAAGACTCAGAGCTCCCGTGGATTTCGAATATACGGCAACAAAGAGAAGCAGGAAAAAGCTCTGATTGGCTTTAGCCCGAGTGGGACGAGAGTCAGAGGGGGAAAACAGTTGAAAAGGAGAGGCAAAGCACAGGCAGACTTAACTCAGAGCTCCCGTGGATTTTGAAGAAACAGCAACAAAGAGAAGCAGAAAAAAGCACTGATTGGCTCTAGCCCAAGTGGGAGGAGAGTTAGAAGTGAGTCAGAGGGGGAAAACAGTTGAAAAGAAGAGGAAAGCACAGGCAGACTTAACTCAGAGCTCCCATGGATTTTGAAGAAACAGCAACAAAGAGAAGGAGGAAAAAGCACTGATTGGCTCTAGACCGAGTGGGAGAGGAGGGTTAGAAGAAAGTCAGAGGGGGGGGAAACAGTTTAAAACTGAGGAATTTTGTTTGTAAATTGGTAAATTAGGCAATTTATCAGTCAATATAAGCAAGATGGCTCTGAGGGAGTGGCAGTGAGGGAGAGGCCTTGTGAGAGAAGTGCCTTGTGAGTAAAGTGTGAGTCTTTGGCTCAAGAGTCTTCGGAGAGGAGGCTACACATAAAACTCGAGAGGACGGAAAGCGGTGAACACATGTTGGGATAGTGTGAGGCTTGCAGAATGTGGGAGCCCAGGGACACGGATGGAGCCTCTAGCTGCTACAACTGTGGCAAGTGTGTCCAGCTTCAGCTCCTAAAGGACCGTGTTGGGGCACTGGAGAAGCAGCTGGATGACCTCAGGGCCATCCGGGAAAACAAACGTTTCCTGGACAGGACCTACAGTGAGGTAGTCACGCCGAGGTTACGGGAAGAACCAAGGTGTGTGACGGAGAAAAAGGGTGGAAATCGTGGAGTGCATAAGACCCAGGTGGCTGTGCCTAATGAAAACAGGTACGCCCTCTTGGGAACTGTCCGGGGAGACAATGTTTCGCGGACACGTTGGTGGCTTCTTTCCTAGAGATGGGACTCGACTGGCAAGACCGACATCGGGCAGAGCCCTAGTGGTGGGTGACTCCATTGTCCGAGGAGCGGACAGGAGATTCTGAGGCGGCACACGAGATGCAAGGCTGGTCTGTTGCCTCCCTGGTGCCAGGGTTCAGGATGTCACAAGCCAAATTCAGAACATCCTCGAGTGAGAAGGTGAACAGCCGGCAGTAGTTGTGCACCAAGGCACAAACGACATCGGGAAGAAGAGGAAGGAGGTTCTCCAACATGACCAGAGAGTTGGGAAGAAGACTGAAATGCCGGACTTCTAGGGTGGTTATCTCTGGATTGCTTCCAGTACCTCATGCTAGTGAGGACAGGAACAGGGAGATAGGGGATCTGAACGTGTGGCTGAGGGGCTGGAGCAGGGAGCAAGGATTTAGATTTATAGACCACTGGTATCTCTTCTGGGGTAGGGGTGACTTGTACAAAAGGGATAGGTTACACCTTAACTGGAGGGGGACCGACATTCTGGCAGGCAGGTTTGCTAGGGCTACATGTGTGGGTTTAAACTAAATAGTGGGGGGGAGGGATTGACAAATTAGAAGTATAACGATGTAGTTGAGGGGAAGTGGCTATAGGAAAAATTACAAAAGATTCTCGAATTAATGGGAAGGAAAGCTTGAGAATGGACAACAGAGTAAGGTCAGGGCCAATTGCGAGGGGGGGAGTGAATACGGAGGTCAAAGTGCTGTATATGAATGCCCGAAGTGTAAGGAATAAAGTGGACGAGCTTGAGGCTCAGTTAGAAACTGGCAAGTATGATGTTGTGGGAATTACTGAGACATGGCTGCAAGAGGGCCTGGGCTAAGAACTGAATATTCAAGGATATACCTCCTATCGAAAGGACAGACAGGTGGGCAGAAGGGGTGGGATTGCACTGTTGGTGTTGCCCTGTGGCCCTTGTGGCTAAAGAGATCAGGGGGTATGGAGAGAAGGCAGGGATGGGATACTGAGTTGGATGATCAGCCATGATCATATCGAATGGCGGTGCAGGCTCGAAGGGCCGAATGGCCTACTCCTGCACCTATTTTCTATGTTTCTATGTTTCTATGAATGCTCAACTACAACTTCCAACAACTTACCTGGATCAGAAAAACGGCAGAAATCGGTGCCGTTTCGGACAAGCTGCTGGAGCACCTCAAGGCTCTCGCAATTTCGCGATCTCCCGCAGCTGCGGGAAATCCGGACTTTAAATTTTCCCACGCTGGCTGTGGAACTCCCGACCCGACTGTGGATCCCAGGTACTGTACCTTGAATTGTATTGTATTGTAATGTATTCAAATTTATTGGCATTGTCTCAGTTAGAGACAACGAAATTAATTTCCCTTACAGGCAGTATCATAAAAATTAATAAATAATAATAAATAATAAAACATATTAAAAATAAAATAGAATTTAAAAAAAAGCACAAACACTGAAAGTCCACGACACAACATAACACTGTGGCACCAAGGTGAGGAAGGCACCATAGTCCAGCCAGCCTCCCCTCCGTTCTTCCCAGTTGTTCACTCGTGGTCGAGGCCTTCCTAGCACCCGCAGTCGCCGCACCGGGTGGCCCGATGTTCAGGCCCTCACGCCGGGCTGGTGGAACGCCGACGCCGAACCCCGACGGTGAACATCCTCTCAGCGGCCCGGACCTCCAGATCAGCCGCCTCCCGCAGCCGGAGTCCGCAGCTCCCGAGTCCGCAGGCTGAGCCGGGTGGAGTCGCAGGACCCCGCATTGTCTATCAGCACCGCCCGCGTTGGGAGCCCGCAAACCGCAGCTCCATGATGTTGGTGCAGCAGGTCCAGCCACGCGATGTTTCAGCGCTGTCCCGCCGCTGCTGGAGCTCTGGTCGATCCCGGCAGGAAAGGCCGCGCCAATCCAGGTAGGCCGCTGGGGGGGGGTTGGGGGGGGGGGGGCGAGGACGTGACTCGAATAATAGTCACGTCCTCTCCAGGAAGCGACTGAAGGACGGTATCCCCCTTACCATGCCCGCTTCCCCCACATAAAGACATTAAAAAAACCCCGGGATGACCCCCAGAGCTGACGGGCTGGATCTTCCAGGAACAACGGAGCTGGAGCTGCCGACTTTGAGGGAATCCCTGTTCGTTACGGAGCTGGAGCTGCCATCTGCGAGGGAATCCCCGTTCCAGCGCAGGTCCGCAGAAACAGCAGGTACAGTAAACACAGTACCTGGGAACAAAGGGGAAGCCTCCATTGTGTCCGGAAACGTGGCCGTCGGGCAGGACTTCAGGTCAGATTGAAGCGCACGGGACTTCGGCCCCCTCTCCCAACTATCCTACCGGCTAATGTACAGTCCCTTGAAAACAAAGTGGAGGACTTAAGGGCAAGACTGCTTTATCAAAGGGAGCTGAGGGAATGCTCTGTGTTCTGTTTCACAGAGACATGGCTCACCCCCAGCTCCCCAGACTCAGCGGTCCAGCCTGAAGGGTTCTCCATCCACCGCATGGACCGTACCCTGGCATCTGGGAAAGTGAGAGGAGGGGGCGTCTGCCTCATGGTCAACTCTGCGTGGTGTTCAGACGTGGCAGTCCTGTCCAACTCCTGCTCTCCACACCTCGAACATCTGGCGGTGAAGTGCCGTCCCTTCTACCTCCCAAGAGAATTCACCTCCGTTATCCTGACCGCGGTCTACATCCCACCCCAGGCAGACGTCCGTCTGGCACTGGGGGAGCTGCAGGCCGTGGTCAACAAACACCAGACGTCTTACCCCGAGGCATTTACCACCATTGCTGGGGACTTCAATAAGGCGAACCTCAAGAAATCACTCCCCAACTTCCACCAACATGTCTCCTGCTGCACCAGAGGACCTAACACCCTCGACCACTGCTACACCACCATCAAGAATGCCTATCGTTCTATCCCTCACCCTCACTTTGGTAAGTCCGACCATACTGCTGCTTCTTCCTGCCTACAGGCAGCAATTAAAGAGCGCACCCCAGAAGTGAGGACAGCACAGAGCTGGTCAGGGGGGGCAGAAGAACAACTCCAGGACTGTTTGGAGTCTGTAGACTGGGCAATGTTCAAGCACTCGGCAACGGACTTGAACGAATATGCCACAGTCGTTACAGACTTCATAAAGAAATGTGTGGAGGACTGCATCCCTACAAAAACCTTCCGAGTGTTTCCCAATCAGAAACCTTGGATGAACTTTGAGATCCGCACTCTCCTGAAGTCCAGACACAGGGCATTCACCTCCAATGATACAGTGGCCTACATGAAGACCAGATACGACCTTGGTAAGGCCATCAAAAAGGCCAAAAGGGACTTCTGCTCCAAACTGGAGGACGAGATGTTCGGCAGCTGTGGCAGAGTCTGAATGCAATCACCTCCTACAAGGCAAAACCAGGAGGCAGCTCGAATGCCGGTGTAACATCACTCCCTGACGAGCTCAATGTGTTTTACGCACGCTTTGACAGGGAGAATACTGATGTGCCTTCCCGATCCCCCATTCGCTGTGATGGCATTTCAGTCTCAGTCACAGAGGCCGATGTCAGGAAATCCTTCAGAGGGGTGAACCCCCGAAAAGCACCCGGTCGTGTTCTAAAAACCTGTGCGGACCAACTGGCGGGAGTTTTTACGGACATTTTCAACCTCTCACTTCAGAGGTCTGAGGTCCCCACCTGCTTTAAAAGAGCATCAATTATACCAGTGCCCAAGAAGAGTCAGGCTGTTATTCATTGATTACAGCTCGGCATTTAACACAATCATCCCCTCCAAACTGGTTACCAAACTCGCAGAACTGGGTCTCTGCGCATCCCTCTGCAACTGGATACTGCACTTCCTCGTCCACAGACCACAGTCTGTTCGTATTGGTGGAAATGTGTCTGCCTCGATAACAATCAGCATGGGAGCACCTCAAGGCTGCGTGCTCAGCCCCCTGCTGTACTCACTCTATACCCATGACTGCGTAGCGAACCACAGTGCGAACTCCATCATCAAGTTCGCTGACGACACCACTATTGTGGGACGTATCACTGATGGGGATGAGTCAGAGCACAGAAGAGAGATCGAGCAACTGTCCATATGGTGCCAGCGCAAAAACCTGGCCCTCAACACCAGCAAAACCAAGGAACTGATTGTGGACTTTGGAAGGAGTAGGAGGGGGACCCACAGCCCCATTTATATCAACGGGTCGATGGTTGAAAGGGTCAAGAACTTCAAATTCCTGGGCGTGCACATCTCTGAAGATCTTTCCTGGTCCGAGAACACTAACGCAATTATCAAAAAAGCTCATCAGCGCCTCTACTTCCTGAGAAGATTACGGAGAGTCGGATTGTCAAGGAAGACTCTCTCTAACTTCTACAGGTGCACAGTCGAGAGCATGCTGACCGGTTGCATCGTGGCTTGGTTCAGCAATTTGAGCGCCCTGGAGAGGAAAAGACTACAAAAAATAGTAAACACTGCCCAGTCCATCATCAGCTCTGATCTTCCTTCCATCGAGGGGATCTATCGCAGTTGCTGCCTCAAAAAGGCTGGCAGTATCATCAAAGACCCACACCATCCTGGCCACACACTCATCTCCCTGCTACCTTCAGGTAGAAGGTACAGGAGCCTGAAGACTGCAACAACCAGGTTCAGGAATAGCTACTACTCCTCAGCCATCAGGCTATTAAACCTGGCTCGGACAAAACTCTGATTATTAACAACCACTTTCTGTTATTTGCACTTTACCAGTTTATTTATTCATGTGTGTATATATTTATATCATGGTATATGGACACATTTATCTGTTTTGTAGTAAATGCCTACTATTTTTTGTGTGCTTAAGCAAAGCAAGAATTTCATTGTCCTATACAGGGACACATGACATTAAACTCACTTGAACTTGAAATTCGGTCCCTTGCAAGGGGTGACATTGAAACAGGAGATGTGGAATCAGTATGGATAGAACTAAGGAATTGTAAGCGTAAAAAGACCCTAATGGGACTAATCTACAGGCCCCCAAACAGTAGCCTGGACATAGGGCGCAAGTTGAATCAGGAGTTAAAATTGGCAGGTAGTAAAAGTAATGCTGTGGTTGTTATGGGAGATTTCAACATGCAGGTAGACCGGGAAAATCAGGTTGGTACTGGACTCCAAGAAAGGGACTTTGTAGAGTGCCTTTGCGATGGATTCTTTGAAAAGCTTGTATTGGAGCCTACCAGGGAGAAGGCAATTCTGGATTTAGTGTTACAAAGGATATAAAGGACATTTATTATCACATACACCAATTGGTGTAGTGAAATTTGACTTGCCATTGCAGCACACAAATAAAGATAAGACACAACATTAAAGAATTTAACAATAAACTTAAAAACACCCCCCCACAATGGCTCCCACTGTGAGGGAAGGTACAAAGTCCAGTCCCCATCCCCTTGTCCACCCATAGTCGGGCCTATTGAGTCCTCCGCAGTCGCCGCTACGGCGGCCCAATGTTTCAGGCCCTCTCGCCGTGCTCCGACGTCGGGAGAACCCTCTCAGTGGCTTGGGACATCTGGAACAGCCGCTTCCTTATTGGAGACCACGGCTTCCGAAGCCAACTGGAACGCTGGACGGAGCTCCACCACTGGCGATCTCGGCGAGAGATCCCAGGCTCCGCGATATTTAAGGTCAGCGTCGCCGCCGGGGATGATCAGCCATGATCACATTGGATGGCGGGCTGGCTTGAAGGGCGAAATGGCCTACTCCTGCACCTATTATCTATTGTCTATTGTCAAAGGGACCCATGGGTAAGGGGATCACCCATTTTCACTGGTTATACCCTTCCCAGGATTATATTGCTGACAGGTTAGACAACGACTACTAATCCCCTGAGACATAGTCTGCAGCTTTGGATGCCACCATGTATCTAGAAGCATATCACCAGCTGCTCGGGCACCACAGTGAGTTGCAAAGTGTATACATTCAATAACCCACATCGCGAGTTCATCTGACATACATGTTTGCCCTGCCGGGGTAACCCATAATCCCGACATGCAATCAACTTTACAACCCAGCTGTTTCCACATTTCTATTTCTCGGTCAGGAGCATCCTCCTGTAATCTAACGACATCTTGGATGGCTGGCATAGTTTTTTCCGAGGGAGACTTGATTTTATCTATACTTTTAATTTGCCTCATCATTTTAGGTACCACCACCTAATGACTCGGGACATTTCTTTAGCTTCTTGGTCAACTTGTCGATTTCTGACGTCTACTGACGTAGTATGGGCCGTACATTTTTAAACGGAAATTTGTTTTGTCAACATAAGGGCTTGTAACAGGTCTGATATCAAATTCTGGTGGGATAATTGTGTTCCTGCTGAAGTCAAGAATCCCATTTTTCCACAACTGACCAAAGTCATGGACCACTCTAAAAGCATATCTGGAGTCAGTATCTGGGACTGATTTACCATCGCCCGGTGGGGTATCGCCTCAGCGCAGAGGGAGAAGAGGAGGGAAGCGACTGCAGCCCTAAGATTTTTGCCTCCATCACAGTGAGGAGGTGCTTGGTGGACTCACTGTGGTGGATGTTAATTTGTGTTTACTGTCTGTTCTGTTGTCTATTATTGTATTATTGTATGTATGACTGCAGGCATGAAATTTCGTTCAGACTGAAAGGTCTGAATGACAATAAAGGAAATTCAATTCAATTCAATTCAACTTATCAGGGCAAACATTTCCACTTGTTGGGCAGAGAATGGTGTTTCAAAGGCCGCCACCTCCACATTATTGCCATCCTGATCTATAATTGCGTATCCTGAAAGTCTTTCACCTAGTGGTCCACTCCCATCTATATCAGAGTTAAGTCATCAGACAGGGTTTGTCATGGGAATATCTGTCAAATCTTCCCGAACGGAGGTATCTTGTTTAATCACAAGTAGGTGGTTCATGTTTCTGAGTAAGGACTGCAGTGGAGCAATCAGTGAGGATTGTACAGTACAACTGGTACGGTCGGTTGTAGAGTGGCCTTCATAATCCTGGTGCCTGTATCAGAGATTTTTTCACATTTTCAAAGGCTTCTTGAGCTTCCTCAGACAATTGAAACTCGCACTCTATACTAGTGTATGGCGTCAGCTGTTTAGTGTCCAGAGCAATGTTGGGTAACCACTGTCGGCAATAGTTTACCATGCCGAGCCACTGTCTGATTTGCTTTGTCTCTTGTGGTGCAGGGAATTCACAGATCAGTTTAATTCAGCTGTTCTCTAGACCCCGCTCTGTTGCTGATAGTATCACGCCAAGAAACTTCACCTTTTGTTGAGCCATCAACACTTTTGATTGGGAAACCACATATCCCAATGATGATAGGTGATTCAATAAATGAGTGGCATCTTCGCAGTTGCTTTGTTCATCCTGGCTGGTCACAAGCAAATCATCCACATATTAGACGAGGGTGGAGCCACGCCAAAGTCTTAGGGTCTGCAACTGTTCGTGGAGACATCTGGAAAATAATGTTGTGGAATTCACAAACCCTTGGGGCAACCGAGTCCATGTATTCTGTTGTCCGTTGTAGGTGAAGGCGAAAAGGTGCTGTCTGTTCTGGTGCAAAGATAGTGAAAGGAAGGCATGCTGTAAGTCCACTATTGAAAAGATCTGTGCCTGTGCAGGGATTTGGGCTAAAATGTGAGCTGGATTAGGCACCACTGCATGGAATGGTTCCACTATGGCATTAATGGACTGCAAATCCTGAACCAATCTATATTGATTCGGTTTCCCTGCTTTGGGTACTGCGAGGGTAGGCGTATTACAATAGGATTGGCATTTGACCAGGATGCCCTGTTCTAGCAGTCCCTGAATTCATTTATCAATGCTTGGTATTGCCTGCTGCTTCAGCGGGTACTGTCGTATGGAAGGCAGTGCTACATTTTTCTGGAGAGCTACCTGGACGGGATCAATCTGAACACATCCTCTCTGAGTCAGATCTTCTGTCCACACCTGTGGGTCCACATACTCTGTTACCTCACTCCCCAGATGATGGCATAGCTGCGTAGTAACTGTCCTTGGTGACTGATAAAATTGAACAGTAGAATTATTAGGTAATTCTTGTTCATGGCTCGTGTTTGGATCTGCCAGGCTGACTGCTTGATAAACCATAGCTCCTAAATCCTTTGCATGAGATGAGAAGTTCACTTTCTTTGTTATATGCGGGGCAACCTCAGAGTCCTCCTTCCACAATTCTGAAGGCACCTCAGCATAATCTGCTGTTCCCTGTGGTCCGGTTACTAATGCCAAGAGGTTTACATCCCACCTAGTTCCTTCACAGGATGTTTCTAGCTCTTTATTGCTGCCACTCCAGTCATATGCTAAGTTGATATGGAGCGGGGGCTCATTTTCCGCGCGGAGTTTGCCGCGCGGAGTTTTTGGACAGTGTCAGTTTTTCGGAGCCCCGCACAATGTCGGGACCAGCTCCACACAACTCCACCATTGGCTCCGGCGATCGAAGTGGGACAGGCCCCGCGAGGGCGTACGGCTCAAGCGACCACGTTAGGTCGCGCTTGCCGCATGCAGTCGCTTGCTTGTGGGACAGGCCCTTAAGAAAGTGGAACACATCACTCCAGTTTTGAGGTCTTTACACTGGCTTTCAGTCTGTCAAATAATTGATTTCAAAATATTACTGTTTGTTTATAAAGCACTGAATGGTCTACGGCCAAAATACATTTGTGATATTCTGCTACATTATGAACCATTGTAAGTTATTGGGGCAAATCCTCCAAAATAATGGAAGAACTCGGATAAGGACATGGATATTTTAAAAAGACAGATTTGCTGGCTGCCACGGAAAAACCCCCAATCCACAAAGAAAGAATCAGTTTCAAGTTTCAAACCTGTCTGGCCTGTGGACTTGGGCATCACACAACTATGCGAATGGTGTGGGCAGGAAAGGCTGAGACGGAGATAACGAGATTATCTTGGATACACAAAGGAAGGAACCAAGCCTCAGCAGACGGTGGTAAACAGGCCAGCACAAGCACAATCACCACCTTGGATGACCCATTCATCGAGACAATAGGAGCCCATTCAGGCGATGGGATAACGATCAGGCTGAGGGATCATGACATCAGCAAACCCCTTATCATCGGAAGCCTATTGTTCATGCCAGATCGAAACTGGGAATCATCAAAAGAACCCTTTTATCCAGAGGACCACCTGGGGGTTTCAAAGGAAGCTCAGGTATAAAAACAGGACTCAAGCCAGAACTTGCTCTTTTTCTGCTCTGCTGGACAGCTCGTGAGCCTGCATCGACCTAAGCTGTGAGTATCCCGTGACCTGGTGAAATTCCCGAAATAGGATAGAGGTTGAGAGGAGAAAGGTAAAGGGGGAGTATACTTGCAAGTAAAATTGTGTAAAGTAAGTTTTACGGCGTGCCCGATAGTTTTCCGTCCATGGTCTTAGTTTAAAGCATAAGTTTAGCCACGTATTATGTAGTGTTGGTGAGATTCGATTTCTCATTGTTTAATAAAGCCTGTAAATTTTAGACTTGCTTTGAGTCCATCTTGGTTTCTGTTTTCTCTCATCAGCACACTCTGGTCAATTCAACCTTTTTATCATATCCCACCATAATTCCGAGGTCTAGAACCTAGGGGAATCCCTTTTGTTGTATTCTCTCTCTTGGAAACCGCTCGAGTGGAGTGGTGGCCATTTGACCCTCCGACAAGGGAAAGAATAACTCGGGCAGTTGGGCCCGAAGTGGAGTAAAGGGAAACGCAAAACCCCTACAGAATGGCGACCATGGCAGGACCTCGGTGGTTTGGGATATGTGATTAGCCAGAGGGGGTGAGAGAACGTAGCAAGATGGAGGAGAGAATCTCCTCTTATCTATTTAAAAAGATCAATCTCACCAAACAATGGGTGATAGCATTATTGACAGCACAGCAGCCTGCAGAAGCTGCTGCTCAACGGACGGAAAGCAAAGCGTATAATAAAGGGCTGGAAAAGGCAGTTTGGCTAGCGTGCCTATCACAGCAGGTAGCAAAAATGCAGAGACAGGTAGATAGAATGGAAGAGCAACTGAGAGAAGCTAGGGCCAGCGCTGAAGAAAGCGCTAGAGAAGGGGAAGGGCTATTTGAGGAATGCAGTAAAGCCAGGCAGTGTATCTTGCAGGCGAGGGAGTCCCACAGAAATGCCCAGGAATTCCTCCAATGCCAGGTGGTAGAGGCAAAAGAGAGGGAACGGAACGCCCAGGAACTCCTGGCGCAGAGTACACAGAAGTGCAGGGAGCTGGAGGGAAAGTTCCAAGATATCCAAGCAGCATACAGGGTGGCCCGTAGCGAGCTAGGGGATAGTGATCACGGGCCTTGCCGGGCAAGGATAGCGCAGCTGGAGGATACTCTGTCCAAGACTAGGGGACGGGTTCACCTGGTAGGACCAGGGGGGTCCCCTGGGGGCAGAGGGCTTCCCTCAGCAGATGATTCCCCAGGGGCAAAGGGGAATAGACCACCTCCTGAGGCGCCGGGGATAGGTCCGGGTCGGCAGGTGGGGTTCGGGTTGTCCGGGGAGGGACAGGCCCAAGGAGGGGCGGGAGAGCACCCTCAGTTAGCGGCTTCCGCGCCATGTGTAGCACACCACGAGGTGGTGGGGTTACCGATCATGGTGGGAAAGCCGGGAGTAAATGGGCAACAGCCCCAGGTAGGGCAGATGTGCCCGGTACGGCAAAGGAAATATGGTCCCCCGGTAGGGCAGGCAGATAGGGGGACCATAGAGAGTGATATCATCATTCCCCATGGGGCACATGTGCTGAGGGGGATGGTGGCTCACTTTCCCAGGTTAACCAGGGTGGGAGACCCGTCATTGCATTTTATGGAGGTGCAGCAGGCCGCCGACATAAACGATTGCGATGAGGTAGAACGGGTAAAGCTGCTACTGATGACCCTAGATTCATACCTATGCAAGGCGACGACCTCCAGGGAAGGGGGAAGACCTGAAACCTGGGTAGCGGCACAGACAGCGGTTCTGGAGGCCATGGGGTTGAATCAGGGTTGTCCTTTCACCAGGGTGGGGGAGACGATGCAGCAGGTAGCTGAGTCCCCGGACATGTTCGCAGACAGGCTGTGGGCAGTGTATGAGGGAGTGTGTGGGATGCCTTTAGATAGGCAGAATTTAGATGAGAGAACAGCTCACTGGCTGAAGACTCTGGTGGCGAATTGCCTCCCGTGAGTTAGGGCAAATGCCGAGCACTGGTTCAGCCCAGCTGACCCAAACCTTAACGAGGCGGAGGTGATCAGGAAGCTCACCCTTGCATACCGCAATGGGGAGAGAAGTGAGGAGAAGCCCTTTAAGGGCAAGGTGCACGAATTAGTACGGCACCCCCCAAAAGGAGGCAGTGGAAACAGGAAGGCAGCCAGACCTCTTCCGAGATGAGGCTGGTGTGCTATGGGTGTGGGAAGCCCGGGCACTACAAGAAGGAGTGCAGAAACCCAAGTAGAGCAGTGGGGGATAGGACCCCGGTAACTGCCGACCCAGCCCCGGAGAAGGGAGTGGCATTGCCATGAACAATAGCTGTAAGAGATCTATTGACCTATTTGCAGTCAAAGGCGGGAGGGTCCGGACAGGTAGCCATGGCAACAGGCCAGGGCGCGCCCGTATCCGCACCCCCGGCACCTTTATGACTGCCAGCGTAACAGCCCACGTTCCTATGCCCGTTAGAGTATGGCCCATGTGGGAGACCCTGGGTCAAGATGGAGGTCCAGGATGTGGTCGGGAGTTACCTGCTGGACACAGGTGCTTCCAGTACCATTGTCCACACGGACAATCCCCGTACAACCACTCTCTCTAGTGGGGTGCCCTATAGTCCACGGGGCGAGGGAAATCAGAGGGCCAGTGAAGGAGCCAGGAGTGGGAAAGCATGGGACCCCTATGAGGAAGGACAGGTAGGGGCAGCCAGGAAGCAGCCTCGAGAAAAGGAAAGTGAGGGAGCACAAGACCCCATTTTAAAGGCTGCCTCAGCAGCCATTTGCAGGCAGGAGAAGATAGAGGGACCGTATGGGGGTAAAGATCAAGAACAGACCCGGGATGATGTGGAAACCGTAGGGGAGCCAGGCGAGCCCAGAGGTAGTCAGCCTGAAGTAGCCGGCTGTGTTCCAGGGCGAGGATTAGAAGCAGCGGAGAAGGATGCTGACTCCAGCCCTCTGCAGGCAGGTACCATAGACTGCCTAAGAGAGGCAGAACTAGCAGAAACAGAGGAGATGGAGATATCACCTCTGGTGTGGGAACCCCCGGTCAGACGTAGGAGTGACAGGGTCACTAAACCCCCAGTAAGGTGGTCCCCATCCCTAATTAAACCTAGGGCTAGGGCCAGCCACAGGAGGGCCGGGAAGGAGAGTGGCCGAAACAGGGCACTACGGAGTGCGGCTGGAGGGAGCCCAGTCTCCGCAGGGAACGTAGGGGTATCTCAAAACCCCGTAGTGCAAAGGGAGGTGAGGGGCAGTCAGGCCCCTCAACAGGAGGAGTTCTGGCCTGCATGGGAGGACCCAACAGAGGGATGGCCCCAGCGTGACGGGGACCAGTTATGAGTTGGCCACCCGGAGACGGGTGGCTTTGTATATAGCATTGGTTTGTGTGAAAGTAGATGTAGTTAGCGTAATTAGATATAGGGTTTTGTATAGCTACAGGGGAGTACAGGGACAGACAGTACGGGATCGAAGGGATGCGCTGTGGAAAAGTGGGCCATAACAGAAAATCAAAACCCCAAATGCCATATTAGGCGGATAGCTTTGTGGAGGCGAGGAGGTGCTTTGCTTTGTTTTCCAGATGGGTAGCCCTGCCGTATGGATGATGGCAATGATGTGCCTCCAGATGTGCGTGGCGCGTCGCGGGGACACGGAGGAGTCCATCGTATTTGACTGAAGTGCGGTTACCCGCATGGTGCCCCCGCGAGACGGAATTAAAAAGACATGTTCCAAAAATTCCACAACCTGGATTTTGGGGACATAGACATAGAAGAGATGTACCACGGGGGAGGGGATTTCACTTTGGGGTCCGGTAGGCAAAGACGAGGGGTGGTTAACGACGGGTTTACAGCATTTAACATGGGGACGTCTATTATTAATAGCATGGACAACTTAGAACTGGCTTTGCAGATCAATCAGTTGAAGGGCCAGTTACGAAAGGTTCTGGGGGAGGAAAATGCGGTGGTAGGATCAGGACTGCACGAAGAGGTGGCAATGACTCTACATCTAAAAGAAATCATAGCACAATTGGAGACACATGCAAAAACGATAAACGCTTTGATTAAAGAGGACCGGAATGCGTCCGATCAGGCTGCACAGAATGAGGTGTGTGGGCTGTATGGTGCGTTGGGGGAGGGGAGGAGCAACCTGGAAGACGTGAGGCAAGGTCGGGTCCCCTCCTGGATAAGCAACCAGCACCTAGCAGCGCTACACCCTTATAACTGCACTTTGAGTCCTTGTCAGCTTCGTGTGGCCTCCGAGGCCTACCCGGTACCGGTGGATTGCGGAAAATCCAATCACACCATAATGGGAGTGGTCGTAAGAATCCCGGTGATGGGAACCTCGGCACAACCAGCTCCTCTGTACCGTGTGGAGAACGTGGGAGTTGTTCGTGGGGAGGTGCATATTCGCTACGGGAAGGTCCTGCCCTATGTCATAGTGAGGGAGCAGGCTTTGACAGGCATTGACCTTCTGGTTGTCGGAGCCGGGGAGTACAGGTAATCCTGTGTCCCCAGCACATGGGCGCTGAGGCTAGGCCTCAGTGTGGGTTCAGGGCTGTTGGGGCACAGCCTATAAACTGCACCATGGAGGCGATGGCGGCAGACCATGTCCCTCCACAGGTGGCGTATATAGGCAGTGGGAGGTACTGTGTCACCCCAAGTGCCCAGCGGTATCAGCACGGATCACAGCTGTGGTGCCCGATACCGCACAGCAGCTTCTGCTTTAAACCCAGGGCAGAAGTCCATGTGGCACAGCAGCGAATATTACCCATCCCGGAACCTTCTTCGGTTCACCTCTCGGTATGAGAAAATCTAACTGACTTATTTAACTATGTTGCCCATTTTGGGTATGATAATCTCCCAGTCTATGAAAAATTAAAAGAGTTGCTGGTGGCGGTCGAGTTGTCGCACAAACACTTCTTCTCCCTGGAACAAAAGAGTCTGGATATCGCCAGGGAGATCGAAGAGATCAAGTCTCCAAGTTGGTGGGACCTGGAGTCCTGGATCATAGTTCCAGCATGGGTCCGCATCGTGTCCCATGTTCTGATCATCTGCCAGATGATAATTGTGCTGTATTTGCTATGCATTGATTGCAAATTTAAAAGGCGGAGGAGGATGGCCAAATTACAACAGCTGGTAAATCGAGCCACCCGACGTCACCGTAACGACACCCCATCACTGTAAAATGTCTGTACTCTAGTGCAATAGTTTTTGTACATATGTTGTAATCCCTGCATTTTCAGGGAATGGTCGTGAGGGTACTGTATGGTTTGTGGGATTGATGTAAAGTAAAAGGTGTATAATGTAAGTTAATGTGCTTCGAGGGCCTAGTTTAGCAATTAAGGGGGCTTTCGGGGTACATCATTTCACCTTCTCACCAGGAGTGTTTACAGCTCTTGAGGCTGGAGGATTGCCCACTAACTTTGTCAATCGATACGGTCCGTGCAAGCCTGGACGTATCGTAGGGGCATGTAAGTAATTGGGGCAAATCCTGCAAATTAATGGAAGAACTCGGATAAGGACATGGATATTTTAAAAAGACAGATTTGCTGGCTGCAACGGAAAAAACCCAAATCCACAGAAAGAATCAGTTTCAAGTTTCAAACCTGTCTGGCCTGTGGACTTGGGCATTACACAACTATGCGAATGGTGTGGGCAGGAAAGCTTGAGGCGGAGATAACGAGATTATCTTGGATACACAAAGGAAGGAACCAAGCCTCAGCAGACGGTGGTAAACAGGCCAGCACAAGCACAATCACCATCTTGGATAACCCATCCATCGAGACAATAGGAGCCCATCCAGGCGATGGGATAACGATCAGGCTGAGGGATCATGACATCAGCAAACCCCTTATCATCGGAAGCCTATTGTTCATGCCAGATCGAAACTGGGAATCATCAAAAGAACCCTTTTATCCAGAGGACCACCTGGGGGTTTCAAAGGAAGCTCAGGTATAAAAACAGGAGTCAAGCCAGAACTCGCTCTCTTTCTGCTCTGCTGGACAGCTCGTGAGCCTGCATCGACCTAAGCTGTGAGTATCCCGGTGACCTGGTGAAATTCCCGAAATAGGATAGAGGTTGAGAGGAGAAAGGTAAAGGGGGAGTATACTTGCAAGTAAAATTGTGTAAAGTAAGTTTTACGACGTGCCCGATAGTTTTCCGTCCATAGTCTTAGTTTAAAGCATAAGTTTAGCCACGCATTATGCAGTGTTGGTGAGATTCGATTTCTCATTGTTTAATAAAGCCTGTAAATTTTAGACTTGCTTTGAGTCCATCTTGGTTTCTGTTTTCTCTCATCAGCACACTCTGGTCAATTCAACCTTTTTATCATATCCCACCATAATTCCAAGGTCTAGAACCTAGGGGAATCCCTTTTATTGTATTCTCTCTCTTGGAAACCGCTCGAGTGGAGTGGTGGCCGTTTGACCCTCCGACAAGGGAGAGAATAACTCGGGCAGTTGGGCCCGAAGTGAAGTAAAGGGAAATGCAAAACCCCTACACCATCCAGACCTCTGAGGTTGTCTGGTGCTTTCTGTCACCAGAGTCAGAACTAAACATGGAGAAGCAGCATTTATTTTTTTTCACCACGTATATGAAACAAACTTCCAGAAAAATGGAGGACCACTCCAACTCTCAGTTCTTTTAAATCGGGGCTGAATACTTTTCTGTTTGACGCTGTCTTTAATTAAATTAAATAAATATTCATTTCTTACATTGCACTGTAACTTTTAGTATTGTATTTTATACTTATCCGATTCTATTTAGCTTGTTTTTATTTTCTATTCTTTTTAATCACCATTTTTAATTGCTTATAATTGCTCTTTAATACTTTGTGAATCATGTCGGCCAAAAATTTCACACAAAACAATTAGATACCACAACAAAAAATTTACACAGCAAAACTTACACAGCAAAATCTACACAGCAAAAAAAATTCCACAATGCCCCCCCACAAAACTCAGTTTCTTAAAACAACAAAAGTTAACAATGCAAGAACAAAATCATGCAAACTCTAATAAAAGTATTTGATTTTAATGCTTTAAATCTGAAGTATCTGAGTACCACTTTAAGTGAAAGCACTCGACTGCTAGGAATACTAGATGCTCATCAACAAGGAATGCCACGGACCGTTCTCAGAAGAATGCTGTATACTCATCACTACTTCAAATCAATTTGAAGTAGTGATGAGTATACGTGCAAAATCACACGAATTTAAGCAAAAACATAAGCCACTATATACAAAATTAAACCACACAAACTTAAACAAATCATTCAATAAAACACTTTCACTTAATGGAATTTAGAACAGAAAAATTTGGATCGCACAATCCTGGAATATCACAGACACCCCTTCCCAGATCACACAGTCCTGAAATTTCACAGACACCCTTTCCCAACCTTATTACACAGTACAGGCTCTCAAGGTAATTTATCAATCTTTCTACCTCGGCACCGATTTTGAAGTAATTTGTCAACTTTTTACTTCAGCCCGAAACTTTTATTTCCAATTACACCTCAATACTGAAATGATCCCTCAGCTGAACCCCTTTATCAATATAACTGATCCAATATCAGTATTCTTTGGGCTACAAAACTCAATCTCTTGAAGCCTCTCGAAGGCCAGCGAATTGTCGAGCAGCTTCATCAGCGAATCGGAGGAAAATCACTTTAATCCGGGGCCCAATTCTTCCCTTCCCTGACCCGACAACTCAACTCTTCTACCACAAACCTGCGCGGGCCTCTTCTAAGATCCTGGACGAGCCCCCAAATGATAATTCCGGTATTTGCACCCCTTAGTCCATTCAGTGAAAACACCGACTAGAATACTTTAAAAATACTTTATTTCACCTAGATAACCTTGCTTCTCTGTCCTGCTCTGGGAAGCTCACTAGCTCCAGCACAGTCAAAGAGAAACATGTGCTTAAACAAAGCAATTAGCATATATTTATGGTTAATATAGTGGGAGGTAACTTACAAAGGGCAATAATTCTAGACCAATTACTACAGTATCACAACAGAATACTTTTGTCTGTTTCAACTACTTCCCTCCGGCAGACGTTACAAGGCCTTCTACGTCCGAACCTCCAGACTCAGGAACAGTTTCATCCCAAGAGCTATAGCGGCTCTGAACTGGCCCTAATGAGTGCCCCCCCCCACCCACCCCCTTTGGACAGTCTCCCTCAGATGGTCACGTCAATCAATTCAGCTTGTTTATTTATGTATTGTATTTATTTACCTTTCTTGTACATCAGTGGAGCTGCACACTAAATCTCGTTGCACTGACGTGCAATGACAATAAAAGATATATTATTATTATATTATTATTATTATTATATAGATGGGGACTATCTTTACACCCAATTACAATCATACACAGCATAATACATCTTAGCTAATCACAATAGCATTGAACATTACATATTTTACAAAAATGATGATGTCACAGCAAGTAAACTGAATCCTACTTCAATCAGCCACGAGGTATCCCTAAATCTCCAAGAAACAGAATACTTAACCCTTTAGTCCTAGAATATCCCCAGTTCTGCATATTCTCACCTGAAGACACACTTTACCATTTATCAATTTTCTGGGACTTATTTGGCTTGAGCCCAGGAAGCTCTGGAAAGGAATTCAAAGGTAATTTGCAATCATTTGATGCAACTTGTTCAGAGAAAATTGTTAGAACTGCAACACTTGCTTCAAGTTTCTGGACCCTTGGCAGTATTTCATTTGACTACTTATTCAATTTTAACCTGCATTGGCATCCATTGGTCCCCATTTTACTTTATGAATCTTGTCCAAACGTTTCATCAAAATACTTCTAATTCTGAAGATGTTTACTGTTTTTATTAAGATGGATTATAATGGGCCCATCTGCTGCCAAAGTTTACAACCTGCAGTCCCTATGTTTGCATGTTCCAAATGTGAAGGGTCAGGTAAGCAGATTCTTCACACTCCAGAAATGTCCAATAGGGTAAAGAAGTATCAAAGGCAAGTTGTTCTCAGCCAGTGTATCCTGAAGACCTTTGGTAGCATGCCATTGTTAGTGACTTCTGAGCAATATTAAATGGCTCTAATGGAGACATTTAAAAACTACTCAAAATGATATAATTGTTTTTGAAATGAGAATAAAGAATACATTGATTTAAATATTAACAAGTAGTTAATGCTTTAAAGTATTAGCAAGTACTTAACATTATTAAAATAACATGAGGGAGAACTTCTTTACTCAGAGAGTGGTAGCGGTGTGGAATGAGTTTACAGTGGAAGTGGTGGAGGCAGGTTCGTTGGTATCATTTAAAAATAAATTGGATAGGCATATGGATGAGAAGGGAATGGAGGGTTATGGTATGAGTGCAGGCAGGTGGGACTAAGGAAAAAAAGTTGTTCGGCACGGACTTGTAGGGCCGAGATGGCCTGTTTCCGTGCTGTAATTGTTATATGGTTATATAAAATAATAGGGCATGTGCTTTAGTACAGTTGCCTTTTTTTGTGGAGTCAATCAATCCAATTAAAGGAATGGTATTGGGTTTCCTACACCATTGAATCCTTGGATAAATCATATGAAGTACATCCACACTCTGTTCTCAGCATGTCTGTGCTTTACCACTGGTCCCAATGGCAAATCCAGCACTGGAGTTCAGCAGAGATGAAAGGCTAGATGTATCAGAATCAAGATGTTTCAGACTCAATATGGATGCACTGATATCTAGATTAGCTGCAGGATAAATACCATTCAGCCAATTAAATTTATTTACACCTCGTGTCCATTCAATATCTATTTGAAGATTGGTTTACTTTCCGTCTTAGCTCTCTAGATATGTTTTCATCATGACCTTCCTTGAAACTGTTATACATGTATATTTGATATACTGCTCTTTAATGCTGCTGGCACTCTATCATTCCTTTCATAAACATTTCAAAATATTTTTAAACTGTTCTTTTGAAATGTTTCTTCTTTCTTTGTTTTCTCTTTCCAATATAATTTTAAATGTTACTATTCCCCTAAAATCTGCATTTGAAAATAACCTTTTAATTGCATAAATTTTTTTTTTAACTGATGCATCTTTGATTATCGCAATATTATGAGAACTAGGATTCAAAGTCTTCTCTGCTTAATGTTGTCTTCTCACCTTTGAATTAAATCTAACGTTACAACAGCTCTTGGAGATTCTTTAACCTATTTTAGAATGAGATCCTAAGAATTTCATTAAATTCTTGATTGCGTGCAAACTACGCTTCAACTATTAAGAGGATGATTAAAATCCTAGGGACTGCTATTCGTTAATCGGACTAGTAATTGAATTTCTCACTTCTAGTATTCACCAATTCTCTTTTATCTCATCTCCCTTGGTAATCACTAGCTCCAAAGGGCCATGGTATTTCTTATACTGTCCACTTTGATCTTATCCTCATTAAATGCATAAAGCATTGAATAATTAACGTCTGATTTCAAGGCAAAGCAATAAGGACCGGGGTCTTTCTTTCACCTTGAATGAAAACAACATTTTTCCTGTTCCTGGCTCCTTCCTGAATATGTGAAGATTTTCTAGAGGTTAAAAAAGTTTGGGGAAAGGATGGTGGTCACAGTGTACAAGTTATTACTTAGACATTAAGCAACACATTCCTTATATAAAATCTAGCATTTGGACAAAGGACTCCTCTGTCAGGATTCAGGTATTGGGCATTGGATACCACCTGTCAGGATTAGGACATCAGACAACAGACAATGGAACCCTATATCTGCTAGGGCTCAGAAATTGACCATGGACAATGGTTCTCCATCTCTCTTATGATCAAATAAATGGATCCCTTATATCATAACGGACATCAGAAAAGAAATAACGATTCGCCACCGATGTCAGGACTCAGAATTTAGGCAATAATTACCAGCCTGTTGGGAGACGATGAACAATAGATCCCCTCAGTTGGGAGTTGGCCCTTGAAAATATATGAAAAAATCAATTTATATTGTATAACTATACAAGAAGGTAAAGTGGTTTCACATCATAGTCATGGAGTCATGGACTCATTCAGCGCAGAAACAGGCCATTCAGGCTCCATTTGAGCTAGTCCCATTTGCTCACATTGGCCCAAATCCCTCTTAACCTACTCTATCCATGTACCTGTCCAAATGTATTTTAAATGTTGTTACCGCACCTGCCCCAACTACTTCCTCTGGCAGGTTGTTTCGTATTTTCACAACCATCTGTGTGAAAAAGTTAACCCTCAGGTTCCTATTAAATATTGCCCTTCTCATGTTAAGCCTATGCCTTCTATTTATTGATTTACCTACCCTGGGAATAAAGATTCTGTACACACACAAACGCACAAATAACCTTGTGTTTAAATTTATTTAATTGAACATTTTAGATATGTGTTAATTGGGACAGACATAGGTCATTGAGATAATGCTCTTTTTGTAGATTACATCATGTTGACAAGTGGTGATTAGAGGTGGTTTCTTGATCCCAGTCATTCTTGATGTTCAGAGGTCTATGGGATACATATCAGAATAATAATTAACATTTTCTGAAAGTGCAGGTCATTATATATAATACCATTCAAAAAACCTTTCAAAAGTTAAAAACTAGCCGGTCACAAGATGCTGCACTGGAAACTGCTTCTCCTCAGACAAAACAACATAATGGAAAATTATCCCCCGGGGGGCACAATTTTGGGACACCATTCTTCAACAGGTTTAAAACGGTAATATAGTCAGTTGCAACAGTGAAGCAGAATTTTAAGGATGTTCTTTTAGGAAGGAGGAGGAGACATTTATTTAGTCAGAGGTTAGTGATTCTGTGGAATTATTTGCCACAGAAGACTGTGGAAGCCAAGTCAGTGGTTATTTTAAGGCAGAGATAGATGGATTCTTGATTAGTACAGGTGTCAGAGGTTATGGGGAGAAGGCAGGAGAATGGGGTTAGGAGGAAGAGATAGATCAGCCATGATTGAATGGCGAAGTAGACTTGATTGGCCTGGTTTGGGTCAGCCACCAAGCACGACATCTGGAAGCTGCAGCGAAGTGTCTGATCAGCTGAGAAAGCAATTGGCTGCAACCTTCATTCCATTGACGAACTATACACTGCAAGGGCCAGGAAGCGAGCGGGTAAGATCATCTCTGACCTCTCTCACCCTGGCCACAAACTCTTTGAATCACTTCCCTCTGGAAGGCGAATCTGGACTGTCAAAGCTGCCACAGCCAGACATAAAAACAACTTTTTTCCACGAGTAGTAGCTCTACTCAATAACCAAAAATCTGTAGCCTCCTTTTGTTCCAGTATTTTATTTAATTCACATGTTTATTCAATAATGTTTTATTATTAATGTTTAATGTTTTATGTGTCATTCCTAACTGTCACTGTATGTCAGGTTGTCACTTGTGGGCGGAGCACCAAGGCAAATTCTTTGTATGTGAATACTTGGCCAATAAACGTATTCATTCATTATTAATAAATCAATTAATTAATCAATTCATTCATTCATTCATTCGAATGGCCTAATTCCACTACTATTCCTTATATGACATTAATCACCCAAATGGCACAATTCAGTAATCACAACCATTAATGGCTTCCCTGTACTTGAATTTAAAAAATGGTGCTATAATCTCATCCAAGACCGTTTCACAGAATTATAAAAATGATATGACTTGAATTCAAAAACAAAAAGCAAAAAACAAAACAAACAACAAATGAATTAGGAGAACCTTGAACCTTATTTGAAGGAAGCCCAAAGATTTCCCTTCATTTTTACATATTTTCAATAGACAATAGACAATAGACAATAGCTGCATAAGTAGGCAATTCAGCCCCGCGAGCCAGCACCTCCATTCAATGTGATCATGGCTGATCATCCACAATCAGTACCCCGTTTCTGCCTTCTCCCCATATCCCTTGACTCTGCTATCTTCAAGAACACTATCTAGGGATGGGGGAAACTATTTTTCTCAGTCCCTACCTGGTCGGAGATGCGTCTTTCCTCCGAGCCGCATCTTCGCCCTCTCCTCGCTGCCCACCAACTGGACTGGAGCAGCGTTTCCTCCCGGGACCGGCCAGAACCTTCAGCCTCTCCAGCGGCGCAGTGCTGAAGCACCATCGTGGAGCGGGCGATGCCTTACCGAGGACTACCGTGTGGTAAGCTCTGGAGTGCTGAGACCGCTGACTCCAACATCATGTAGCTATGGGGTCAGCGGAGTGTTCAGCCGTGGCGGCGCTCATTTTAAACACCACGGAGCCTCGGATCTTTCGACAAGATCGCCAGTGTTGGAGCCCCGACCAGCGCGGCCTGTGGACTTCGGGAGCTGCGGTCGTTCCAGACACTCCAAGCCGCTGAAGAGTGTTCTTCTGATGCCGGAGCTCCGTCATTCGGCAAGAGGGCCTGAAACATCGGGCCGCTGTTGCGGCGACTGCGGAGGCCTCAAATAGGCCCCGACCACGGGTGAACACAGAGGAAGAGGACTGGACTTTGCTGCCTTCCCTCACAGTGGGAACCATTGTGGGGGGATGTTTTTATATTTAATGTTAAATTCTTCTTTAATGGTGTGTTTAATATTTATTGGTGTGCTGCAATGGCAACTCAAATTTCACTACACCAATTGGTGTATGTGACAATAAATGTCCTTTGTCCTTAGCTCTCTCTCATGTAAGTATCCAGAGAACCGGCCTCCACCACCCTCTGAGGCAGAGAATTCAACAGACTCAAAACTATCTGTTTGAAAAAGTGTTTCCTCATCTCCGTTCTAAATGGCTTACCCCTTATTCTTAAACTGTGGGCCCTGGTTCTGGACTCCCCAACCTCGGGAACATGTTTCCTGCCTCTAGCATGCCCTCTCATCCTTCTAAATCCCAGAGTACTCAAGCCCAGTCGCTCCATTCTCTCAGCATATGACAGTCCCGCCATCCCGGGAATTAACCTTGTGAACATATGCTGCACTCCCTCAATAGCAAGAATGTACTTCCTCAAATTTGGAGACCAGAACGGCACACAATACTCCAGGTGTGGTCTCACTGGGGCCCTGTACAACTGCAGAAGGACCTCTTTGCTCCTATATTCAACTCCTCTTGTTATGAAGGCCAACATGCCATTCACTTCCTCCACTGCCTGCTGTACCTCCATGCTTACTTTCATTGATTGATGAACCAGGACTCCCAGATCCTATTGTACTTCCCCTTTTCCCAAATTGACACCATTTAGATAATAATCTGCCTTCATGTTTTTGCTAGTAAAGTGGATAACCTCACATTTTTCCACATTAAACTGCATCTGCCATGCATCTACCCAATCACCCAACCTGTCCAAGTCACCCTGCATTCGCATAGCATCCTCCTCACAGTTCACACTGCCACCCAGCTTTGTGACATTTGCAAATTTGCTAATGTTACTTTGAATCCCTTCATCTAAATCATCAATGTATATTGTAAATAGCTGAGGTCCCAGCACCGAGTCTTGCGGTACCCCACTAGTCACTGCCTGCCATTCTGAAAGTGATCCGTTAATCCCTATTATTTGTTTCCTGTCTGCCGACCAATTTTCTATCCATTTTAGCACACTACCCCCCAATACCATGTCCCCTAATTTTGCCCACTAATCTCCTATGTGGGACATTAAATGTTTTATGAAATTCCAGGTACACTACATCCATTGGCTCTCCCTTGTCCATTTTCCTAGTTACATCCTCAAAAAAGTCCAGAAGATTAGTCAAGCTGGATACCTATAAGATGCTGAACAAATGTTATGGTTTACTGTTTGAGAACAAAATGATGGACATAACCGACATTCAGTAGAACTGGCTGCGGTTTATACAACCGAGCTGGAGTAACACTTTCCTGATTAACTCATTTTGCACAGTATTTGTGCCAGAAAAATATGATGACAAACTGGTGTAATTCTAAAACAAAGTAAACTCAAGTCAACATTCCCTAACATATACAGTACATTATTCTTCAACTTTTTGTGATCCTGCTAGT
Organism: Amblyraja radiata; assembly: GCF_010909765.2. Classification (NCBI taxonomy): domain Eukaryota; kingdom Metazoa; phylum Chordata; class Chondrichthyes; order Rajiformes; family Rajidae; genus Amblyraja; species Amblyraja radiata. Next base: position 59,306,326 of record NC_045961.1, read on the forward strand.
ACTGGCATGGTCTGTACATCCTCAATAATGGCAAGGAATGAAAATTAAAATGAAATCAAAAATGCACCAGGGCACCTGAACATATTGTCTATGATGGATGCTGGTGGAACAAATAAACTTTGATGACATTACAACAAATGTTTCAACTTCAAACCTTAGAAGAAGCTAATTATATAAAGGCCAGGATATCTTTTCACCTGGTTTTATATAATTGTATTATTTTCATATTTTGGTTAAATAATTATGTAATAGTAGCATTACATCGTAGATGTTGGTGGTATGTGAAAGATACATTTTACAGTGATAGAAATTTAGCACATAGTGTTTCAAAGATTTCAAAAAACATTAAGATGTGTCATATAGCCTTCTGTTTAGTTTAAATACACGAATCAACAATGAGTTCTGAGTCTTGTGTTCGAGGCTTTTGGTATAGTTTAGTGGTCTGAGAAACGACTACTGGAGTTTTCAACAGATCTTTATTCGAAAGTTCAAGTTGCAGCATTCAGGCTTATCAGACACGTCTGCCCACAACGGTGGTCAGCGCTGAACTAACGCGCGCGAGGGAAAAAACGCGCGAAAACAACAGCACCTCCCGAGTCATGCGACCGCGGCTTCCGAACGCCGGGTTCGATATCTGCGTACGCTAGCAGGCGTCGCTACAATAGCATGTATTTTCTTTCTTATATTAGTTTGTCCTGATGCACATGTGTTGTAAAATGTGTATTAAAAGGCATGCATCTGAGTCACTTTCTTGTCAGTGCTTTATTCAGCGGATTGTGGCAAAATTGAATTGTTACTTTTAAGATTATACGAGACCAAATGCAGACTCGTTGGGTCTGCTCCCCCCAACTCAGCCGTCCCCTACCTGTAGACCCCATGGGAGGCATGGGGGCAGAGAGGGAGTGGGGGGGGGGGGACAGAGAGGGAGGGGGGTAGAGTTTGATGGTGGGGGGGCGCATCATCACAGGCGAGGGCTGGTTCCCAAACGCAAAATAATCCCTCACTCCCGGCTGGCGGCTCCCGGCTCCCAGGCTGCCTCTAACGCACCCGTCCCCTACCCATAGCCCCCACGGGAGGCCGGCTCCAGGCTCGGCCCGAGTATGGAGGTGCGTGGGCGGGGTGGTGACGCCACTTGCAGCGCAAGAAAAATGACAGCGGGTTTTTTGTCAAAGTCTTTTCAGATTCTTGAACATTTTCATTAGTAACTGGAGAAATAAAGCAAGAATTTTCAGATAAGGCGATTTTGGACTCCAGGGGGAAAATCTCTAGCAGGATATGTAAAAATTTTACCATTAGCACGCCGTTTTTTCGAGGAGATATGATTATACTCAAACAAACACACACATGAACAAACACACACACGAACAAACATACATACATCCAAGATCAGAGTTTTAATAGGTACTAGACTAAGGGCAGACCCATTGGTGACGTCACTTGCAGCGCGAGAAAGAAGCCAGCAGCTTTTTTTCAAAGTCTTTTCAGATTCTTGAACATTTTCACCAATAACTGGAAAAATAAAGCATGAATTTTTCAGATAAGGCGATTTTGGACTCCAGGGGGAAAATCTCTAGAATGTAGAAATTTTATCATTAGCGCGTCATTTTTTCGAGAAGTGATTGTATACAAACAACCACACACACAAACACACACACATACAAGATCAGAGTTTTAATAGTTATAGACCAAGTGGGACCCAATGGTCCATGTCTCACAGGAGGCCTGGACCCCAACGCAACCCGTTCCCCAACGCAATAATCCACCACTCACCCATAGCCCCCACGGGAGGCCTGGTCCCCCAACGCAACCCGTTCCCCAATGCAATATTCCACCACTCACCCATAGCCGACAACTGTGCAGGGGCTGCTCATTTTGCCTTAATTTTGCCTCCCTCATTTTTAAACTTTAAAAAAATGCATTTGAATTTGCTAGCTAGCAGAACTCAGTGTACTGTGACTTTAAAAAAAAAGCATTTGCACTTGCTCGGGCTAGCAGAACTCAGTGTACTGTTACATTAAAAATGCATTTGCACTTGCTAGAGCTAGCAGGACTCAGTGTAGGATAGCAACAATGTTGCGAGCAGGGCTACAATCCCATTGTGACAACGTTTTTTTCCCAATGTTTTTCATCAGTAATGGATGGGAGCCGAGACAGACCCGACAACTCTAATACAGGGCCCAACTTGCTCGTTCTTCACTCGCAGCGCATGCCAGTCTTCAGCAATGATCTTCGGCGTTCAGCCTACGAGGTAACTTTTGAACAACGGGGGGAGGAGGGAGGGGTGGGTGGTAACGTCATTCGCTGCATGAGCAGACAGCACGGCAGAACCATTGTCACGTCATCAGCGAAAACCCCCCCAAAAAAACGCCTTTTGAATAGAAAGTTGGATCGGATTTGTGAACATCTTTATTAATTACTCAAGAAATAAAGCAAGAAATTTTCAGGTAATCCGATTTTTGACTCCAGGGGGTAAATCTCTACCGAAATATGTAAAAATCTTCCCATTAGCACGTCGTTTCTTCATGTAGATACACACACACACACACACACACACACACACACACACACACACACACACACACACACACACACACACACACACACACACACACACACACACACACACACACACACACACACACACACACACACACACACACACACACACACACATGATTTTTGATACATTTATGCAGGGTGTGAAAGCATAATATATAAAACATGATATTATGCAGGTTGTGGGGGCCTACACATTTCAGTCTAATAAAAGTTAATGCCTGCTGGCTCTGTTCTCCTCTTTCTTATGCTATTCACTTCTCTTGGCCTGCAATATCTCATCCAAAGAAAGCTAAATGGTGCAAACAAGCTATTTGATCTTAGGTTACACGTTTCTATGCTCTACATGTAAAGGTCAGTGGCAGATATGACATTTGAGCTAGATATTAGATGCATAGAGTCAGGAGAGATGCAGCATGGGAATGGGATTCTTAGCCGACTGAGTCAGTGGTGACTACCAACCACCTATATACAGTATACTGTTCCTTTATTACTCCTTTTTCAAATTTCCTTCATATTCCCATCAACTCTCCCCAAATTCTACCGCTCACCTAAATGCTTGGAGAAGTTTTAACTTACTATTTTACATGTCTTTGATGAAGGAAGAAAGTGCGTCATCTGGAAGAAGTCCATGTTGTGTCAGGGAGAATGTACAAACTCCAGCAAGATAGTTTTGACCCCGGTTACAGGTGCTGTGAAGCAACGGTTCTACTAGTGGCATCACTGTCCTTTCTTCTTGAACTGGACCAAATATATAGCTGAGTGGTGAAAAAACACTTTACCTGAACCTAAAATGGCACAGCTAACGTTGAAAAACTACATCCGAGAAGTCCTAGTTTTTTTAGGGAACGGGGATTCTTCTCACCCATCATAGATGAGGCCCTCGCACGTGTCTCCTCAGTACCCCACAGTTCTACCCTTACTCCCCCTCCCCCTAGCCGCAACAGAGATAAAATCCCCCCCAGTCCTTACCTTTCACCCCATCAGCCGTTGCATACAACACATAACCCTCTGACATTTTCGCCTCTTACAGCGGAATACCACCACAAGTCACATCTTCCCATCTCTACCCATTTCCGCCTTCCGCAGCGACCATTCCCTCTGCAACTCCCTGGTTAACATCCCTTCCCAAGCAAACTACATCCTCCCCAGGTACCTTCCCCTGTAACAGCAGGAGATTAAACACCTGTCCCTATACCTCCTCCCTCGACTCTGTCCAGGGACCCCAATAGTCCTTTCAGGTCAGGCAGAGGTTCACTTGCATCTCCTCCAACCTCATATACTGTATCTGTTGTTCTAGATGTGGACTCTTACAAATCAATGAGACCAAACGTAGACTGGGCGATCATTTCGCTGAACACCTTCGTTCAGTCCACCTGGACCTACCTGATCTCCCGGTTGCTACACACTTTAATTTTCCTTCCCATTCCCACACTGACCTTTCTGTCTAGGGTCTCCTCCATTGTCAGAGTTAGGCTAAATGCAAATAGGAGGAACAGCATCTCATATTTTGCTTGGGCAGCTTACAGCCCAGTGTATGAATTTGATTTTTCTAACTTCAAGTAACCCTGGCTTTCCCTCTTTCTCCATTCCTCCCCCACCCAAGTCACACCAGCTTCCCATTTCCCCCCAACAAACAGCTAACAATGGCCTGTTTCTTTTATTGTTGTTACTTTTATCTTTCATTCATTGTTCTCTATCTCACTCCAGTATCGCCCATATCTCTCGTTTCTCTTTCCCATGACTTTCAGTCAAAGAAAGGTCTCGATCCGAAATGTCACCCATTCCTTCTCTCCAGAGCGCTGGCCGTTACTCCAGCTTTTGGTGCCTATCTTATGTTATTGAAAGCATTGAGTTGGATTTATTGATGTGATAAAGAAATATCAAAGGTAGATTAAAATATTATCACAGGGAATTGTGGCAGGCTCTGGACCAAACCAATTTGAAAGATATTCCCCTGGACTGGAGGAACATTCTTCATGTTGAGATGGGTGACACGGGAGCACATTAAGAAGTGTTGGGGAAATAGACCATAAAACATTACAGTACAGGACCAGGCTCTTTAGCCTACTGCATCTGTGCTGAACATGGTAACTAATAATTTCTGCCCGCACATGATGCATATCCCGCCATTCCCTGATGTGAATAGGTGACCTGGGTTTGTTAAAGGGGAATCAAAATTCATGTTATTCCCAGTGCTCCACAGGGTTCTTCAAAGCAAGGACAATGAAACAGGCTGGGAAAGAAGGCAGTACATTTAAAAGAACAATGCAAGATTCTGTAAATCTGGTAGGGTTTATATCCAGATTACTGACAGCAGCAAAGAAAAAAACTTTCAGTTGGATAAAGAAGATTTAGCCACCATACTTGAAATGGAACATTTCTATTCGGATATTTATAAATGGCATTTACCATTTGCACAGATCTCAATCCATGATGTCATTATTCCACAAAATGAAGCCAGTGCCTCAAATGATCAGGGATAGAACCATGATGTCACCCCCTCCCCTCCCCCCACCGCTTAAGTCCAGGTAATCATTCTAAAATAGCTGGCACAGCTCGAAATTAGAAGGATGATCATAGATGTGGTGAACTGAGATGAACTCTGACATTGCATGAGAAGTGCAGTCCTGCATCAAGCAATAAGAAAACACAAACAAATCTGATCTGCTCCCTTGCATCCTTGAAAGTGGACCAAGCTGGTTTAGAATAGACTCACACATTTAGATCAATTTAGAGCTTTCTTAGAGAAGATATTCCTGCTAATTGTTATTCATTCAGTGGATGGATTCAAAATTAATTGTACAATTGAAGCATTTATGTCACCATTATGATCCTGGCCTGATGCCATTTTGGTTGCTCTCTGAAGGAACTATATTTGTTGACATATAGTTGTAGACATATACGGGAGGCACAGTGGCGCAACGGTAGAGTTGCTGACTAACAGCACTTGCAGTGCCGGAGACCTGGGTTTGATCCCAACTACAGAGTTTGTACGTTCTCCCCGTGACCACATGGGTTTTCTCCGAGATCTTCGGTTTCCTCCCGCACTCCAAAGACGTACAGGTTTGTAGGTTAATTGGCTTGGGTTTGTATAATTGCTGTCAGTGTAAAATAATTATCCCTAATGTGTGTAGACTTGTGTTAATGTGCGGGAATCACTGGTCGGTGCAGACTCGGTTCACCTGTTTTCACGCTGTATCTCTAAACTAAACTAAACATCAGCACTCAACAGGCCTGAAGAAAATAAGCAACCTTCCGGATCGATGAAACTCAACCCGCGGCAATCTTTGTACATTGTGATGTAATACTATGGGTCAATATGTGCATTTCAAAGTTAAAGGTATACTTATATGAATGTTGTAGAACTGCCAATGTCATAGTTAAGTATATGCTGGACTGTAAGGAATACTTCTGCAAATGCCGATTCTTATCTGTATTTCATGGGTAAATACATGACCAAAAAGTGTAACTCAAAAGTAGAATCCAGAGGTGAAATAAGAGTAACTGTCCTTGACATCACGGCAACATCCACTAGGGGTGCCGCATTGATGGCAGCCTCTGCCTATAGTCTGTCTGTTTTTCTATTTTTTAAAATTTTTAGTCCGTTTTAAAAGTATGCTTTGGAGATTTCTTTAGTTTTTCGATGTGGGGGAGGGGGGTAGGGTAAGGGGGAACCCGTTTCCCAGTCACTTCTGTGGCGAGGATGCGACTATTCTCCGAGTCGCGTCCTCGCCCCCCCTCCTCGTGGCCTACCAACTGGGTTGGGGCGGCCTTTACTGCCGGGGACCGGCCAAAGCTTCAGCGGCAGCGCAGCACTGGATTCACGGTGGAGCGGGCGATGCCTTACCTGGATCGCTGTTTGAAGCTCTGGAGTGTTGGGCCTACTGCTTCAACATCGCGGAGCAGTGGTTTGCAGAGCTTCCAGCGCGGGTGGCACTGACTTCAACATCGCGGTGTCCTGGGACCTTTTGCCGAGGGCCGCCAGTGTGAATCTTCGCCCAGCGCAGCCTGTGGACTTCGGGAGCCGCGGACTCCGGTAGGAAGTGGCCGATTCGGATGTCCAAGCCGCTGAGGTTGTTCTCCCATTCCGACGTCGGAATTCCATCATCCCGGCGAGAGGGCCTGATCATCAGGCCACCCGTAGTGGCGACAGCGAGGGGTTCGGGAGCCCCCCGACCACGGGTGAACAACAGAGGACAACAGAGGAGGATGACTGAACTTTGGTGCTTTCCCTCACAGTGGGAAACTTTGATTCCGCTGTGTGGGGATGTCTATGTTAAAGACTATCATGTTCTGTGCTCTTTTTTATTCGTATGACTGTATGGTGACCACACATTTCACTGTACCAATTGGTACATGTGTCAAATAAATGTATCTTGTATCTTGTATCATTTGATCAAGTCTGGGATCAAAGAGCTCTGGCTAAATTGGAGTCTATGGAAATCAGCGGGGGAACCATCACTGGCTGGAATCATACCTAGCACAAAGAATGATGGGTACATTAGTTGTAGGTCAATCATCTCAGAAACAGGACATCTACAAGATCTCCAGGGTAGCCCAGTAGGCCCAAAAATCTTCAGATACTTCATTAATGACCTTTCTTCATTCATAAGGTCAGAAATAGTGATGTTCACTGATGATTGCACAATGTTCACGCCATTCCCAACTCCTTAGATAATGAAGTACTATATCAAAATGCAACAAGACTTGGACAATATTCAGGACAGGGCTGATAGGTGGCAAGAAGAATTCATGTGACAGAAGTGCAAAGCAATGCTGATGTTCAACAAAGGAAAGTCCAGCTCCCATCCCCTGACATTTACTGAATCCCCCACTATCAATACGTAGGGTTTTATCATTGAGCAGAGACTGAACTGCAGTAGCCATATACACAATGTGGCCTTGGCAGCAGGTTAGAGGTTGGGAATGCTGTGGTATGGTACTCATCACTTAACTCTCCAAACCCTGTCCACAAGGCTCAAGTGAGATGTGTAATGGAACACAATTACTTGAGCCAACTGCATATTAGACCCCTAATATATCTGATCTGCTTGTTGATCAGTTTGATGCCACAGTGCAGACTGAGAAATAAGGTTAACACCTTTGCATCAACTTGAAGGATCTTGTGGAAAATTCTAAAATGGATGATGGCCTTTAAAGACACCGACAGAGATCAGGAAAAAAAAACCTAGCTAGCGATGTGTACACTCCTGATTAAATATCCTTTAATCAAAGTGATTTCTATCATCCTACCTGACTTCTTCAACTGGTCCTGCGGTCCAAACAATAATGAGGTAGGATTGGGACCATGAGAGGCTGCAATTGTGAAGAGGAGCAGTTCAATCAAAAGTAAAAAAAGTCAAAGTATCCTTTATTGTCATTCAGACCTTTCGGTCTGAACGAAATTTTGTTGCCTTGCAGTCATACATATAATAAAAATAACAAAACACCCAATAAACACAAATTTAACATCCACCACAGTGCGTTCACCAGGCACCTCCTCACTGTGATGGAAGGCAAAAGACTTAAAGTCTCTGTCAATCATAGTACACGCAACCTCTTCGTCTTTGCCCGCAATCTGGTTAATCTCTTACGTGCACATTTATTGAGACTATCACTTTAGCTACTATTGTTACTTTCACTCTTCCTACAGTTTCTTCTTCACCCATTGTTTTTAAGCAAAATTAATTTTCAAGCTGTGAGGGCATAATCACAAGAAATATTCCAAGCTAAAAATCCAGAAATAAAAATCTGCACATTGAAAAATCCCTTGGAAATATACTGAGTGAGGCAGGTCACAGATCCCAATGATCTGAATGCCTTCAGCTGAGTGCACTTCAGAATGTGCTCCCAGACAACTTAGCTATTGCCTGAGGCCAATTTTGCAAAGCTTTACCCATTAGGTTGACTGCTGGATTAGACTGCTCTTTGAAAACGATAAATTTGTGCATGGCCCTGACTTCATTTTATTTTAGGCACCTGCTTTCTTCTGATTAACGAGTAATTTCCATTAATTGAAGTCCTTGGGTAAATTGAAAACTAGCTGAAATGGATTACTGAACTGAATCAATTAATGCAAAAGGCCCTGTTCCCACAATGTGGGATGGATTTGTATCCATTTTATCCTCACTGTATTCCTCACAACCCCAGTGCAACTTGAGTTAAAACTGGAGGTTTTAACTTATTTACAATGCTTGATTTCAATTTCCTGGAGTTAAAAACGTGAAGCTAAACATCCAGCTCAAAACTCTGAGCTCTGATGTGGCTGAAAACGGATTAATTTTGTACCCAGTCATAACAAATTCTGTGTGTGTAATAAAAGCTTTATCAATATTTAAAAAAATATTGTATTCTGTAGTCGGTATTTATTATTTTTTATTTTCTTACCAATAAATGTGCTGTTTACATTCTCCAATCCAATCCAATATTTTCACACTTAGTGTTACTATTTGCACAACTCCAAGAGCTTGAATGTCTACTAAGCCCACCCTGACTTCTTTCAGCAGCCTGATACCATGACATGTACCCAAGGAATATTTTATTTGGCATTTTCGTGTACATGACTGCTTTTGGACTCTATGGTTGGTGGGTTTACTACCACCTTATAAATCTATGTCATGTAGCTAACAAAGGAACATTGTATGCCATATTTAGCTTGGGCAACTTACAACTCAGCGGTATGAACTTTGATTTCTCTAATTTCAGGTAATTCCTGCATCCCCCCCCCCCCACCCTCCCCCTTCACTCCTCCCTTCCCCTTCCCTTGTCATCCCACTGTTCTCATCCTTGTAGCCCTTTTGTTAGCACATCTTCCCCAGCAAACAATGGCCATTATGGAATCCATCCTTCCTAAGGTCATCTGTTGCCGGCTCTGTTTTGTTCTGGCATTTTCTCGCCTCAGTCACTCCCTCCCCCACCTCTATGTTTCAGTCTGAAGAAGGGATCCAACCCAAAGCATCACCAATTATTTTTCTCCAGAGATGCTGCCTGACCTGCTAAGTTTGAGTAGCATTTTGTGTCTATCTACAGTAAAAATCAGCATCTGTAGTTCCTTCCTACACATATTTCAATTTAGGGTTGACTGTCATAATAAACATACGTTCCCTAGATGTTCAGAAAAAGCTTCTGATCTGCCTTACAATGCAATAATAAGGAGAACATTTGTGATAAGAAGTGATGCCTAGCTTAAGAAAATATATTATAATAGTGAGACTGGTGCATTGTAAATTAAAAATAAATCAGGGCAGTGAATTCCTCACTAGAGGAAGGAAACATGTTCCCGATGTTGGGGGAGTCCAGAACCAGGGGCACAGTTTAAGAATAAGGGGTAAGCCATTTAGAACGGAAACGAGGAAACACTTTTTCTCACAGAGAGTTGTGAGTCTGTGGAATTCTCTGTCTCAGAGGGTGGTGGAGGCCGGTTCTCAGGATACTTTCAAGAGAGAGCTAGATAAGGCTCTTAAAGATAGCGGAATCAGGGGATATGGGGAGAAGGCAGGAACGGGGTATTGATTGGGGATGATCACATTACAGCCATGATCACATTGAATGGCGGGGCTGGCTCGAAGGCCCGAATGGTCTACTCCTGCACCTATTGTCTATTGTCTATTAACTAATTCTGAAATAAGAAACATCAAAAATGGACGGTACACAAGAAGCTAGAATGTGGGATATAGAGTCAAAGAGTGATACAACATGGAAACAGGCCCTTCAGCCCAACTTGCTCACACCGGCCAACATGATCCAGCTACACTAGTGCCACCTGCCCACGCTTGGTCCAATCCCTCCAAACCCATCCGTTCCATGTACTTGTCTAACTGTTTCTTAAACGTTGGGTTAGTCCCAGCCTCAACTACCTCCTCATGGAGCTTGTTCCATACACCCATCACCCTTTTGTGTGAAAAAGTTACCCCTCAGATTTCCCTTCATCTTAAACCTATGTCCTCTGGTCTTCGATTTATCTAGTCTGGGCAAGGGACTCTGTGCATCTACCTGATCTATTCCTCTCATATGCCCTCACAAAATTCTTAAGGGGTTGGACAGGCTAGATGCAGGAAGATTGCTCCCGATGTTGGGGAAGTCCAGGACAAGGGGTCACAGCTTAAGGATAAGGGGGAAATCCTTTAAAACCGAGATGAGAAGAACTTTTTTCACACAGAGAGTGGTGAATCTCTGGAACTCCCTGCCACAGAGGGTAGTCGAGGCCAGTTCATTGGCTATATTTAAGAGGGAGTTAGATGTGGCCTTTGTGGCTAAGGGGATCAGAGGGTATGGAGAGAAGGCAGGTATGGGATACTGAGTTGGATGATCAGCCATGATCATATTGAATGGCGGTGCAGGCTCGAAGGGCCGAATGGCCTACTCCTGCACCTAATTTCTATGTTTCTATGTTTCTATGTTAAAGCCATGAAGTGTGGGGGTCTCAGGTGATAATATTTTTGGTTAGTTTTGAGACACAGCAAGGAAACAGGTCACTTGCCCCCCCAAGTTCATGTTAACCATTGATTACCTGTTCAATCTAGTCCTATGTTATCCCACTTTCTCATCAACTCCTTACACAGTCGGGTCAATGTACAGTAGCCAATTAACCTATAAACCCACATGTCTTTGGGATGCGGGAGGAAGCCAGGGCACCCAGAGGCAACCCACATGGTTACAGGGAGAACGTACAAACTCCATGCAGCTAGCTCCCACGGTCAGGATCATACTCAGGTTTCCAGCACTGTGAGGCAGCACCTCTACTAGCTGTAAGAGGGAATTTTGTGCTACAACTGTACCCTGGATTTGGCTTTACTGAGGCAGTGAAACAAAATAAAACAGCTTGTGAATCAGTGGTGAGTCTATCTAACAAGTCAGTTTAATGTAGACCTTAATTGTGCATTATGTTGGGAAGTGACTTTATAATACAGGTGCACAACCTTTTATCCGAAGATCCAAATAACGAAAACCTCCGAATAGCGGACATTTTTTCGGTCCTTGATGAAAGGTCCTTGAAAACGTTCACCGAGTGCGGCCCGCAGAGGTGACAGCGAAACCTCCGGTCGGTCCTCGAAGAAAGGGGAACTAAATCCCCATTCATAAAAGAGAAGGTGAGGGTATATTGCGCGGGAGGGTTAATAATTGACAATATGCTGCTGCCTGCCCGCTGAGTTAAAAAGTTCCCACGGTAGCACGATACACAGTGTATCGTGAGTATTGCGTGGGAACTTTTTAACTCAGCGGGCAGGCAGCAGCAGCAGATTGGCGCTGCCTTCAGTTTCACCCCACCTACACCCCTCTGCTTCCCGGCCATGTGTGTGACCCCTTCCCTCCCCTCTCCAGCTCCCGCCCATTGCACCGCCACGGGGGCTATGCACTGTCTTCATGTCGGCGATGCTAGCAGGTCAGTGCCAGTCACCGGAGACGTCAGGACCAACGGGACACTGACCCCCAGGCCCACTGCAAGCACGGAGATCCCAGAGACCCACAGCCAGCAGCAGCCCAGACCCGTTCCAACTCCAGAAGAAAACTGCAAACTGGCTGGAGACATCAGGACCACCAGAAGCCGCTCCCCGATGGGCCGCTACGGCGACAAGTGGCAGTTCGCCCACAGCCCCCTCATCGGGACACCGACCCCCAGGCCCATTGCAAGCACGGAGATCCCAGATCAGCAACTCCAGCCCAGCCCCGCTCCAACTCCAGAGGAACACGCTCCCCGTATGGGCAGAAGCTGATGGTGTGCAAGGTACGTCTTGTTCTTGGGGTCGCGCAGCTCGGGCTGTGGGCGAACTGCCACTTGTCGCCGTAGCGGCCCATCGGGGAGCGGCTTCCTCTGGAGTTGGAGGGGGAGGGGGGTATTGTGCTGTTTGATCGCCCCCTACTATCCCAGGGACAGGGAGACAGGACGTTCACCGAGGGCGGCCCGCAGAGGTGACAGCGGAACCTCCGGTCGGTCCTTGAAGAAAGGGCAACTAAATCCCCATTCATAAAAGAGAAGGTGAGGGTACATTGCGCGGGAGAGTAGGAATCCCAAGACAAAGTTGAGTGAGCGTTCACCGAGGGCGGCCCGCAGAGGTGACAGCGGAACCTCCGGTCGGTCCTGGAAGAAAGGGGAACTAAATCCCCTTCATAATAGAGAAGTGGAGGGTATATTGCCCGGGAGTGTATATCGCCTACCTGGAAGAAACCATACATTTTTTCCAGGATGTCGTCTGCACACCGAAGCTCACGTTTGGCGCCAAACGCACGTCGCCTCTGCTGCACACGGATATAAGAGTGTGAAAATGTCGCCTTAGGCCGCCTAAGGGCATGTAGCCCCGCTAACGTGACATGAGTGCGAGAGGTGATTCAATGCTGCGGTCATATTTATAAATTCAGGAATTCATTCAACACACTGCATTTCATACAGACATTTATTCTGCAAGAAAAAACTACATTGAAGACTCAAACTCGCGACCGAGGAACTGCCGGGATCAAGGCGCAAACTCGCGACTTTGCGGATATGTGCCGAGCACTCTACCACTGAGCCAGCCATTAAAATCTACGCTAAAAAATTTCCATTCCGAAGACCGACAAATTCCGAATTACGAAAAGTGTCTGGTCCCAAGGCTTTCGGATAAAAGGTTGTGCACCTGTATGTGTAACTGTTACTTATGGTTGTTGGGGAGTCTATGTCTTTAAGGGTAAAAGGATGGGGGTGGCACAAAACCTGGCAAGTGATAGGTGGATACGTCAAGAGGGGGTGGGGGGGCGTTAGAGGCGTTAGAGTAAAAAGAGACAAAAGGCTAAGGAAAGAAGAGGAGTAAAATATAAAGCTGGAGAAAGCGATATAGATTGAAGGGAGCAGCGGGGATAACAAAGGGTGAATAAAAGGAAATATAGGACTTGGTGATTGAAGAGAGCTTTTGTGGGAGGGAAGGAGCAGGGTGACTAGAGTGGTTGAAGAGATGGGTGTGCACCAAGATTCCACCACCATATACATCTTCTTGTCTCCACCCCTTTCCACATTCCGCAGAGACCATTCTCTCTGTAACCCCATGGTTCACCTATCCCTTCAATTGTTCCCATTTCAGGCACTTTTCCCTACAACCACTGGAGATGTAACACCTGTCCCTACACCTCCACTCTCACTTCCATCCAAGGGCCCCAGCAGCTCTTTCAGCTGGGACAGAGGTACACATGCACCTTCTCCAATCTTGCCTATTGTATTCAGTGCTCCCGATGTGCCTTCATTAGGAAAGATATTGAGTACAAAACTTAGCACATCATGATGCAGTTATACGAGTAATTGGTGAGATGAAACTTGAAGTACTGTGTGCAGTTCTGATCGCCCATGTGTACTTAGAATGTTATTAAGCTGGAAATTGGTGCAGAAAACGTTCATCTCGATATTACCTAAACTTGTTGCTGGAGTTATAAAGAAAGGTTGAATAGGCTGGGATTTTTTTATTTGGAATGTAGGAGGCTGAAGCGGTGACCTGACTGAGGGTCACATGATCATGAGGGCATGGATCATGTGAATGCTCACAGTCTTTTTTCCAGCGTAGAAGATTCTAAAATGTGAGGCCATTAGCTTAAGCAGAGGGGAGAGATTTAAGAGGGACCTCAGGTTCAACCTTTTCATCAAAGGGGTACAGTATCTGGATTAAGCTGCCAGAGGAAGCTATAGAAGCAGATACAATTATAACTTTTAAAAGTCTTTCAGCAGTGAGGTTTAGAGGGCTATGCGTTCAATGCAGGTAACTTGGTCGGCATGAGTGAATAAATGAATGATACATGGACAAGGAGGGCCAAAGAGCCTGTTTCCCTCTTGTATAGCTCTAGTCCCTTGAGGGATTCATTTTATTTTTTATCTCAAAATCTATCCATTCCTATCTTGGGGTTTTACCCTGGCCGTTCTATCAACCAGTTTTCTGTTTTGCCAGGTTAATTTACACTGTCTATCTGCACATTTTTCACCATTCCATAAATTTGTATTCCCAATTCAAAATTGTGCCTGGTATTTAACTTGGTATTGGCTCATATATAATTCAAATATGGATGCACAAGAAGTAAAACCTGCTGCATGCACAGTAATCCCATTTCAGATCAACACAATGTTGGGAATATAGGACAATCATTCTCAAGCAGCTTGCTTGAGAGAAAATCAACATAATTCAAGCACTGTTTGATTCCTTCAGATATGCATCTAATTGGCAGCTTTTTGCATAACATTTGCCTGGCTTTGATTATTGTTTTTATCTGCTTGCTTCTTTTCAGATCTTGAAGTCAATCATATGAGCAAAAGCCTTTCAGGGATCTTTGAAGTGATTGGATATGAGCATTTCAAAGTGCTAGTTTGCCAGCTATTCCCACAGTTGGCAAACATTAAAAAATAATGTATGTAGTTAATTACAGAGTTTAATTTTTTTGCGTGAGGTATATGTTGTGAGCGGAAGCTTTGTCTGATAGTCCAGTAGTCAAATTTTTTTTTTTTAATGATTACTACAATTGAGCAACTCTCAGCAATAGTTTCACTCTTTGTAGGCAGATCAACAATTGGACAGCATAAAGGTGCACGTTTTCTTAATGGATACATGCACCTTCCAAAATGCACCTTGCCTTTCAGTGACGGCTTCATCTACGGGCACCTTAGATTCACTGATGCATCACTGGTGCTCAGGAAACAGGGCAGGAAAGAACGTTTTATCCCTTCGGAAATAATGAAACTAAAGGGTCAGCAGAAAAGGAAAAGAATGTGTAAAAGTGCATGAAGGTTCACGAGGATGGTACCTGCAATGAGGGAACAATTAGCCACAAAAAGCTGAAGTAACTCAGCGGGACAGGCAGCATCTCTGGAGAGAAGGAATGGGTGACATTTCGGGTCGAGACCCTTCTTCAGATGTCAGGAGAGAGGGAGATACATAGATAATGAAGTGTGAGGTTGTGAAAACAGGACAAATGGAATGAAGATGAAAGAAAATGTAGAATGGATCATTGTTAGCTGGGAGAAGGTAACAACAATGCAAACAGAGATAAAATGTAGTCGAATCAAATGCCATACCAGGACAGTAAGATTGGTTGGAGAACTGGGGGAGGGATATCTTTGGGTTAAACCAGCATCTGCAGTTCCTGCATACACACGAGGGAACAGTTATGTGGAGAGATTGGAGAAGCTGTGATCTTTCTCAACAGATCAGAAAAGTTCAAGCCGAAACAAATTAGAAATTAAAAAAATTACATGGAAGTTTGATAGAAACAGTAGAACAAAAAAAATCCTCAGGCAAGTGGGCTGGTAATTGGGACAATAACAAGAAAAGTATTCAAACAGCTAGGATTATTCAGAAATTACTGGAAATAGCATTGGAACCAGTTTTGACAAGAACTTTAAAAGAAACAGTTACACTTACATTAGGATGAGGCTGATGGATACGGTTACAGAATGAGGGATTGAAATGGAGTAAAAAAACATTGTATGAATTTTGGCAATGCTCCAGAATATTGTTCCAGAATTTGCAGTGCAAGAAGAAATTTTATAGCATCATCAGTGGTACCAGGTTGTGATTCGTGTTCACTCCCTCCCTCCATTTGAATTTACCATCCTGCTTCGGCACCATCACTGTCATTAATTCCCACGCTTATTTTCCCAAACCTTTTCTGCAAATACAATAGTACTTTTCACATTCTCAGCTTGCATACAGCTGAAAAGACCCAACTGTCTTCACAATTACTTTACCTTCTTGATTACATTGTTTCAAATTTGCCTGACCATGCATTTTATACAATTATACAATTATACAATTTATTTATTGTCATTTGAACCTCAAGTATCAAGTTCAAACAAAATTTGGTTTCTGCAGTCATACAACAAGAAAAGAACCAAGACACACAACCAACGCAATTTACACAAACATCCATCACAGTGAATCTCCTCCTCACTGTGGTGGAAGGCAAAGTCTTGTCTCTCCCCTGTGTTACATTCTTCTCCCGATGTTAAAGCCCCCGGCGGGCGATGGCAAGTCCCGCGGCTTTTAAGGCCGCGCCGGGCGATGAAAGGCCCCCGCTCCAGGTCTTAATGTTAATGTTGGAGCCCCCGGCGGGCGATGAAAATTCCCGCGCCGGGCGATGTAAGGTCCCGCTCCAGGTCTTAATGTTAATGTAGGAGCCCCCGACGGGCGATGGCAAGTCCCACGCCGGGCGATGTAAGGCCCCGCTCTGGGTCTTAATCTTGGAGCCCCTGGCGGGTGATGGCAAGTCCCACAGCCGTTAAAGCCGTGCCGGGCGATGTAAGGCCCTGCTCCGGGTCATTTTCAACCCCACAACTCGGGCGGGAGAAACTGCCATTGCGGGAGCTCCTAAAAGCGGTCTCCCACCAGGGGACCCGTGAGCTACCGATGTCCATCTACGGTAAAAGTGCATACCAAATCTCGTTGCGCTTATGTGCAATGACAATAAAATATATTATTATTATTATTATTATTATATTATAGAGGGCTTGTATGGATATTATGGGCCTAAGTCTCTTTACTTAGGCTAGTACAGGTGTTGTGGGCTAGAGAGGGGATTCTGGAGGGTTAGTAGGACATTGTTGGCCAGAAGGACATTCCATGGGCTAGTACGAGTGTTGTGGGCCGAATGGACTGCAGCTGCGGATGGGGACGGCTTCAGGCGGGAGCTGGCAGGGAGTGTTCTATAGCCGGGGGAGAAGGACGGCAGCATGCGGGAGACGGCGGGAGCATCCGGAGGACGAGAACGGGGATGGCTTCAGGTGGGGGCTAGCAGGGAGCGTCCTGCAGCCTGGGGAAGGGGACGGCTTCAGTTGGGGCCTGTCAGGTGCTGGTGGGGAGCGATGCCGTGGCCTACCATTGCTGTGGCCTACTGTTGCCGCTGCCTGCCGCTGCCATGGCCTGCCGCTGCTTTGGCCTACTGCTGCCTCTCCCCACCGGCTTCTGGAGGGGATCGGTGGAGAGCATCCAGTAGCTTAGGACAGAGATGCCATCAGGTGGGGTCCGGTGTGGGTGGGGGGGGGGGGGGGAAGCGTCCTGCAGCTGGGGATGGGATGGCTTTAGGTGGGGGCGGGAGCATCCTGCACCAGCAGACGGGGACAGCTTTAGGCGGGGGCCAGCGGGAGCATTCTGTCGCCAGAGTAAGTAAGTAAGTTAGTAAGTTTATTGGCCAAGTATTCACATACAAGGAATTTGCCTAAGTGCTCCGCCCACAAGTACAACATGACATACAGTGACAGTCACGAATGACTCAGAAAACACTAAACATTAATAATAATAAAACATTCATAATAAAACACCATTGATCAAGCAAGTGAACCAACAAAATACCAGATCAAAGGGAGGCTACATATTTTTGGCTGTAGAGTAGAGCAACTACTCTTGGATAAAAACAGTTTTTATGTCTTGCTATGGCAGCTTTGACAGTCCGAAGTCGCCTTTTGACTGTGGAGTCGATGGTAGCCCCCCACTTAAGGTCCTTGGCGATGATGGTTCCCAGAAACGTAAAAGACTCCACAGATGTGGTTGTGGTGTTGTTGATGGTGAGTGGGGTGAGGGGAGGGGGAGCTCTCCTAAAGCCTACAATTAATTCCGCTGTCTTAAGCGCATTGAGCTCTAGGTTGTTGCTATGGCACCAAGACGCCAGCTGTGACACTTCCTGTCCGTAGGCAGATTCCTCCCCACCCTGGATCAGTCCAATCAGGGTTGTGTCATCCACAAACTTGAGAAGCTTGACAGATGTGTCTGTGGAGGTGCAGGCATTGGTGTAGAGAGAGTGGAAAGTACGCAGCCTTGCGGTGCTCCTATGCTGAGTGTTTGCGGACATGGAAGGCTTCAGGCGGGGAGCATCCTGTAGCCAGGGGAGGGGGATGGCTTCAGGCGGGGCCTGTCAGGGGCCGGTTGGGGGGAGGAGTGCTGCCGTGGCCCACTGCTGCCATGGCCTATCCCTGCACAGCCTACCACTGGTGTGGCCTCCCGCTGTGTGGTGGGGTCAGTTTTTGGCAGGGGAGTGTTGGGTGGGAGGGTTATGGGGGGGGAGTGGATGTGTGCGCAAGTTGGGTATGGCGGTGAGGTGCTGTGTGTGGGGAGGAGTGGGGAGGGGTGTGAGGTCAGCAGGCATGTGGGGGGGGGAGTGGGGATAGCAAAGTAGTGTGGGGTGAATTTTTGGCAGGGGAGTGTTGGGTGGGAGGGTTATGGGGGGTGGATGTGTGTGTGCGAGTTGGGTATGGTGGTGAGGTGCTGTGTGTGGGAGGGAGGAGTGGGGAGGGGTTTGTGGGGGAGGGGTGTGTGGGGGAGGGGGGAGGGGTGTGCGGGAAGGGGTGTGTGGGGGAGGGGTGGGGAGTGGGGGGAATTGTGTGGGCAGCAGGCATGTGGGGGGGAGTGCGGATGGCAAAGTTGTGGGGGGAGGGGAGCGGCTGTGTGCAGGAGGGGAAGGGGGATGTGTGTGGGATGGGGAGGGGTGTGTGTGGGAGGAGGAGTGGTGTGTGTGGGAGGAGGGTGTGTCATGGGGGGGTGGTTGGTAAGGCCTACAGCTCTAGCATCACTCACCATCTCCCGACCACACTTACTCACTGGCTCCCGGCCGCACTCACTCACTCACTGGCTGCCTTCCAGCCGCACTCACTCACTGATTGCCTACCGGCCGCACTCACTCACTCACCGGCAGCCTGCCTGCCGCACTCACGCACTCACTGGCTGCCTGCAGGCCACACTCACACACCGGCTGCCCGCCGGCCGCACTCACTAACTGGCTGCCTGCCTGCCGGCCGCACTCACTCACTCACTCACTCACTCACTCACTCACTCACTCACTCACTCACTCACTCACTCACTCACTCACTCACTGTATCACCGGTTGCCTGCCAGCCGCACTCACTCAGCGGCTCCTAGCTCATTGTGATGGTTGAAGCAGCTCACTCTCCACATACTGCTCACTCCACTCCAGCTTTATTCTCCTCGCCGCCGGTGATTGACAGCGGGTGCCAAAAGGGGCGTTTTTTATGATATTTAAACCTTCATAACTTTGGTAATATTCCACCCATCGAAACAAAACTTGGTGCACCTGCAGCACAGTAGAATGCCGAGTAAGGTGGCGAAAAATCGTAGCACTATCCTGCACCATTTTTGTGCAAATTCTAAAACAACGCAAACAGCAACAGAGGACACGATGAGAGTTTTCGTTCAGGACAGACAGACAGACAGACAGACATACAGACAGACAGACAGACAGACAGACAGACAGACAGACAGACATACAGACAGACAGACAGACAGACAGACAGACAGACAGACAGACAGACAGACAGACCATTGAACATTATTAGAAAATACAGCTGCCATTTTCCATATGATCAACTTCTACAAACAGCAATGTGAAATGACCTGATCTGTTTCAGAAATTATGCTAACTATTTTTGGACACTGATATGGTGCCAAG
Organism: Amblyraja radiata; assembly: GCF_010909765.2. Lineage (NCBI taxonomy): Eukaryota > Metazoa > Chordata > Chondrichthyes > Rajiformes > Rajidae > Amblyraja > Amblyraja radiata. The sequence goes on from NC_045961.1 coordinate 59,326,285, forward strand.
GAAATATTTACTATCACTTTGGTTTAATATCAGCCAAAATCCACCTTTTTAAATATTAGATGGAAAAGTGCAATATTTTTACATACTGTTGAAGAAAATCCAAGCAAAATCACTGAATATTTTGAGATGCCTGTGATTTTGCATTCAGAGCCATTGCCTGTGGTAGAGTTCAGAAACACTCATTCTTGTGCCTTGAGGGTAGCACCACAACTTATACTTATACTTAGATATGAGCAGTCTGTAGACAGAATACCGAGTTAGATCTTCACGATGACGGTGAGGCCTGCATCAGCATTACTTAAGGCAGATCTTTCTCAGCATGTTCCAATTTCAAAGTTCGCTGTTGATCCCACCCAAGATGATCTAATTCAATTAACATATTTACCCTGATAACCTTCGCCTGGCAGCAAGTGTACTCAAGCAATCCTTTGTCCAAAATAATACATGATTTGCTCAGATGTAGCAGTATCTTAATGGAGGACCTATCAGCTGTCTTTTCTGGATGAGACCACTTGTATTCTTATTATCACCACTTCAAGTCCTAGCTATTGCCCTTCATCCAGTAGACTAATGGGCAACCGGTGCTACATTCAGAAGCCAACCATTTTCTCGCAGAGCTATTGCAGGTCTCCCTTTTGGGAAATCATTACTTCAAGTAAGGAGCTTACACGATTTTGGTTGTAATCATTGGAGGCACAATATGTGGAAAGCAGGCAAAGACACATGACAGTCAGGCAGCAGGGCTTAAACAACACTTGTATGCTCAAATGTGACTCAATTAATAGAAATAGCTCAGGAATTTGTCTATACAAATTACAATTTGATCAATGCAGACTAGATCAATTCTGTGCAATGGCTGGTTTTAATAGTACCCATTGGTAAAATTGTCTCCAATTTTTCTACTGCAGTTTTGAGTCACTAGCATTTTCTTTGGCATGAAACACTGATGACTGATTCAGCAGCTTTGTAATGCCAACATTATTCAGCAGCAAGATTTTAGATCCCGTTGGTTTAAAAAAAAACAATCTCAGCATGCAACAAGTAATGTCAAAGTGCTCTCCTGGGTGTATTGAAATGCACCAATGGACGTATGAGAATGTATATATTTTCTTGAGCTGACAATTGATAATCTTCATTACAGTTATGATGATTATTCAAATGTCCCTTATTGTAGGAGTACTTAGCTCTTGTGATTGCAATCTTAATTGGTATCAGGAAACAGATGTACAGGGACTAGCCCTTATCTGCCAATAGACAGATGTTGGTTTGGCATGGTGGCATGATGATGCTGCAATATGACAATATAGAAGAGCTCCCCACTGCTTTTCTTAAAACATGATTTAAAACATTTCAAATGATAAAATGTAAACTGTTAAAATCTTTAAGATTTATCCTACTTCTGCCAATGTGGGAAAACCCAAATAGTCTGCTTAACTGACACAGGCACAGCAGACCTGATACCACCCTATGGCTACACTTTAGCCTGCAGCAGATGAGTGATAAACTTCCCATAGGACTTGTTTCCATCCTCCTCAGAATGGTGGACTATCTCTCAACAGTCTGAAGAAGAATCCTGTAAATAGTTAAAGTCCACAATCTGAAGTTCAAGATCATCTTTAATCAGTATCCATGTATAACGAACAGCAGGTTGTTAGTAGTTAGTACATCGTGACTGCTTCCAAGACTGACTAATGTAGGAAGTGGGTGTTAGTATGAATCATACAGGAGGGTGGGGTTAGTGATGTTATTCTACTATGATTGGCTTTCATGCATAAACCAATCTACAAATCCCAAGCCAAAATATTACCGATCCATGTTATCCAGAAATGCTGCCTGACCCATTGAGTTACTGCAGCACTTTGTATCTTTTTTTGTAAACCAGCATCTGCAGGTTTTGGTTTCTCCCAAAATATTCCAGCTGAATGGCGCACCTTGCCCTTGTCTCCACCTATTTCCTCATCCAACCAACAAGCAAAACTAGCTATGCCCCCTGTTATTCAATGGTAATACCCACACTGAATGCACCACTATCAAATTCACAGGGAGTTACCATCAACTATAAAATGAAGTAGTGTAACCTTATGCACAATGTGGTTACAAGACCAGGTCAGATGTTAAGAATCCAACAACGAATGTCTCACCTCTTAATTACTCAAAGCCTGTGAATAAGGCTCAAATCTGGATGGAGTACCCTCCATTTATCAGGATCAGCACAACTTCAACAGCACTCCAGAAGCCCAACAACATGTATAGAGGTGAAGTAGGAGGCATATGGATACGTGTTCTACCTCCAATGGTTGCAGCAGAAAGTGCAATAGAATGGGGTGGAGTGGGGTGGATGGAGAATGATGAGTGTCAAGGAGTCACAGAGAGAATGGTATCTGCAAAAAGCAGTAAGGGTTGGGAAAGATGTAACTGGTGATAGGATCCCATGACAACTGGCAGAGATGTCAAAGGATCGTAACATCAACGTCTTACTGCACAAACTCATGAAAAGTAGTGTAAAACCATGTACTCACAATTTATGGTCAGGAATGAACCATTTTCAGTCAAAGTGTTGAAAAATCTGACACATTACAGCTATATGCATCCCAGACTATATTTACCTATTAAAATGTTGTTTATTAAGATATCTTAACGTGGCAAAATTCACAGTTGGATCCTTTAAATGTACTTTGTCCCTTGTATATAATTTGTTAACCTTATTTTCTTTGAATTACTTCACACATTAGGGATTTAGAAGTTTTTTTATTGGTGAATAAATTAATTCCTTTTGTTCAACATCAAGGCATGCATTTTCTTTCTAAACTGGCTCTCCTCGCATGGCTCACAGAGCTAACATAGGTTTAAAAATAGCCATAAATGTTATAACCTATTGTCAAAAAGGAATTAAAATCGAAATGCATCTACTCGTGGAAAATTATTTTCAATCTGTCAAGATTTTATTTTTCGAACATCCGTGCCATAATTGTAGTTCATTTTATTCTAATAAGTACAACCTAGATCGATAAAGGCTATATAATGGATCCTTAAAAGGCTGAAATGATGTATTGGTTCAATTCAAAGTAGGAACTGAACAATTATGTGTTAATATCCACATTTTGGAATGTTGAGCAAAAGTCAAGTTGAGTTTATTGTCATATGCAGAAATACAATATGTAATTAAAGTACAATGCAAAACCAGTGCATTTAGAAGAAATTGGCATTTGAACTCAATCTGCACAAGAATGCCAGAGTGTGGCTCACAAAGCTAACATAGATCTCAAAACAGCCATAAATGTTATAACTTATTGTTAAAAAGGAATTAAAATCTAAATGTCATGAAAATTGTATCTACTTGTGGAAAATTAATTTCAATCTGTCAAGGTTTTATTTTTCGAACAATCCAAGTGCCAAAATTGTAGTTCATTTTATTCTAATAAGTACAACCGAGATCGACAAAAGCTGTATAATGGATCCTTAAAAGGAGGAAATAATGTTCTGGTTCAACTCAAAGTAGGAACTGAACAATTATGTGTTAATGTCCAGATTTTCAAATGTTGAGCAAAAGTCAAGTTGAGTTTGTTGTCATATGCACAAATATAATGAAGTACAGGTGAAATAAAATTCTTGCTTGCAGCAGCATCAAAGGCACATGGACTCAGACAACACATGAGAGTACAAATTTATATTTAAACTAGACTAAGTGGGACTTGTTGGGTCCCATGTTCACACGGGAGGGCTGGTCCCCCAACGCAATATTCCACCTCTCCACCAATTCCAATGTTGGTGGCCAGTGGCTGGTATGGGTGTTGGGGGCTGAAGGGACTGGTATCCAGAGGGCTATTATGGACATTGTGGGCCAAATGGATTATTGGGGTGGCAGTTCAGTCCCTCAAGCCTGATGTGCTGGCAGCTCACTCACGGCTGGTGGGCTGGCAGTTGACTCACGGCTATTCCTTGAAATTCCATTTCAAGCAAGGTGCAAGGCCACCAAATTCAAAACCATTTTCCTACCATTTCAAGCAGGGTGCAAGGCCACCAAATTCAAGTGCAGTTTCTTACCACTTCAAGCAGGGTGCAAGGCCACCAAATTCAAGTGCAGTTTCTTACCACTTCAAGCAGGGTGCAAGGACACCGAATTCAAGTGCAGTTTCTGACCACTTCAAGCAGGGTGCAAGGCCACCGAATTCAAGTGCAGTTTCATACCACTTCAAGCAGAGTGCAAGGCCACCAAATTCAAGTGCAGTTTCATACCACTTCAACAGGGTACAAGGCCACCAAATTCAAGCGCAGTTTCATACCATTTCAAGCAGGGTGCAAGGCCACCACATTCAAATGCAATTTCATACCATTTCAAGCAGGGTGAAACCGCCAGAAAACCACCATAAAACTACACAAAACACCACACTCACAATTCAGTAGACATTCAGTGTGTTCACTTGATTCACAGCGCAGACAGTCATGACGTCTCCCTCCCCCATCATGCAGAGACTGAGCCACACCTACACTTCCGGGTTTTATAATCCCTCCCCTCTCACACCGGAAAAGGTGTAGCCTTCATGGCGTGATTGACTGGAGAGAGATTCTCAACATTTTTTAAACTAATAACATTTTTATTTTTCATTGATGGGAAGAATCCTCTGCACCTGATGAGCGGATGGAGACTGAGTAAGATGGCCAAAAATCATATCTGTATGTGGTAGCGTTTTATCAAAAATCAATATACAATGCAAACAGGAAGATGTCATATTTAGACTTCCAACCATTTGCAGTGCTTTGACTTCAACCCCAAACCCCCACCAACCATTTGCAGTGCATTTACTTCAACCCCAAACCCCCACCAACCATCGGCTGTGCTTTGACTTCAACCCTAAACCCCCACCAACCACGTGCAGTGCTTTGACTTCAACCCCAACCCCGCACCAACTATGTGCAGTGATTTTACTTCAACTCAAGACCCCACCTACCATTTGCAGTGCTTTTACTTCAACCCAAACCCTCACCAACCATTTGCAGTGTTTTTACTTCAAACCAACCCCCCCACCAACCATTTGCAGTGCTTTTACTTCAACCCAAACCCTCACCAACCATTTGCAGTGCGTTTACTTCAATCCAACCACATTTTCATTTTCAAATCACATTAAGGGCACTCAAGGTCAGTAAAACCACACTCACAGTTTAGTAGACATGTGTTCAGTGTTATTCACAGCTCAGACTGAGAGACGTGACCCTCTCACTTTCCCCATCTTGCAGAGACTGACTGAGGCACAACACTTTCAGGTTTTATAGTCCCTCCCCCCCTCCACCAGCAGGGGCAGCTGAGAGAATCTCAACATTTTTTAAACATTAACAGCTATTTTATTTTTCATCGATGGGAAAAATCCTCTTGTCCTGCGCAGTGGAGGGGGACTGAGTAAGATGGCCAAAAACCACAACCGTAAGTGGCAGCGTTTTTTTCTAAAATCATGAAACAGAAAAATAGGAAGTGGTCAAGATCAAAATTTTAGTAATATAGATTATACATAAAGTACACATAAATTCTACAGGACTGGATAAAGTCCATATAAAAAAAGATATTGTTGTAAAACACAATTAGAAAACGAGTCTAAGGTAGTGCAAAAGGTTGTCCATTGTCTTTCGTTGCTCAGAGAGAATTAGGGTTGTGCAGGCCAGTTCAAGAACCTGATGTTTGTACGGAAGCTGTACTTGATCAGATGGTGCTCAATTTCATGTTTCTGTACCTCCTGTCCAATGATAGCAATGAAAAGGGAGCCTCACTTAAATGGCAGGGATCCTTGAGGCAGTGTATCATGTAGATACTTCTGATGGTGGGGAGGGCTGTTCCCATAGTGGACTGTGCTGAATACAGCTTCTTGTATTTCTGTGCATTGGAATAACCTGTCAGGATACTTTCTACAGTGCATCTGTAGGAATTGGTTTGGGCATTTGATGATATACCAGATGACTATAAACTTCAAAGAAAGTAAAGGCACACCTTCTTCATGATTATATTCACATGCTGGGCATAGGACCGGCAATCCGAAATGATCAAGGGATTTGAAGCTTCTAACTCTTGCCACTGCTGAGTCACCAATAAAAACTGGCATTTAGTCTCCTGATTTCCCCTTGCAATTAACAGTCCCAGTTTTGTTGACATTGAGTGAGAGGTTGTTGTTGCAGCATCACTTACCCAGGTGTTCTATTTCTCCCCTGTCCACTGACTCATGACTGCCCCACAATAGTGCCATTGGGAAATTGTAGAATATGCATACACTGTTAATTTTGAAAACAGGTCAGCAACATTACCACATATGGAACAGTTAAATTAAGTGACAGTATGTCCAAGGAAAGCAAAAAAACAAGTCTGGATAATAGATGTTTCCTCATCTCCGTTCTACATGGCTTAACCCTTGCTAATTATTAAAGAGGTAATAAATGACAATGCAATGAATTGTTATGACAGGCAGCATCTCTGGAGAGAAGGAATTGGTGATGTTTCGGGTCGAGACCCTTCTTCAGAATAGAAGGGAGGTTGGTGTGTATGATGGTCTGGGCTGCGTCCGCATATTGCTGCAATTTCTTACAGTTTTGGATGGAGCTGTTTCCAAACCAAACTGTGATACATCCTTTTAAAATCTTTTTATTAGTTTTTTTTCAAAAGCAAAAACAAAACAACAAAAAAGTAATGATAAACATAACTGTGATATTGATATATAGGGATCAGGGTTACATTAATGGCAGGTAAAACCTAAATATGAGTCTCTATGTAAATAGAGTTAAGTGTTTAAAAGAGAACTTATATGTATAAAAACAAAAAGAAAAAAAGAGAAAAAAAGAGAGAAATAGAAAAAACAAAACCCCCCTAAACTAAAGAGAGAGAAAAAAAAAAGCAAAACAGAACCAGGGATGCAAAGAGTTTCAACAATTTAAGTCCCTGTTTGTCGTCAAGTCCGTTCCACCGTATACCAGTAAAAAAAATTATTATAACAGTTGGAGAGGGGACAGTTTATGTCATATGAAAATGTTGAATAAACCTTCCCCAAGTCCTATCAAATTTAACCAAGGGTTCAACAATGCCACTCCTAATTTTTTCTAAATTTAAACATGATATCGTTTCAGAGTACCAATGGAGTGTGGTCGGAGGATTGGAATCTTTCCATTTAAATAAAATAGATCTTCTGGCAATCAATGTGGTAAAAGCAATCAGCCGATGGGCGAAACGGGACAGATGAATAGAATCTAACATTGGTAGCCCAAAAATTGCAGTAATAGGATGAGTTTGTAAATCAATACCTATAACTAGGTATGTTGCAAAGCCTACCTGAAGCGTCGCTAAAAATCTGTCGCTGCGGGTGTGCGCGATTTTGGCGCCGTTTAGAGGGGGCGGGTTTAAAACGCGATTTTCTCTAGGCTGTTCAAATCGAAGATGTTCAGCCTAGTTAATTATTAACGAAAAATCGCTGGAAGACCCCGTCGCAAAAGCTATTATTAGTTTTAAGGGCCTCGTATAATAGTTATAGTAGTTTAAAAATCAACCTCTAAACCCGCGAACACCAGCAACCGCAGGGTCTCATAAAGCAAATAGCAGAAGGTAAGTTGTATATTTTTACATTAAAAAGGGCTTCTAAAGATCCCGTTATACAAAGTTCAATATTGCGAGTAGCTCATTTTGGGCCCATTATATCCCGCAGTATTTTTCTGGGCATTTGGGGGCACAAATCTACCGCTATGTGAACGTTCTAAACCAGCGCGTTCACAGGAACCCACTGGAAAACTGATTTAAATGGACTTTAATTTACAGCAATTGAACACTAAATTCCTTCCATTTGGTCTATAAATTAATGTAAATGAGATTTAAAAATCATGTTTTATTGTGAATTATTTGTGAATATTATTTGGACATTTAGGCTATTTAAAAATGTTAATCATTTATTAAGAAATGGATAGATGTTTAGATCTAGTAATTGAAGTCTGAAATTAGCTACAATTAGGTAACTAACTAATTATATGCTTTAATTTCAGGTCATCCAAGTAAGATAATTTTATATTTGTTTCAGAATGCTTCAATCTATGATAACTGAAAATTTCATTCAGTTCTCTTAATTTTTAAGAAAGTTATGGGCTTTTGACTGTTCACGATCACAGCTTTTTTGTTATGTCCATAGAAAATCAATAGGGAACAAGATGCTCATTTCCCAGTATGAAAATGGCCATAACTTTTTAAATACTTGAGATATGAAAGTGAATTAGGTGTCAAATTAAACTTATTGTTATGCTTTATCTGATGGGATAAATTGCAGACTTGATTTTTAAAATCTCAAAATTTTGTAACATTGCTACTATAACTATTTATGATGGTATCAAAAATGTCTTTCCAATATTTTTCCAAAAGTGGGCAGGACCAAAACATATGAGTCAATGATGCCACTTTAGAATTACATCTGTCATATGTAGTATTTATTTGACCATAAAAACAAGCTAACTTATCTTTTGACAGATGAGCTCTGTGAACCACCTTGAATTGTATCAAAGCGTGTCTTGCACACATTGAGGAAGGATTAACTAATTGAAGAATCCTCTCCCATTTCTCTATAGATAAAGACATTTGAAGTTCTCTTTCCCAGTCATCCTTAATTTTATCAAATGTATCTTTTTTTAACTTCAAAATCAACTCATAAATAGTCGTTATTAAGCCCTTCTGATAAGGGTTCAAATATAAAAAAATGTCCAAGATATCGGTTTGATGTGGTAACGGAAAAAAGGGTAGAGAAGCCCTCAAAAAATGTCTAATTTGTAAATATCTAAAAAAAATGTGATCTTTTTTTGATTTCTGTAAGTATTTATTACTTCGTCTGGAATTTTTATTCTGCCACATATATAAGGAGATTTTTTAGTCAGTTATATCAAAGAAAGATTTAGGAATAAAAATTGGTATCGTCTGAAATAAGTATAAACATTTAGGTAAGATAAACATTTTAATAGCATTGATTCGGTCTATTAGAGAAAAGGATATTGGTGACCATTTAGTGAACTGTTGTTTAATATGATCAATTAAAGGCGTAAAATTGGCTTTAAATAAATCCTTGAGTTTCTTGGTAATCTTAGTGCCTAAATAAGTAAAACATTCGGTAGTCAATCTAAATGGAACTGTTCATAATTCGAAACTAAATTGTTTAATGGAAAAAGCTCACTCTTACTAAGATTTAATTTCTAACCAGAAACCTACTAAATTGATTAATAATAATAATAATAATAATAAATTTTATTTTTATAGCGCTTTTCTAAGACTCAAAGTCGCTTTACAATAGTAACAGACAATAGCAAACGGAGAAGCGGCGAACAAACAGCGCCAGCGTCCTCTCCGTGCAGCACATAAAGAAAGAATACAGACATAACAATAATAGACATTTAATCGGAATAACATATAATCGGAATATAACAAATAATAAAGACATCACAGAGACACAAATTAAAAACAGGATTCAATCCAAAAACAGAAAATCAAAAACACAGTGTGAAGAGGGAGCAGCGGCAACCAAATCGTGCCAGCGTCCACTCTCTCTTCACGGCAGCCATCTTGGACACAGACCTACAATACTACAATTAGACAAAAAAATCATCCCCCCACAGTGGATAGCACTGTGGGGGAAGGCACAATGTCCAGTCCCCACCCCATGTTCACCCCAAAGTCAGGCCTATTGAGGCCACCGCAATTGCCTCTACGGAGGCCCGATGTCCCTGGCCGTTCTCACCGGGTGGTCTTGCCCCGGCGTCGGGAGAGTCCTTTTGGCGGCTGGGCCACTTGGAACGGCCGCTTCCTGGTTGGAGCCCGCGGCTGCCGAAGCCGACAAGGCCGCGCCGGTTTGGAGCACCCAGGCTCCCGTTGATAAAGATGGCGCCGCCTCTCCACACTGCCGCCTCTCCACGCGCCGCCTCTACGCTCCACAGACCCGCAGCCCAGAGATGTTGCTCTCGGCGGTCCAGCTCGCCAGAGCTCCAGCGCTTCGCTCCAGCGCGGCGACCCAGGCAAGGGATCGCCCGCTCCGCTCCAGCGCTCCAACGCTGTGCCGCCGCCGAGGCCGAGGTGCTGGGCGGTTCCCGCCAGGAAACGGCGCTCCAAGCCCGCAGGTAGGCCACGAGGACGGGTCAACGGGCAGCCCGGAGAAAAGGCTGCCACACCGACCAGGTAGGGACCTAGAAATTAAGTTACACCTACCCCCCACATTAAAAAGTCCATATCCCCTACAAACAAAAAACAGGACTCACTAAAAACTATAAAAAAAACGGATTTAAAACGGACGGCTGCTGGCTAGCAGCCGTTCACCAAGATGGCTCCTCGAGCTACTATAGCCTGAATAGATTTCTCAGGGTTAGAAATGAATAATAACAGATCATCTGCATAAAGAGATAGTTTATGTGTCTTATTCCCAGGGACAACACCAGAAATATTAGGGGATTCCCTAATAGCGTTGGCCAAAGGTTCCAAAGCGATATCAAACAGTAAAGGACTTAAAGGACAGCCCTGTCTAGTACCTCGAAAGAGCCTGAAAAAGGGGATCTCTGATTATTGGTAAGTACAGAAGCCTGAGGTATATGACATATCAGCTTGATCCAAGAAATACATTTTGGACCAATCTTAATTTTTTCAAGTGTTTTGAATAAGTATTCCCAAACTACTCTATCAAAGATCAGCATCAAGTGAAATGAAACATTCTGAAGTGTTATTTGACGCTGTATATACGATATTCATTAATCTCCTAACGTTAAAGTATGAGTAACGATTTTTAATAAAACCTGTCTGATCTTCAGAAATAATTTGTAGTAAAATATTTTCCAACCTCATAGCTAATATTTTGGAAAGAATTTAGTAATCTACATTTAACAGCGATGTAGGTCTATATGATGTCACCTCTATAGAATCTTTGTCTTTTTTAAGAATTAAAGAAATAGATGCTTCATAAAAGGATTGTGATAATCTATTCATTAAAAAGGCTTCTTTAAAAACCTTGCATAGCCAGGGAGACAGTAAACTTGAGAAGTACTTAAAACATTCCAATGTGAACCCATCTAAACCAGGAGCTTTACCAGAATTCATCAAAAGGATTGCTTTCTGTATTTCTTCCTCCGTGATGGGTTTGTGTAAAAACTGAGACTCATTATGTGGTAAAGTTCAGTTTCTTTAAAAACTCATGCATTAAATTTGAATCAGTAGGAAATTCTGATTGGTATAGAAAGGTATACAATTCCTGAAAGGATTTGTCAATTTCATCATGGTCTACAGTCAGTGTACCATCCCGTTTACTCACTTTAGTAATCTGACTTTTGGCCAAGACCGTTTTCAAGTAATTAGCGAGTAATTTACCAGATTTTTGGCCATGTATATAAAATTGACTTTTGGTTTTAAGTAGCTGATTCTCAATCGGTGATACTAATAACAAATCATGCCTCAATTGAAGTTCAACTCTATTCTTATAGAGCTCTAAACTAGGAGCTTTTGAATATTTTTTATCAATTTCTTTAATCTCATCAGCCAATATACGTATTTCATTTTGAGTTTGTTTTTTTAATCCCACGGAGTATGAAATAATTTGTCCACGAATATATGCCTTAAAAGCATCCCAGACTACACCATTGGATATTTCTTCAGTAGAATTTGTTAAGAAGAAAAAACAATCTGATCCTTAATAAAATTAACAACATTTAGATCTTGAAGCAAAGTAGCATTAAATCGCCATAGTTTAGCACCAAACTTGGAATAAGGTAGTTTGATTGAAAGTTTCAATGGTGCATGATCAGAAATAGCAATTGCATTATACTCACATGCAGTGACCAATGAAACTAGCCGAGAATCTATTATATAGTAGTCAATCCTAGAGTAACTGTGATATACATGAGTGAAAAAAGAAAATTCTTTGTCATTTGGGTGTAAGAATCTTCAGACTTCTAACATTCCAGGGACAAGTAAAAAAAAATTGATAAAACTAGCTGATTTATTTGGAAGCACATGATCAGATGCAGATCTGTCCATCGACGGGTTCAATCAGCAGTTAAAATCTCCACCCATTATTAAAAAATGTTCATTTAAATTAGGAAAGGATGCGATTAACTGTTTAAAAAGGGTGATCAATATTAGGTGCATAAACATTCACCATAGCAACTTTTTGGTTATGAAGAACACCAGTAATCACCAATAATCTACCATATGGATCAGAAATTGTTTCATAATGAACAAACGGAATTGAGGAGTCAATAAAAATAGAGACTCCTTTCACCTTAGCCTGTGAATTTGAATGAAACTGCTGTCCTCTCCAAAACTTGAAAAATCGTTGATTGTCATCTTGCCTTACATGAGTTTCCTGAACAAAGATAATCTGAGCATTTAGTCGACATAGATTATTTTTTTTAAAAATCCTCTCAATGGGATGGTTCAAACCATTCCATGAAGGGAAGTTAATAACTTTATCCATATTGTTTGTAAAAATCATGTGGAATGTAAAGGGTTAATTTCTTAAAGCATGATACTGGAAGGAAAAAAATCTAGGGCGAAGCCAGAAGTGATGACATTTCAGACATTTTTGTAGTTCAGATTCTGCACAGATAGAAAAAACTAAGCTAGAAGCGAAAGATCCCCCCCCCCCCAACCAAGCAAAGCCGAAACTGACCAATAGACAGTCAGTACGCTACATAATCCCTTCCTTACCCCCATCTCTCCTAATGACACCACCCAACGTAAGAATAAGACATATTTACCACTCAAGAGCCAAAACAAAATTAATGTTATGGTTAAAAAGTACATAGTAACTGTGGAACACAAGAGCTACTTCATATTATTTATCCAAGGTCACAATATGAAAAACAAGAACTGCATTCACTTTGTTTGTCTACAAACAGGGGGGGGAAATTCCTTCAATTTTAAAAATAGAAAATCTAACAAAGGAAATCTTAAAAATTCATATTTAATACCATTACATTAAATTAACAGTACCTTAAAGAAGGTAAAAGTTGTTGTTTGATACCATCATACTAAAATTCAAAAAAGTAAATTAAAAACAACTCATCCAATTAAATTCTTAATCATTACAAAACGATATATTGTCAAAATAGGAACAGTTAATCTCCAATTATAACTTAATCAGCTATCAGTAGCTCCCGGTCACGGCTTCACCATCATAAGCCTCCAGAAAGCTGGAAGCGTCTTGTGGATTGTTAAAAAACCGATTGTTATCGTTAAAGAGTCATATACGCAGTCTAGCTGGATAAAGTAAGGCAGGGCACAACTTTTTCTTAAACAACTCAGACATTACATTATGGAAAGACTTTCTTAATTCTAAAAGCTCATGGCTGTAATCAGGAACAAACCAAAACTGGCATCCTTCATATTCAACCATGCCCAACTTTTTTGCTGCCTGGAGGATATTCTCCTTCATCAGCAAGAAGTAAAACCGAACAATCAAATGTCTTGGATAATCTTGGGGACCAGATTTCTTCCCGATCCTGTGTGCGTTATCCATAATTGGAAGATTTTCATAGTGCTCGATGTTGAAAGTCTCCTTTATCATTTTAGAAGCATATTTTATAACATTATCTCCTTCTTGGCCTTCCGGCAAACCAACAATTCGCAAATTCAGTCGACGGCTTCTGTTTTCCAGATCCATACTTTTAATCTTGTATTGCTGGAGTTCCCAAATATTTTCATTAATTTTCCATTCCAGTTTTTCAATCTTCAAATCTCTCTCCTGGCCCAGGGTTCGCAAATTATCAATTTGTTCCTTCTGTTCACGAGATTCATCTTGTAACATAATCAGCTTGTTTTGAACTTCCTTCAATTTGCTCGAAATTCCTTTCACCATTTCTTCCAAACTTCAAAATTTTTGTTTTCATTTCATTTTTCATTTCATCATTCATTTTCGATATTGCTTCTAAGATACCAGAGTCAGAAGCTGTGCCTTCCCCATGCTCCTTCCTTGGAGAAGCTCTTTTCCCTCTTGTCTCCATCCTTTACACGATTAAAGCGTATAAAATTGTTATCACCACTTTAAAAAAAGTTAGACCGTGCCTTGAAATCAAGTAATAACAAGTAACATTGAAAGAGTGGTAAGCAAAAGTTAAAAGTTAAGGGAGCAAACAAATTTGCAACCTTTACAGCATGCCGCCACTAGGAGAGTGTGATACATCCTGAAAAAATGCTTTCTATGATGCATCTGTAAAAGTTGGTGAGTGTTGTAGGGGACATTCCAAACTTCCTAAGCCTTATACGGAGGTAGAGGCATTGGTGTGCTTTCTTGGTCGTTGCTTCTATATGGGTGGTCCAGGAAAAGTTGTTGGTGATAATTGACTCCTAGGACTTTGAAGTTTACAACCATCTCTACTTCGGCACCATCAACACAAACTGGGGTATGCACACTGCTTCGCTCCCTGATGTCAATCACTATCTCCTTTGTCTTGCTGCCATTGAGTGAAAGGTTGTTGACTGGACACCAGGACACGAGGTTCTCAACCTCCTTCCTGTACTCCATCTCATCATTATTTGATATCCGGCCCACAATGGAGGTGTCTACGAATTGGACAATTGAATTAGATTTGTACACGGCTGCACAGTCGTGGGTGGACAAGGAGTAAAGAAGGGGGCAGAGAACGCATCCTTGCGGAGCCCCCGTGTTGAGGATTATCGTGGAGGATGATTTGTCCCCTATCCTCATTGATTGTGGTATGTTGGTCAGGAAATCGAGGAACCAGTTGCAAAGGTGAGTGCTGACACCATGTCCCACTAGTTTGGTGATAAGCTTGGATGGTATAATGGTATTAAAGGCAGAGCTGTAGTCTATGAATAGGAGTCTGACGTAGGTTTCTCCCTTCTCCAGGTGATCTAGGGATGAGTGTAGGGCCAGGGAGATGGCATAGTCTGTGGACCTGTTATGGTGGTAGGTGAATTGCAGTGGGTCAGGGCCACTGGGGAGACTGGATTTAATGCGTGCCATAACTAGCCTCTCAAAAGATTTCATGATGGTGGATGTCAAGGCCCCTGGTTGGTAGTTGTTTAGTCATGAGGTCTTGCATTTCTTCAGCACTGGGATGATGGTGGTCTTCTTGAAGCAGATGGGTACATCAGAACAGAGTAGGGAGATATTAAAGATGTCTGCAAAACTCCCGCTTGTTGGTTCGCGGAGCTACTAAGGACGGCCAGGAACTCTATCTGGGCCAGTTGCTTTTCATGGGTTTACCCTCAAAAAGGCCGATCTAACCTCTGCTACAGGCACCCTGGGGAGAGGCACAATGGAGTCTAAAGGGCCAGGTGTCACCGCCCTGTTGGCCTTCTCCTCAAAGCGTGCATAGAAAGCATTCAATTCATCAGGTGGGGTTGCGTTATCAACAATGATGTTGCCTGACATTGGTTTGCAGCCAGTTATCTTCTACAGACCTTGCCACATTCTCCGTGTGTCCGAGTGATTATACAGGGACTCATGTTTGTCCCAGTATTGTCCCTTGACATCCTTGATGGCTTTGAGGAGATCATAGCGAGCCTTCTTGTACCACTTGGGGTCGTTTGACTTGCATGCAGCAGACCTGGCCTTAACCTGTGAATGTACCTCACAGTTCATCTATGGTTTTCAGTTGGGGAACACTTGGGTTGCTTCATCTGCACACAGTCTTTCAAGCACTTGTTGATGAAGTCAGTCACAGCAGTGGCATGCACATTCAGGTTAGCTGTGGAATCCCCAAATAAGGACCAGTCCACTGACTCAAAGCAGTCACGTATGATGTCATCTGTGACCGTTGACCAGCATTTCACAACTCTATGTACCGTTCTCTGCACCTCTCGACAGTTGCTAATGGCTACTCATCCAGTAAGCAATAACCTGTTAAAGTGTGATAAGGAAGTTGGTTAGATGAAAGCAAAAGATCTTTAAAGCATCAATTGAAACCTCTTTGAAGCAATCAAGGACTATAGCAATGTTAAAATGCAATGAAGTGTATTATGAAACCAGGAAGGATATCTGATAATAAAATTATTCTAAATTATTTCCATTTATCAAAATCGATGTACTATTTTAACTGTGCTCATAACTATTAAGTTCTGATATTTACTGGAGAAATAAGAGACTTCAAGTGCTTGAAACTTTGAGCAAAAAAAAAAAAAAACTGTTGGAGAAACGCAGCAGGTCAGGCAACATCTGTGGGGGGAAATGGACCGATGAAGTTTTGGGTTGGGACCCTGCTTCAGACTAATGCATCTGAAGAAGGATTCCAATCTGGAACATAGACACAAAAAAGCTGGAGTAACTCCATCAGATGACATTGCAGGGGGCAATGTCATCTGATGAATACTCTTTCTCCACCCTCCTCCCACCACGATCACTCCGTAGAAGGGTCCCGACCCGAAACGTCACCTATCCATGACCCACTGAGTTACTCCAGCACTTTTTTTACAGTGTCTTTTTCTGTAAATCAGCATCACCAGTTGCAGAGATTTAATAGGAACCTGAGGGACAATTTTTTGAACGGAGGTTGGTGGGTATATAGAACGAGCTGCCAGAGGGGATAGTTGAGGCAGTTACTATAACAACATTTAGAAGACATTTGGATAGGTACATGGTCAGGAAAGGTTTAGAGGCATATGGGCCAAATATGGGCAGGTGGGACTAGTGTAGATGGGATATCATGGTCAGCATGGACGAGTTGGGCCGAAGCATTTGTTTCCATACTGGATAACTCTATGACGCTATATAATATCCCAGTATGCTGGAGAGGACATTGGCTCTGTGAAAGTGCAAGCTGGAAAGAAGTAACAGAAAGGGAAAGATCCATTCATCAGAACTCCTGTGGATTTTGATTGTTCACAGAGCTAAAACATTCACAAAACAGTTGTAAAGTCACTTTTGTATATCCAAAGGAGATTTAGAAATACTAACATGCATAAGTTATCTATTTATACATGCCATTTCAAGTCAATGTGGGGTTAGCTTTGTCCAACAACATGCTGTGAAGAGTTTGTTTTTATTTTTCCCAGCTAAAATGTATCCTATGGTGAATTTGTAATTCCATTGAACTTTGCCAATCAGAAGTTGCAAAGAGTTCTATTATTTGAATAAGTAACATAATCCTTTATAACTACTGAAATTGTGTTTAATGACCTGAATTGCAAGTCAAATTTATGATTTGTAATGTTAAAAACTGTGTCAAACAGCTACTGCGATAATAAATAAGCAAGAGCTGACATGGTCAATCACTGCAAGTCATGATTCATTGGGATTATCACAAGATTAACTCACTGGTAGACCTTCAATATACACAAGGTTCAATTTAGGTTAGAAAGAAAGGAAAATATATCTTAGTGTCAACTGTTGCATTCAGATTTACTCTAACCCCTCACTCATGTAAGGTTTCTTGCCACAGATTCCTGTTTTCATGCCATTTACATAAATTCTTAGACAGGGCTCATATAGAGCTGGTGACTGTTCAATTGTTTGACATGATGGTAGGCACAGAGAGATATCCATGCCGGCACATGCAAGGAGGTCTATTGGGATAGTATAAGTGCAGAAAATAAGTTTATACAAATATTTATCTTGATTTCTTTCTGTTGCAGGAGAAGCAATATTATTCATCCTTGCTTCTCAGCTTGAGAAAGCTCCCTTCTGAGGCTGAAAAGGGAGCACCCCTTGCACTGAACTACTCTACTCCTGATCACCGGTCTTTCCCAATCTTTCCCAGTTGTCTTCTTCTCCTCATGATTGCTGGGAGCCAGTTACACAGCTGCAGCCTTTTTCCTAACATCTGGGTAGTCATGCCGACCATCAGTTGGATACCGACAGAAACTGATCCGGATGAGGCCATATAATTAGATTGACGTGACCTCCACATCTGCAGCCATATTGGGGTCAAGACCTACAACCAGCCTCACCAATATGCTTTCTGGCACCACATAAAGATCAAGGTCAAAAAGTGTGGGCAGAGTAGTACAAAAGAGAGTTTCCGTGGTCGTGGATGGATCAATCAAAAGTAGAGGTATTTTTATTGTTCCATTGGATATAAAATTTCAGACTTTGTTCAGGCTGGAGCATCTGACGAAGATGGTGAACTATAAAATTCAAGTGAATTGTTATTATCTTGGCTGAATCAAGTCCATAGATGAAAGTAGGTGAGTCAGAGAAAGAACATTTAAAAAGAGCACCAAAGGCCTGGTTCAAGTGTTTTCCGTGAAGGTCAGAGAGAAGCAGCAGCCAGAAGCAAGAGCTAGTATTGGCTGGAACTAGGTGAGTCAGGGGAAAAGAAGATTTAAAAAGAGCACCAAATACCCAGGTTCGAGTAATTTACAAATTAGCCCTAAAGTAGTTGATTAGGTAACAGATAAAGAAGTGCAGCTGCAGCGGACCGGCCTTGTTGAGGTGGTGCCTTGGTGAGTAAAGTATGAGTCTTTGGTTTGAGGGTGTTCGGCGAGGAGGCTGAGGCAAGCAGGCTACACTTGATTGAAATTTGTGAGTTGTGATTTTTGTCCATGAACACATGACAGGCAAGTTGGTATGGTGTGTTTCCTGTAGGATATGGGAAGTTAGGGACACAGCAGGAGCTTCTGGAAACTATACCTGCAGAAATTGTGTCCAGGTGCAGCTGCTGAATGAATGTGTTGGGGAAATGTCGAAGCAGTTGGATGACGTCAGGGCCATCTGGAAAAATGAGAGTTTCCTGGACAGGACCTCCAGTCACGCCAAGGATACAGGAAGAGCGAAGGTGGGTGACTATGAGAAAGGGAAGTAAACGTGGAGTGCAGGAGACACTGGTGGCTGTACCTAATGAAATCAGGTACACCCTCTTTGGAGCTGTCGGGGCAGACGACGCTTCCAGTCCGAGCGGCAGACAGATCGGTGGCTCCAAACCTAGCGATGAGACTCGACCGGCGACACCGAAGTTGGGCAGAGCCATAGTGGTGGGTGACTCCATTGTCCGAGGTGTGGACAGGAGATTCTATGGCAGCAGGCGAGATTCGAGGATGGTCTGTTGTCTCCCCGGTGCCAGTGTTCAAGATGTCTCCAACCAACTTCAGAACAACCCCAAGAGGGAAGTTGAGCAGCCGGATGTAGTTGTGCATGTGGGCACAAACGACGTCAGGAAGAAGAGGAAGGAGGTTCTGCAATGTTTGTTTAGAGAGTTGGGAAGAAGACTGAAAAGCAGGACTTCATGGGTGGTTATTTTTGGATTGCTTCCTGTACCTCGTGCTGGTGAGGGCAGGAACAGGGAGATAGAGGATCTGAATGTGTGGCTGGGGGTCTGTTGCAGAGACTGTACCCTTTTAGTGTTGTCATTTTAAATTGTTTGATTGACGTTATTTGAAACTTACCAGCTGGTGATCATGGGAAAGAATTGCCACATAGTAATTCGAATGAACAGAAAGTTATTTAATTTTCTCCTTAGCTGACCAACAATGAATGCGATGTACAGTAAAAAATGCATAATTGCCATGTTTCACTTTATGTTGAGTTGCATGAAAGGAAAAAGGTTAAAGAACAGAAAACTCAAGAATTGAAAGTGAAAAACAGTTTGGTAAGCAAGAATAAATATTTTAACAAGAAAAATGAAATTTCACACCTTCCACCACAAATGCAGAGTAGCAGGGAAACGTAGAAGACAATGCCGCTATGAAGTAGAAAGGAATTTTTAATGTTTATTGATATTTTCTGTTGTCCTTCAGCAGATGAAATTAAAATCAGCATTATTTTTGTTAAATATAGAAATCTATTGCTTTCATATCATAGTTAAATATATGAATCAAAAGAACAAGATACGAAAATTAATAAAGAACCACTTTAAAAACCTTCTAGAATAAGTGGGGCCTGTAGGGTCCCAGCTTCACACGGGAGGGCTGGTCCCACAACGCAATATTCCACCTCTCCACCAATTCCAATATTGGTGGCCAGTGGGGGGAGGGGGGGGGGGGGGCTTTTTGGAGCACTAGCATTGGTGTTGTGGGTCAAGTCAAGTCAAGCACAGTGAGTGCAGGACCAACAATCTATTTCAATCCAATTCAAGTCAAGTCAATCCACTTCAAATCAGGTCAAGTCAATCCACTTCAAGTCAGGTCAAGCCAATCCACTTCAAGTCAAGTCAAGTCAAGTCAATCCACTTCAACTCAAGTCAATTCACTCAAGTCAAGTCAATCCACTTGAAGTCAAGTCAAGTCAATCCACTTCAAGTCAATCCACTTCAAGTAAAGTCAATCCAAGTCAAGTCAAGTTAATCCATGTCAAGTCAAATCAACCCATTTCATGTCAAGTCAATCCATTTCAAGTCAAGTCAATCCATTTCAAGTCAAGTCAAGTCAACCCAATTCAAGCCAAGTCAATCCATTTCAAGTCAAGTCAAGTCAATCCATTTCAAATCAAATCAAGTCAATCCATTTCAAGGGCAGGCCAAACAAATCATTGCATTGTCATTTCATTTCCATTTTGCATTGCAGTTCCAATCATAGGCAGGGCAGGCCAAAATAACTCATTGCATTGTCATTTCATTTTCCATTTTGCATTGCAGTTTCAAGCACAGGCAGGGCAGGCCAAACAACTCATTGCATTGTCATCTCATTTTCCATTTTGCATTGCAGTTTCAAGCACAGGGCAGGCCAAACAACAACATTGCAGTTTCATGAAGGGCTAACAAATCAATTATTGCAAGGACATTGCAGACTCACAGTTCAGTTGATTCACAGCTTAGAATCACAGTTATGGCCTCTCCCTCACGATCTTCCAGAGTGACTTTTTATGTTTCATTGATCGGAAAAATCCTCGGGGCTGCCGCAGCGGAGGAGGACTGTAAGATGGCCAAAATCATAGCAATATAGGGTAGCATTTTTTCTAAAATCCTGTATACAGCATACACAGGAAGTAGTCAAGAAGAGACTTTAAGTTATATAGATGTTAAATAACCCCAAGCCATTAGGTATTCATGTAACGATGAGACTGGGAATCAATATCCATGAGATACTAATAAGGCCTTCAGGGAATAGAGTGCAGAGCTATACTGTAGATTATGGTGTTGCCTTGAGAAGAAAAAAATGCTTTAGAAAATTATCAAAAATCTCTTCAAAGGAATAAATACTTTGAACAAACTCTTACACATAAAATAAATTCAGATTCTATTTTTTTCCTTTTTTTTGCAAAAAAAACCTCACCATTACCTTATTCAAAATCTCAACATTTGAAGTAACTGAATGGATTTGGGCATTTGGGCAAATGCATGTAATGGTTGCAAGCCAGTGATTGCAAATGATTGGCAGATTACAGCCAATTATTATATAAAAATTCCAATGGAAATGTGATACTCCCAAAGGTGGGATAATAGTCTAATTTGATCATTTCAATGTCGACCGTCTCTTAGCTTACTAAGATAATACAAAGGGCATTTTTCAAAACCTGGAGGTTTGGACTGTTCAGATGTTTGTGCTTTTTTGTAACCTGCCATAAGGCAACAGGTAAAACAGGCCTTGCAGTACAATAACAGTTAGATACTAGGGCAGAAGATATCCATGGTGGATCCTGTGGAGACCTCCATGAACTGGAAAGGCAAAATTACAGAGCAAGGCTTTAAAAGAGCATTTAATTCAGATCAGGAAAGATATCTTGGACTAACAATTAATTCCTGGTGTGATATTGTGTCCCTGGACGAGTAGACAGAGTAGTCTTCCATTAATCTGAGGGAAAGGGCTTACCGTACATTGTACAGCCGTATTTTACCTTCCTCTTCGTCGCGGGTCTAAATTTCAGACAGCGCTCCCCCGGTTTCCCTGGCCCCCGCCTTTGCGATCGATGTGTGTGTGTGTGTGTGTGTGTGTGTGTGTGTGTGTGTGTGTGTGTGTGTGTGTGTGTGTGTGTGTGTGCGTGTGTGTGTGTGTGTGTGTGTGTGTGTGTGTGTGTGTGTGTGTGTGTGTGTGTGTGTGTGTGTGTGTGTGTGTGTGTGTGTGTGTGGTCGGTCGATCCAGCTCGCGGTTTCAACACTGACGGTCGATGTAGCTCGAGGTTTTCCAGGCGAGTGCTCTCGAGCTTGAAGGTCGAAGACACTCTCCTTAACTCGCGAATTAGGTCGCCGCAGTGTGACAGCCCCTTTACTGTTTCTATTATAACCTATTTTGTACTTGCACCACCATCTCCTTTGCGATATAATCTCAGCTACTTTCAAGTCAAGTGTGTTTTATTGTCATATTTAATTTAATTCAATAATTTGTTTATAGAGACAGTGCATATTAATGAACATTTGCATGTAAATATGCGAGATTGTAGCCAATCAGTAGCTAATTTCCGTCTCTAGTCCCAGGCAAAGGTAGGTGAAGTGTCTTGCCCAAGGACACAACGACAGTACACACTCCAAGCAGGATTCGAACCGGCCACCATCAGGTTGCCAGCCGAACACTTAGCCCATTGCGCCATATGTCCTGGACGGGGCAATGAAATTCTCACTTGTTGCAGCACAACAGAATATGTGAATATGTGAACATTGTACATAATGGGAAAAAAATAGAAAAAGTTCAATAAATAACAAATATAGTGTAAATAACAAATAATAATATAATCTTTTGCAGTTCAGAGCTCATAGCATACTCGTTGTGTTTAATAGCCTGATGGCTGTGGGGAAGTAGCTGTTCCTGAACCTGGACGTTGCAGTTTTCAGGCTCCTGTACCTTCTTCCTGATGGCATTGGTGAGATAAGTGTGTGGCCAGGATGGTGTGGGTGATTGATGAATTTAGCTGCTTTTTTAATGCAGCGACTACGATAGATCCCTTCGACAGTGGGGAGGTCAAAGCCGGTGATGGACTGGGCAGTGGTCACAACTTTTTGTCGTCTTTTTCGCTCCTGGACATTCAAGTTGCTGAACCAGGCCACGATACAACCAGTCAGAATGCTCTCTACTGTGCACCTGTTGAAGTTTAGGAGAATCCTCTTCGACATGCCGAATCTCCGTAATGTTGTCAGAAAGTAGAGTCGCTGATGTACCTTCTTTACAATTGCATCGGTGTGCTGGGTCCAGGAACGATTTTCTGATATATGCATGCCCAGGAATTTGAAGTTATTGACTCTTTCCGCCTTCATCCCGTTGATAAAAACAGGATTGTGGGTCGTCATCCTTCCCCTACCAAAGTCCACAATCAGTTCCTTGGTCTTACTGATGTTGAGAGCCAGGTTGTTGTGCTGGCACCATTTGGTCAGTCGGATGATCTCACTTCTATACTCTCACTCATCCCCATCTGTGATTCGTCCAACCACAGTGGTGTTGTCGGCAAACTTGAATGATGGAGTTCGCACTATGACCAGTTACGCAATCATGCGTATAGAGTGAGTAAAGCAGGGGGCTGAACACGTAGACTTGAGGTGCTCCCATACTAATTATTACTGAGGATGAAGTGGTTCCTCCAATTCGAACAGACTGTGGTCTGTGGATGAGGATGTCGAGGATCCAATTGCAGAGGGATGCGCAGAGGCCCAGTTCTGTGAGCTTGGTAACCAGCTTTTTTTTATTTATTTATTTTTTAATATAAATTTATTCAATTATTAAAAAATAATATTACACTACAATAAAACAAGCCAGAACCCACCACCATAATACAATACAAACATGTAATAAACTACTATACACCTATGATACAATCCTTATTGAGGATACATTCAACCTCCCTCGGTGCCCAGCGGTCGCGGAACTCCCTCAAGGTGCCCGTAGACAGGGCGTATTCCCTTTCCATCCGCACCCGGGCACGGACGTATCCCCGGAAAAGGGGCAGGCAGCCGGCTCGGGTAGAGCCCTCCACCGTCTGGCGCCGAGACTTGCGGATGGCCAGCTTGGCCAGGCCCAGGAGCAACCCAACCAGCACATCTTCAGCCCTACCCTCTCCCCTACGCACAGGGTGTCCAAAGATGAGGATGGTGGGTGAAAAATGCAGCCAGAAGGCAAGGAGCAGCCCCTTTAGATATTCAAACATTGGCTGCAGCCTCACGCACTCCATGTACACGTGGTACACAGACTCTTCCAGCCCGCAAAAGTGGCAGGCGGCTGGCGAGTCTGTGAACCGCGAGAGAAACAGGTTGCAGGGAACACCTCGGTGCAATACCCTCCACCCCAGGTCCCCAATGTAGAGGGGGAGAATCCCTGCGTAGAGGGACCCCCACCGGGGGCCTGGTAACCAGCTTTTTTTTTTTTTTTTTTTTTTTTTTTTTTTTTTTAAATCAAAAATATTTATTCAAATATTAAAATTGTATTTACAATACAATAAAACAAAACACCACCATAATGCAAGATCAACAATTATGCTAATCAACTGCTAAACAACTATATTACAATCCTTGTCAAGGATACATTCAACCTCCCTCGGTGCCCAGCGGTCGCGGAACTCCCTCAGGGTGCCCGTAGACAGGGCGTATTCCCTTTCCATCCGCACCCGGGCACGGACGTATCCCCGGAAAAGGGGCAGGCAGCTGGCTCGGGTAGAGCCCTCCACCGTCTGGCGCCGTGACTCGCGGATGGCCAGCTTGGCCAGGCCCAGGAGCAACCCAACCAGGACATCTTCAGCCCTACCCTCTCCCCTACGCACAGGGTGTCCAAAGATGAGGATGGTGGGTGAAAAATGCAGCCAGAAGGCAAGGAGCAGCCCCTTTAGATATTCAAACATTGGCTGCAGCCTCACGCACTCCATGTACACGTGGTACACAGACTCTTCCAGCCCGCAAAAGTGGCAGGCGGCTGGCGAGTCTGTGAACCGCGAGAGAAACAGGTTGCAGGGAACACCTCGGTGCAATACCCTCCACCCCAGGTCCCCAATGTAGAGCGGGAGAATCCCTGCGTAGAGGGACCCCCACCGGGGGCCTGGTAACCAGCTTGGAAGGGATGATGGTATTAAACGCTGAGCTGTAGTCTATAAACAACAGCCTGACGTAGGTGTTTTTATTGTCCAAGTGGTCCAATGCCGAGTGGAGAGCCAGTGAAATTGCATCCTCCATTGACCTGTTGTGGCGGTATGCGACTGCAGTTGGTCGAGGTTATTGGTGCATCATAACCAACCTCTCAAAGCACTTCAACACCACAGATGTTAGTGCAACTGGTCGATAATCATTGAGGCACGTCACCTTACTCTTCTTGGGAACTTGTATTATTGATGCCCTCTTAAAGCATGTGGGAACCTCAGACCTCAGAAATGAGAGGTTGAAAATGTCTGCAAAAACTCCTGCTAGTTGGTCTGCACAGGTCTTGAGATTTTGACCGGGTATACCATCAGGTCCAGGTGCTTTCCGAGGGTTCACCCCCCTAAAGGATCTTCTGACGTCTGCCTCTGTGACTGTGACTGTATCACCGTCAGAGCGAATAGGGGCTCGGGAAGGCACATCAGTGTTCTCCCTATCGGACCATGCATAGAACGCATTGAGCTCGTCAGGAGTGATGCTTCTCTGTCGTTTGAGCCGCCTCCTGATTTCACCTTGTAGGAGGTGATGGTATTCAAGCCCTGCCACAGTTGCCGAACATTCGTCTCATTCTCCAGCTTAGAGAAAAAGTCCCTTTTGGCCTTTTTTATGGTCTTACCAATGTCGTATCTGGACTTCTTGTAGACTTCTGCAGCACCAGACCTGAATGCCCGGGATCTGGTCTTCAGAAGAATGCAGACCTCAAGATTCATCCAGGGCTTCTGGCTAAGAAACATTCGGAAGGATTTTGTTGGAACGCAGTCCTCCACACATTTCCTTATAAAGTCTGTGATGACTGTGGTGTATTCATTCAGGTCCATAGCCGAGTCCCTGAACATTGCCCAGTCCACAGACTCCAAGCAGTCCTGGAGTTGTTCCTCTGCCTCCCCCAACCAGCTCTGTGTAGCCCTCACCTCTGGGGGTCCTTTCTTCAGTTGCTGCCTCTATGCAAGAAGAAGCAGCAATGCTTTGAGAAGATAGGCATCTTTGATGGTCATGTAGCAGTGGTCAAGGGTGTTTGATCCTCTGGTGCTGCAGGAGACATGTTGGTGGAGGTTAGGGAGCAATTCCTTCAGGTTAGCTTTGTTGAAGTCGCCTGCTACGTTGTTAAACACCACAGGGTAAGCTGTCTGGTGCTTGTTGACCATGGCTCCTCCAGTGCCAGACGGACGTCTGCCTGGGGTGGGATGTAGACCGCGGTCAGGATCTTGCAGTTGAATTCCCTCGTAGGTAAAATGGGCGGCACTTCACCGCCAGGTGTTCCAGATGTGGAGAGCAGGAGTTTGATAGGACTGCCATGTCTGAGCACCACGAAGAGTTGACCATGAAGCAGACGCCCCCTCCTCTCCCTTTCCCAGATGCCTGTCACCGGTCCATACGGAGAAACCTTCAGGCTGGATCGCTGAGTCTGGGGAGCTGGGGGTGAGCCATGTCTCTGTGAAACAGAAGACAGAGCATTCCCTCAGCTCCCTTTGATAAAGCAGCCTTGGCCTTAAGTCCTCCAGTTTGTTTTCTAGTGACTGTACGTTGGCTATTAAGATGGTAGGGAGAGGGGGCTGAAGTCCCCTGCGCTTTAGTCTTACTTGTAGTCCTGCCCGATGACCACGTTTCCCCACTCCATGAAGGCCGCCTCAGTGTTTACAGGTACAATACTTGCTAGTCTCCGTGAGGTCAGGGATTCCCCTGCAATTGGAAATTCCCTTACAGTCTGCACCTCCATCTCCGTTGCTGCTGGAAGATCCTGCCCAACGGCCTCGATTCCTGATTTCATGAAGGCCTCCCCAGTGTTTACAGGTACAGTACTTACTGTATCTGCGCGCCTCCGTGAGGTCGGGGATTCCCCTCCGATCGGGCATGCCCTTACAGTCGCTACTTTCGGGTGATCG
Organism: Amblyraja radiata; assembly: GCF_010909765.2. Taxonomy (NCBI): domain Eukaryota; kingdom Metazoa; phylum Chordata; class Chondrichthyes; order Rajiformes; family Rajidae; genus Amblyraja; species Amblyraja radiata. The sequence continues at coordinate 59,353,083 of NC_045961.1, forward strand.
CTGTAGCGATAATGCATTTAAATGCGTTAGCAGCTCGCTACTTACATTGTAGATTTCTGCCAATTCTTTAATACAGGTGAGCTCAGAAATACTATCATGATGATGCCTAAATACTTAGGCACCATCTTGGAAAAGATGGTGCCTAAGATAAGACAAACCCAAGACAAACCTTTTACATTTATCTTTTCTCAATCCCACTATCTCTACATCTCTAGTCACTTAAATCTTCAATTTTCCCAATGTAAAGGGAGGTAATTGAAATGCAACATCAATTATGTTCCTCTCTCCAATCATACTCCTAGATCCTGATTATTTTTAGCATCATTACTTTTTTTCCCGGTTTCCAACATTTTGCTTTTCTTTTGCAAAATGATTCATGATCACACTGATTCCAGACCAAGATAATTTTATAGTTGTAGCTCCTATGTACTTTTACAAATCACACTGCATGATAATGAAAATGTGTCTGGCTAAAGATCCTAAATAAAATGTGTTATTAAACATGTAATGAGAAACACATATTCATTAATCATGTCTGATTGTTGTGAGCCACTGCTCCCTTTCTATTATTTTAATCAATTCAGTTGTCTGTGACTGATGATGGGTTTGAGAATACTTTTATATCTCAGATAACATTGGGAAAAAATTGTATTTTTAATATGGTAATTAAATGCGTCACAGCCACGATGTCCATTGAAAATGTATGGTTTTAGAATGACAAAGACTTCTGCTAACTATAATCTGTACAGTATTATTCATATGACTATATCAATAAATCATATCAACATTACAAAAGCAACAAAATGTGAAACCATAAATTTTTAATTTCCTGTCGATAATCCATAGGCAGTTGAAGTATAAATTGAATTGTGAACTTGGTATACAAAATGATTTTATTATTGTGCACTGCTAGCAAAAAAGCCTTACCTGTTTGAAGCTCCTTTGTAAATTAAGGTCAGCATCCATAACTTTTATTTATACATTACCCTTGATTCCAATTAAGATACAAGTGTAAAACAGTGGTCTGGATGAGAATTAATGTTCAAAATATCTGCAAAATATTTGTGTTCTGCATGAGTATCTCTTTCAGTTATAATGTAAATGATGCAGATTTTTTTGTTAAAATAACATTGTGGATCATGATGTTCTTGCTTATTAATGTGCAAGATGTAAAACAAATACAGGTGAGGAGTAGATGTACTGTTAAATACAAGTTATTGTCTAAATTGTCCTACATTAACTTCATGAAAAAACATTTTATATCTGCCTCAGATTTTACACTATTATGGTCTGTTTTTTCCTTCCATTGCTACGCAGACGATACACAACTCTATCTCCCCCTGAAGCCCAAAAATCAATCAAATCTGCTTAACCTTACCCGCTGCCTCGAGGATATAAAGTGCTGGATGGCCCAGAACTTCCTCCAACTAAATGAGAGTAAGTCTGAGATCATCCTTCTCGGCCCCTCGGACTCAATCAAAATGATAGCAGGCTGTCTTGGAAGCCTTACCCCACTACTCAAACCTCACGTCAAAAACCTCGGCGTGATATTTGACTCAGCACTGAAATTTGACAAACAAGTCAATGCCGTGGTAAAAGCTAGCTTCTTTCAGCTTCGGACGATAGCTAAATTAAAACAATTCCTCCACTTTGATGACCTCGAAAAGATCATCCACACATTTATCTCCTTCCGCCTAGATTACTGCAACTCTCTTTACACTGGCATCAGCCAATCTTCCCTGTCCCGCCTGCAACTGGTCCAAAACGCCACAGCGAGACTCCTGACGGGCACCCGAAAAAGGGACCACATCACCCCGATCCTGGCCTCTCTCCACTGGCTCCTTGTGCGGTTCCGTATACATTTCAAGACCCTCCTCTATGACTACAAAGCCCTCAATGGGCTTTCCCCCTCCTACATTAAAAGTCTTCTCACCCACCACTCCACCTCCAGGTCCCTCAGATCGGCCGACTTGAGGCTGCTGAATATCCCGCGGTCTAGGCATAAGCTTAGGGGCGACCGCGCCTTTGCGGTTGCAGCTCCTAGACTGTGGAACAGCATCCCCCTTCCCATCAGAACTGTCCCCTCCATCGACTCCTTTAAGTCAAGACTAAAATCTTATCTATACTCCCAAGCCTTTCCTGACGTCCACTGAGCGAGGGCTATTAGAATTATCAGAATTAGATTAGAATTAGATCCTTTATTTGTCATTCAGACCTTACGGTCTGAACAAAATGTCGTTACCTGCAGCCATACATACAATAATAAACAACAGAACAGACAGTAAACACAAATTAACATCCACCACAGTGAGTCCACCAAACACCTCCTCACTGTGATGGAGGCAAAAATCTTAGGGCTGCTGTCTCTTCCCTCCTCTTCTCCCTCTGCGCTGAGGCGATACCCCACCGGGCGATGGTAAGTCAGTCCTGCGGCTCACCGAGCTCCGCGAACGGGCCGGTTCAAACTCCGCGGCCCGGGGGTGGTCGAAGCTGCCGCCCTCCAGTCCAGCGGACGCAGCTGTTGACGATGTCATCCACTGGCCCGTGGCTGAACCCCGGACTCAGGCCGCTGCCGCAAGAACGCCGTCTCAGCCACCGGAGCACCGTTCCAGCCCCGAGCCGGGTCACCCTCACGTGAGCGCCGTTCCACCCTCGAGCCAGGCCGCCCTCACGGGTGTGTTTCAGCCCCGCGCCAGGCTGCCCTCACGGGAGCGCCGTTACCCTCGAGCCAGGCCGCCCTCAAGGGAGCAACTCAGCCCCTCACAGGAGCGCCGTTAACCTCGAGCTGGGCCGCCCTCACGGGAGCGCCGTTACCCTCGAGCCAGGCCGCCCTCACGGGAGCGCCGTTACCCTCGAGCTGGGCCGGCCTCACGGGAGCACCGTTACCCTCGAGCTGGGCCGCCCTCACGGGAGCCCCGTTACCCTCGAGCCGGGCCGCCCTCATGGGAGCGCCGTTACCCTCGAGCCGGGCCGCCCTCACGGGAGCGTCTCAGCCCCTCATGGGAGCGCCGTTCCAGCCCCGAGCCAGGCCGCCCTCATGGGAGCGAGCGCAGGGCGAGTCCTGACAGGCTCTGCCTCCGGAGCCTCGAGGTCGCCAGCTCCGCCATTAGGCCTCAGCGCAGACGGAGGCAGAGAAGGGGGATATGACAAGAAAGTCGCATTCCCCCGAAGGGAGAGCAGAAAGCCCTGTTTCAACCCTCCACCCCCCCCCACACATAACACAAACCTAAAAACCAAAAACTTAACTAAACAAGACGAAAAAAACAACACAAAAAAGTAAAAACAAACGGACTGCAGGCGAGCCGCAGCCGTTCACCAGCGCCACCGACACTATATGTATATATGTATGTAGTTTGCATGTTTATACTATTCTTATAACAAATGTAAAGCACTTTGGCCAACGAGAGTTGTTTTTTTAAATGTGCTATATAAATAAATGTGACTTGACTTGACCTGACTTGGTTAGCTGGTATTATTATTTATTAATTTATTGTATTATTGATTGTTGCTTATTGTATATTTATTGGTGTATAATTGCATCAATGGGCCTGTATATTTGCATTAAGAATGTCATTGTTCTGTTCCCATTTAATGTGACAATTAAACACTCTGGACTCTTGACCATACAGAATACTGTTAGTTAAGCACTGTCTTCACAAAAGATAGGCACACAAACCTGGAGACAGACAGCATCTTTGGGGGAAAGGAACAAATGACGTTTCTGGTCGAGACCCATACTCAGACTGAAAGTTAGGGGAATTGAAACAAGAGATATTGATGGTGATATAGAGAGATATATACGTCATCAATTCCTTTCCTCCAAAGATGGTGGATGAGCTTAGAGTCTGGATAGACACCTGGAAGTATGATGTTGTGGCGATCAGTGAAACATGGTTGCAGGAGGGCTGTGATTGGAAACTAAATATTCCAGGATTTCGTTGCTTCAGGTGTGATAGAATTGGAAGGGCAAGAGGTGGAGGTGTTGCATTGCTAGTCAGGGAAGATATTACAGCAGTGCTTTGGCAGGATAGATTGGAGGGCTCATCTAGGGAGGCTATTTGGGTGGAACTGAGAAGTGGGAAAGGTGTAGCAACACTTATAGGGGTGTATTATAGACCGCCAAATGGGGAACGAGAATTGGAAGAGCAAATATGTAAGGAGATAGCGGATATTAGTAGTAAGCACAAGGTAGTGATTGTGGGAGATTTCAACTTTCCACACATAGACTAGGAAACACATTCTGTAAATGGGCTGGATGGTTTGGAGTTTGTAAAATGTGTGCAGGATAGTATTTTGCAGCAATACATAGAGGTACCTACTAGAGGAGGGGCAGTGCTGGACCTCCTGTTAGGAAATGAGACGGGACAGGTGGCGGAGGTATGCGTTGGGGAGCACTTCGGCTCCAGTGATCACAATATCATTAGTTTCAATATAATTATGGAGAAGGCAGAACTGGACCTAGGGTTGCGATTTTTGATTGGAGAAAGGCTAACTTTGATGAGATGCGAGATGATTTAAAAGGAGTGGACTGGGACATTTTGTTTTATGGGAAAGATGTAGAAGAGAAATGGTGGACATTTAAAGGGGAAATTTTAAGAGTACAGAATCTTTATGTTCCTGTTCGGTTGAAAGGAAACAGTAAAAATTGGAAAGAGCCCTGGTTTTCAAGGGAAATTGGACATCTTGTTCGGAAAAAGAGGGAGATCTACAATAATTATAGGCAGCATGAAGTAAATGAGGTGCTTGTGGAGTATAAGGAATGTAAAAAGAATCTTAAGAAATAAATTAGAAAAGCTAAAAGAAGATATGAGGTTGCTTTGGCAAGTAAGGTGAAAGTAAATCCAAAGGGTTTCTACAGCTATATTAATAGCAAAAGGATAACGAGGGATAAAATTGGTCCATTGGAGTAACAGAGTGGGCAGCTATCTGCAGAGCCAAAAGAGATGGGGGAGATATTGAACAATTTCTTTTCTTCGGTATTCACCAAGGAGAAGGATATTGAATTATGTGAGGTAAGGGAAACGAGTAGAGTAGTTATGGATACTATGAGTTTCAAAGTAAAAGAAGTACTGACACTTTTGAAAAATATAAAAGTGGATAAGTCTCCAGGTCCTGACAGGATATTCCCTAGGACATTGAGGGAAGTTAGTGTAGAAATAACCGGGGCTATGACAGAAATATTTCAAATGTCATTAGAAACGGGAATAGTCCCCGAGGATTGGCGTACTGCGCATGTTGTTCCATTGTTTAAAAAGGGTTCTAAGAGTAAACCTAGCAATTATAGACCTGTTAGTTTGACTTCAGTGGTGGGCACATTAATGGAAAAGATACTTAGAGATAATATATATAAGCATCTGAATAAACAGGGTCTGATTAGGAACAGTCAACATGGATTTGTGCCTGGAAGGTCATGTTTGACTAATCTTCTTGAATTTTTTGAAGAGGTTACTAGGGAAATTGACGAGGGTAAAGCAGTGGATGTTGTCTATATGGACTTCAGTAAGGCCTTTGACAAGGTTCCTCATGGAAGGTTGGTTAAGAAGGTTCAACTGTTGGGTATAAATGCAGGAATAGCAAGATGGATTCAGCAGTGGCTGAATGGGAGAAGCCAGAGGGTAATGGTGGATGGCTGTTTGTCGGGTTGGAGGCAGGTGACTAGTGGGGTGCCTCAGGGATCTGTGTTGGGTCCTTTGTTGTTTGTCATGTACATCAATGATCTGGATGAAGGGGTGGTAAATTGGATTAGTAAGTATGCAGATGATACCAAGATAGGGGGTGTTGTGGATAATGAAGAGGATTTCCAAAGTCTACAGAGCGATTTAGGCCATTTGGAAAAATGGGTTGAAAGATGGCAGATGGAGTTTAATGCTGATAAATGTGAGGTGTTACACCTTGGCAGGACAAATCAAAATAGGACGTACATGATAAATGGTAGGGAATTGAAGAATACAGTTGAACAGAGGGATCTGGGAATAACCGTGCATAGTTCCTTGAAGGTGGAATCTCATATAGATAGGGTGGTAAAGAAAGCTTTTGGTATGCTAGCCTTTATAAATCAGAGTATTGAGTATAGAAGCTGGGATGTAATGTTAAAATTGTACAAGGCATTGGTGAGACCAAATCTGGAGTATGGTGTACAATTTTGGTTGCCCAATTATAGGAAGGATGTCAACAAAATAGAGAGAGTACAGAGGAGATTTACTAGAATGTTGCCTGGGTTTCAACAACTAAGTTACAGAGATAGGTTGAATAAGTTAGGTCTTTATTCTCTGGAGCGCAGAAGGTTAAGGGGGGACTTGATAGAGGTCTTTAAAATGATGAGAGGAATAGACAGAGTTGATGTGATCAAGCTTTTCCCTTTGAGAATAGGGAAGATTCAAACAAGAGGACATGACTTCAGAATTAAGGGACAGAAGTTTAGGGGTAACATGAGGGGGAACTTCTTTATTCAGAGAGTGGTAGCGGTGTGGAATGAGCTTCCAGTGGAAGTGGTGGCGGCAGGTTTGTTGGTATCATTTAAAAATAAATTGGATAGGCATATGGATGAGAAGGGAATGGAGGGTTATGATAGTTAATTGTTGCTAATTAATAAGTTGGAACCCAAATCAAACTAAAAATTGTGATGTAGCAGCTTTTCAGGCATGAATGGAGATTGTAAAATGGTTTTGCTTTTTGAAATGAAATCAAAATTGTTTCTTTATGAACAGCTAAAATATTAGCTTGTATATTTACACTTTTAGACAAGGCAAGGCAAGGTATGTGATAAACCACTAAATTTATTAAAGCTCTTTACATACTTCATACTACATTCCAGAACAAGGGGTCACAGTTTAAGGATAAGGGGGAAGTCTTTTAGGACCGAGATGAGAAAAACATTTTTCAAACAGAGAGTGGTGAATCTGTGGAATTCTCTGCCACAGAAGGTAGTTGAGGCCAGTTCATTGGCTATATTTAAGAAGGAGTTAGATGTGGCCCTTGTTGCTAAAGGGATCAGGAGGTATGGAGAGAAGGCAGGTACAGGATACTGAGGTGGATGATCAGCCATGATCGTATTGAATGGTGGTGCAGGCTCGAAGGGCCGAATGGCCTACTCCTGCACCTATTTTCTATGTTTCTATATTTACTGATTCAAATTAATTTGGTCAGTAGATGGATATATGATGACACTGGATTGTCACCTTGTCATGGTGGAAAAGCATGTGATCCTGAGATCCTGAGAGTGAGGCAATCTGGAGCTGTGCTCCTGGTTGGGCCACCCGTGGTGGTAAGGTCGAGAGGGAGGTCCCTGTCAAAGAGCAATCCAACCAATACCTCAACGGTGGAACAGGCAGAGGATGATGGCTGACTTTAGTGGAGCGTCACAACGGCTGGGTAGGCGGATGAAGGCTGCAGCAGAAAAGGGTCCCCGGTCGCCTTGGACTCTATGCCACTGGATCCTGACCCAGATCTGTCAAGAACTGTGTGGTGGCTGTCTGTCTCCCCACGTTAAACAAAGTCATGCACAGGCATCCTCCCAAAAGAGGACAGTCATACTCGCTTCGAATGACCGCCGTTGATGGTTGATGATCTCTCAGAAACAAGATTCCACCATCCTGATCTCCCGGTGGCTCAGCACTTCAACTCCCCCTCCCATTCCAAATTCAACCTTTCTGTCCTGGGCCTCCTCTACGGCCAGAGTGAAGACCACTGGAAATTGGAGGAGCTGCACATCATATTTCGCTTGGGCAGTTTGTACCCCAGCGGTATGAACATTGACCTCTAATTTCAGGTAGTCCTTACTGTCTCCTCCCCTTCTCAGCTCTCCCTCAGCCCTCTGGCCCCTCCTCTTCCTTTCTTCTTCCCGCCCCCCCCCCCCCCCTCACATCAGTCTGAAGAAGGGTTTAGGCCCGAAACGTTGCCTATTTCCTTCGCCCCATAGATGCTGCTGCACCCGCTGTGTTTCTCCAGCATTTTTGTCTTCCTCCAAATAATTTTGTGATTGTCAGAATGATTCCATTGATACTGATCGGTTTATTGTAAACCAAAGCTGTTGTAATGTCCATTTAGTTCAATTGCCATGGTATAAACCTGCAACATAGAATAATTTGATCTCCATGAGCTGATCACATTCTCCTCAATCTTTCAATAGAAATTAATATTTCCTATGTATCAATGGATATAATACATTGAGTTGTATGCTTGCCTTTATTGGTTGCAGTTTTAGGTATAAGATTCAGGAAGTCATGATGCAGCTCTATAGGACTTTGGTTAAGCCACATTTGTAGTATTGCGTACAGTTATGGCCGCCCCATTCTAGGAAGAATTTGGAGAGGGCACAGGAGGTTTACAAGGATGTTCAAAAGGGAACTGCAGATGCTGGAATATCGAAGGTACACAAAATTGCTGGGGAAACTCAGCGGGTGCAGCAGCATCTATGGAGCGAAGGAAATAGGCGACGTTTCGGGCCGAAACCCTTCTTCAGACTGATGGGGGGTGGGAGAAAGAAGGAAAAGTGGAGGAGGGGGAGGAGCCCGAGGGCGGGCGGATGGGAGGGTGGGAGGAGACAGCTAGAGGGTTAAGGAAGGGGAGGAGACAGCAGGGGCTAGCAAAATTGGGAGAATTCAATGTTAATGCCATAAGGACGCAAGGTCCCCAGACGGAATATGAGGTGCTGTTCCTCCAATTTCCGCTGTTGCTCACTCTGGCAATGGAGGAGACCCAGGACAGAGAGGTCGGATTGGGAATGGGAGGGGGAGTTGAAGTGCTGAGCCACTGGGAGTTCAGGTAGGTTTTTGCGGACTGAGCGGAGGTGTTCGGCGAAACGATCGAGGTTTACAAGGATGCTGCCTGGATAATAGGGGTATTAGTTATAAGGGAAGGTCGGAATAAAACATTCTCTGGAATGCTAAACTCAACAAACGATCAAATCTTCTCAGCCTTACCCACTGCCTCGAGGATATAAAGTGTTGGATGGCCCAGAACTTCCTCCAACTAAATGAGAGTAAGTCTGAGGTCATCCTACTCGGCCCCTCGGAATCCATCAAAACGATAGCAGGCAATCTTGGTAGCTTTACCCCATTACTCAAACCTCACATCAAAAACCTTGGCGTGATATTTGACTCCTCGTTGAAATTTGACAAACAAGTCAATGCCGTGGTAAAAGCTTTGAATGATAGCAAAAATAAAACCTTTCCTCCGATTTGACGACTTCAAAAAGATCATCCACTCATTTATCTCCTCCCGTCTTGATTACTGCAACTCCCTTTACACTGGCATCAGCCAATCATCCCTGTCCCGCCTGCAATTGGTCCAAAACACCGCAGCGAGACTCCTGACGGGCACCCGAAAAAGGACCACATCACCCCAATTCTGGCCTCTCTCCACTGGCTTCCAGTACGGTTCCGAATCAATTTCAAGCTCCTTCTTTTTGTTTACACAGCCCCCTCTTAAATCAAAAATCTGCTTTCCCACTATACCACCTCCAGGTCCCTCAGATCGGCTGACTTAGGCTTACTGACCATCCCGTGGTCTAGGCACAAGCTCAGGGGCGACCGTGCTTTTGCAGTTGCAGCACCTAGACTATGGAACAGCATCCCTCTGCCTATCAGAACTGCCTCCTCCATCAACTCTTATGTCTAGACTTAAAACGTATTTCTACTCTCAAGCCTTTCTTGAGGTCCTCTGAGAGAGCGCTGTATGTACTTATGTATGTATTGTTGATCTATGTACCACTGTTTGTCGCAAGTTAGTAGCTGCACTAATGTAAAGCACTTTGGTCAACGAGAGTTGTTTTAAAATGTGCTATAGAAATAAAATTGACTTGACTTGATAAAATTATGAGAAGCTTAGATAGGGTAGATTATCAGAGCCATATTTCCAAGGAGAAGTCAAAGACTCGAGGACATAGTTTTAACGTGAGATGAGCAACATTTGCAGGTCAAAAGGGTGGTAGGTACCTGGAATGTGCTGCCAGGGATGGTGCTGGAGGCAAATACGATAGTGGCGTTTAAGAGACTATTAGATAGGCAAATGGATGTGCAGTAAATGTAGTGGTATGGATCATGTGCAGGCAGAGGAAATTAGTTTAGCTTGGCATCATGTTCGGCACAGATGTGGTGGGCTGAAGGGCCTGTTCCTGTGCTATGTTATAAATGCATCTTCAGGTCTTTAGATTAGTTTAGTTTAATTTAGAGATACAGCGCAGAAACAGGCCCTTCAACCCACTGAGTTTGTGCCGACCAGCGATCCCTGCACACTAACACTATCCTAGACATATTAGGGACGGGGAAGGCAGCTCAACCATGGCTAACGAGGGAAATCAAGGATAGTGTTAAATCCTAGGTAAAGGCATATAAATTAGCCAGATGAAGCAGCAAACTAGAGGGCAGGGAGAAATTTTGAACTCAGAGGAGGACAAAGGGGTTAATTAAATAGGGAAAAAAAGAGCATGAAAGAAAGCTTGTGGGGAATATAAAAACGGACTCTGAAAGCTTCTTTAGATCTGAAAAAAGGAAAAGAACAGTGAAGACAAATGTAGGTTGTTACAATCAGAGACAGGTGAATTTATAATGGAAAACAAAGAAATTGCAGAACAGTTAAACAAGTACTTTGGTTCTGTCTTCACTAAGGAAGACACAAATATTCTGCCAGAAATACTTGGGGACTGAGGATCTAGTGGGAGGGAGGAACTGAAGGGGATCCACATGTCAGGAAATGGTGTTAGGTAAATTGTTGGGACTGAAGGCAGATAAATCCCCAGGGCCTGATGGTCTGCATCCCAGAGTACTCAAGGAAGTAGCCCTAGAAATCGTGGATGATTTGGTGTTCATTTTCCAATGTTCTCTCGACTCTGGATCAGTTCCTGTGGGCTTGCGGGTAGCCAATGTAACCCCACTTTTTAAGAAAGGAGGGAGAGAGACCCTATTATAGACCAGTTAGCCTTACATCGGTAGTGGGGAAGATGCTTAAGTCGAATGTTAAAGAAGTTAACCTATAGTTAAAGAAGGTTAAAGAAGTCATCTATACCCATGACTGCATAGCCAACCACAGTGCGAACTCCATCATCAAGTTCGCTGATGACACCACTATTGTGGGGCGTATCACTGATGGGGATGAGTCAGAATATAGAAGGGAGATCAAGCAACTGTCCATATGGTGCCAGCGCAATAACCTGGCCCTCAACACCAGCAAAACCAAGGAACTGATTGTGGACTTTGGAAGGAGTAGGAGGGGGACCCACAGCCCCATTTATATCAACGGGTCGATGGTTGAAAGGGTCAAGAGCTTCAAATTCCTGCGCGTGCACATCTCTGAAGATCTTTCCTGGTCCGAGAACACTAACGCAATTATCAAAAAAGCTCATCAGCGCCTCTACTTCCTGAGAACATTACGGAGAGTCGGTTTGTCAAGGAAGACTCTCTCTAACTTCTACAGGTGCACAGTAGAGAGCATGCTGACCGGTTGCATCGTGGCTTGGTTCGGCAATTTGAGCGCCCTGGAGAGGAAAAGACTACAAAAAGTAGTAAACACTGCCCAGTCCATCATCGGCTCTGACCTTCCTTCCATCGAGGGGATTTATCGCAGTCGCTGCCTCAAAAAGGCTGGCAGTATCATCAAAGACCCACACCATCCTGGCCACACACTCATCTCCCTGCTACCTTCAGGTAGAAGGTACAGGAGCCTGAAGACTGCAACAACCAGGTTCAGGAATAGCTACTTCCCCACAGCCTTCAGGCTATTAAACCTGGCTCGGACAAAACTCTGATTATTAATAACCACTCTCTGCTATTTGCACTTTATCAGTTTATTTATTCATGTGTGTATATATTTATATCATGGTATATTGACACATTTATCTGTTTTGTAGTAAATGCCTACTATTTTCTGTGTGCTTAAGCAAAGCAAGAATTTCATTGTCCTATACAGGGACACATGACAATAAACTCGCTTGAACTTGAACTTGAACTTGAACTTGAAGCACATTTGGCAAGCAATGACAGGATCGGTCAAAGTCAGCATGGATTTATGATGGGGATATCATGCTTGATAAATCATCTGGAATTTTTTGAGGATGTAACAAGTAGAATGGATAAAGGAGAGCCAGTGAATGTGGTGTATCTGGACATTCAAAAAGCCTTTGACAAGGTCCCACACAAGAGATTAGTGTGCAAAATGAGAGCACATGATATTGGGGGTAGGGTATTGACATGGATAGAGAACTGGTTGGCAAACAGGAAGTAAAGAGTAGGAATTAACGGGTCCTTTTCAGAATGGCAGGCAGTGACTTGTGGGGTGCCGCAAGGCTTGGTGCTGGGACCCCAGTTATTTACAATTTATGTTAACGATTTAGATGAGGGAATTAAATGTGACATCTCCAAGTTTGTGGATGACAAAGCCGGGTGGCAGTGTGAGCTGCGATGAGGCTGCAGGGTGGCTTGGATAGGTTGTGTGGGTGGGCAGATGCATGGCAAGTGCAGTATATTGTGATTAAAGGTGAGGTTATCCACTTTGGTGGCAAGAACTGGAAGGCAGATTATTATCTAAATGGTGTCAGATTAAGAAAAGGGGAGGTGCAACGAGACCTGGGTGTGCTTGTACATCAGTCACTGAAAGTAAGCATGCAGGTACAGCAGGTAGTGAAGAAAGCAAATGACATGTTGACCTTCATTGCAAGAGGATTCAAGTTTATGAGCAAGGAGGTATTACTGCTGTACGGGGCCCTGGTGAGACCGCACATGTAGTATTGTGTGCAATTTTGGTCTCCTTATTTTGAGGAAGGACATTATTGCTATTGAGGAAGTGCAGCGTAGGTTCACCATGTTAATTCCCCGGATGGCGGGACTGACATTTGATGAAAGAATGGGTCGACTGGGCTTGGATTCACTGGAATTTAGAAGGATGAGAGGTTATCTTATAGAAACATATAAATTCTTAAAGAAATGGACAGGCTAGATGCAGAAAAAATATTCCCCATGTTGGGAGAGTCCAGAAGCAGGGGTGTCAGTTTAAGAATAAGGGATAGGCAATTTAGCACTGAGATGAGGAAAATCTTCTTCACCCAGAGAGTTGTGAATCTGTAGAATTCTCTGCCACAGAAGGCAGTGGAGGCCAATTCACTGGATGTTTTCAAGAGAGAGAGGTTTATCTCTTAGGGCTAAAGAAATCAAGGGATATGGGGAAAAAGCAGGAACGGGGTACTGATTTTAAATGATCAGCCATGGCGGTGCTGTCTCGAAGTGCCAAATGGCCTACTCCTGCACCTATTTTTCTATGTTTCTATGACAATTTATAATTTTACCTAGCCAATTAGCCTACAAACTGTACACCTTAGGAGTGTGGGAGGAAACCAGAGCTCCCGGAGAAAACCCACGCAGGTCACGAGCAGAATGTACAAACTCCATAAAGTCAACATCCGTAGTCAGGATCGAACCCGGGTCTCTGAAGTTTTACGACAGCAACAGTACCACTGCAACACCATGCTGCCCAAATGGCAAGCTAGGGAAGAAATAGTGAGCCCCTTGCAACATCATCTTTTTGCATATTCTTGAGCAACTGATGAAGTTCTGGATGGTGTCTAATATTATACCATTATTCAAGAAAGGATGCAGGGTGAAGCCAAGGAACAAGGTACGTAGGAAGGAACTGCTGATGCTGGTTTACACCGACGATAGACACAAAATGCTGGAGAAACTCAGGGAGACTGGCATCATCTTTGGAAAGAAGGAATTGGTTCGGGTCGGTTTAGACTGGAATCGGGGAAGAGGGAGATATGGTAGGGTAAGGTGTGAAAACGAGAGATCAAAGTGAACGAAGTTCAAGGAAAATGTAGAATGCATCAATGTAAACATGGGCACATTTTTTTTTAAATTCTCACATTGAACAATTAACAATTCCCCAGAAATCAACAATTGATAAATAATTATTTCTGTTTTCATTATGAGTGCTACACTTTGTTTCAACAATCAGAAGGAAAGCTAGCTCAATTAAATCCGACAAAATGATCTAATTTGACCCACCAAGACGCACATTAATATCCTTGGGGAATGTCAAGACGATTAATTGCAGTATACCAGAGAAAACATTACTTGGTGCCAGCAATAAGCACACTCAATTAAATCTGAGCTTCGTTAAGTAACAGACAGTTCTTTTCCACAAGTTAGAAGAAACCAGAGGGAGAAGATTGGTTTCTGAGCAAATGCTCTTTATGTTAACTTTTTCCTGCTGCCATGGGAGAGATGAAACAATTATTCTACCACCTGGCCCATTCTCCCAGCTGGCTGTTGCAAATAAATGTTGGATCTTTCGTAGTTGAAAAGACTTGTTAACCTCCTAAGTAGTACCATTTTTCAATTAAGTTAAATTAGATCTCCATCTGTGTGGATTATCGGGTAATGCAGAGGAAACTAAAAACCATGTTTTCATGGAGCTACTTGACAGAACTAGTGCATGCTAGATTTTGATATTGTTCCACGTTATTATTGGTGACAATGTAGTTCTGCCGAGTCACACTAGTGTGTGTGGCTAGTCAGGCTTATTTATTTGGCTTGATTCCATTTCTGAGGAGTAAGATTATTTAATTATAAACAGGTATAATTAATACGGATTAAACTTTCTGCAAGTTCTAATCACAATGAAAGGCTGGAAAGAGTCCAGAGAAGATTTACAAAGATATTGCTAGGACTTGAGGGCCTTGATTATAGGGAGATTGGACGTTATTATGAGCAGGTTTGGATGTTTTTTTTTCAGATAGCAGGAGACTGAAAGATGATCTTATAGAGGTGTATAATATAACAAGGGGCACAGATGGAATGAATGCACACAGTCTTTTTCCCAGGGCAGGGGATTCAGGAACAAGAGAGGATCAGTTTAAGACGAGAGGGGAACAAGGATATGGCGGACCAATTGAATAACTACTTTGGTTCTGTCTTCACTAAGGAAGACATAAATAAACTGCTGGAAATAGCAGGGGACCGCGGGTCAAAGGAGTTGGAGGAATTGAGTGAAATCCAGGTTAGCCGGGAAGTGGTGTTGGGTAAATTAAATGGATTAAAGGCCGATAAATCCCCAGGGCCAGATAGGCTGCATCCCAGAGTACTTAAGGAAGTAGCTCCAGAAATAGTGGATGCATTAGTAATAATCTTTCAAAACTCTTTAGATTCTGGAGTAGTTCCTGAGGATTGGCGGGTAGCAAACGTAACCCCACTTTTTAAGAAGGGAGGGAGAGAGAAAACGGGGAATTACAGACCAGTTAGTCTAACATCGGTAGTGGGGAAACTGCTAGAGTCAGTTATTAAAGATGGGATAGCAGCACATTTGGAAAGTGGTGAAATCATTGGACAAAGTCAGCATGGATTTACAAAAGGTAAATCATGTCTGACGAATCTTATAGAATTTTTCGAGGATGTAACTAGTAGCGTGGATAGGGGAGAACCAGTGGATGTGGTGTATCTGGACTTCCAGAAGGCTTTCGACAAGGTCCCACATAAGAGATTAGTTTACAAACTTAAAGCACACGGCATTGGGGGTTCAGTATTGATGTGGATAGAGAACTGGCTGGCAAACAGGAAGCAAAGAGTAGGAGTAAACGGGTCCTTTTCACAATGGCAGGCAGTGACTAGTGGGGTACCGCAAGGCTCAGTGCTGGGACCTCAGCTATTTACAATATATATTAATGATCTGGATGAGGGAATTGAAGGCAATATCTCCAAGTTTGCGGATGACACTAAGCTGGGGGGCAGTGTTAGCTGTGAGGAGGATGCTAGGAGACTGCAAGGTGACTTGGATAGGCTGGGTGAGTGGGCAAATGTTTGGCAGATGCAGTATAATGTGGATAAATGTGAGGTTATCCATTTTGGTGGCAAAAACAGGAAAGCAGACTATTATCTAAATGGTGGCCGACTAGGAAAAGGGGAGATGCAGCGAGACCTGGGTGTCATGGTACACCAGTCATTGAAAGTGGGCATGCAGGTGCAGCAGGCAGTGAAGAAAGCGAATGGTATGTTAGCTTTCATAGCAAAAGGATTTGAGTATAGGAGCAGGGAGGTTCTACTGCAGTTGTACAGGGTCTTGGTGAGACCACACCTGGAGTATTGCGTACAGTTTTGGTCTCCAAATCTGAGGAAGGACATTATTGCCATAGAGGGAGTGCAGAGAAGGTTCACCAGACTGATTCCTGGGATGTCAGGACTGTCTTATGAAGAAAGACTGGATAGAATTGGTTTATACTCTCTAGAATTTAGGAGATTGAGAGGGGATCTTATAGAAACTTACAAAATTCTTAAGGGGTTGGACAGGCTAGATGCAGGAAGATTGCTCCCGATGTTGGGGAAGTCCAGGACAAGGGGTCACAGCTTAAGGATAAGGGGGAAATCCTTTAAAACCGAGATGAGAAGAACTTTTTTCACACAGAGAGTGGAGAATCTCTGGAACTCCCTGCCACAGAGGGTAGTCGGGGCCAGTTCATTGGCTATATTTAAGAGGGAGTTAGATGTGGCCCTTGTGGCTAAGGGGATCAGAGGGTATGGAGAGAAGGCAGGTACGGGATACTGAGTTGGATGATCAGCCATGATCATATTGAATGGCGGTGCAGGCTCGAAGGGCCGAATGGCCTACTCCTGCACCTAAATTCTATGTTTCTATGTTTCTATGAGAGGGGAAAAGTTAAGGGGCAACATTTTCATACAGAAGGTGGTAGGTGTATGGAACAAGCTGCCAGTAGAAGTAATTGGGGCAGGGACAATAACAATAATTATAAGTTGTTTGAACACGTACATGGATTGGAAAGATTCAGAGTCATATTCATAGACTACAGCTCTGATTTCAATACCATTCCCCAAGCAAGGTCATCTTCAAACTCATTGAACTTGGAGTCAGCACTCCCCTCTGCAACAACATCCCTGACATCTTGTCCAATAGACCACAATCACTGAGAAACTGTAGATGACAAATCATTCTCTATCATAATCATGAACACTGATGCCCTGCAAGGATGTGTACAACCCCTTACTATACTACTTATACACTCATGACTGTGCAGCCAAATACCAATTCAACTCAATTTACAAGTTAGCAGACAGCTCCACCTTAGTGTCCTGGATATCAAATAATGATGAGACGAAGAACAGGAAGGAGATTGAGAACCTTGTAACTTGGTGCCAAGACAATAACATCTCCGTCAATGGCAGTAAGACAAAGGAGATTGTGATTGACTTTGAAGCGAAGCGGTACACATACCTCAGTTTGCATTGATGGTGCTGAAATAGAGGATGGTAAAATGCTTCAAGTTGTTAGGAGTATACATCCAAGACCTCAAGAAATTGCAGAGAATTGTGGATGTAGCCCAGACCATCAAGCAAACCAACTTCCTTTCCATTGACACTTCACGCGGCCTCGGCAAGACCACAAGCATAAGCAAGGATCAGTCTCATCCTGGTCATTCCCTCTTCTTCTCATCGCTCCAAGCAGGCAAGAGGTATAGAAGTTTGAAAATGCATACCTCCAGAATCAGGGACAGTTTGATGGACACAAAATGATGGAGTAACCCAGCGGTTCACGCAGCAACTTTAGAGAAAAGGAATAGGTGACATTTCGGATCGCGACTCTTCTTCAGACTTAATTCAGGGACAGTTTCTTCCCAGCTGTTATCAGGCAAATTAACTGTCCTCTCAGCAGCTAGAGTGCAGTCTGGACCTTCCATCTACCTCATTGGAGACCTCAGAACTATCTTTATAGACTCAACAGACTTTATCTTGCACTTAATGTTATACCGTTTATCCTGTATCTGAAGGCCCTTCTTCCCCGATTGCTCAGTTTGGCCGGGCGGCCAGCTCTATAAAGAGTCCTGGTGGTTCCAAAGTTCTTCCATTTAAGAATTACAGAGGCCACTGTGCTCTTCAGGACCTGCAATGCTGCAGAAATTGTTTTATACCCTTCCCCAGATCTGTGTCTCAACACAATCCTGTCTTGGAGGTTACGGACAATTCCTTCATCTTCATGGGTTGGTTTTTGCTCTGACATGCACTGTCAACTGTGGGACCTTATATAGACAGGTGTGTACCTTTCCAAATCATGTCCAATCAATGTAATTTACCACTGGTGGAATCCAATCAAGTTATAGAAACATCTCAAGGATAATCAATGGAAATAGGATGCACCAAAGCTTAATTTTGTGTGTCATAGCAAAGGGTTTGAATACTTATGAAAATGTAATATTTCAGTTTATTCTTTTTAATTACTTTGCAAAAATTTCTAAACACCTGTTCTCGCTTCTTCATTCTGGGGTATTGTATGTAGATTGATGATAAAAAAAATGAATTTAATCCATTTTAAAATGGCTGTAACGTAACAAAATGTGGAAAAAATGAAGGGGTCTGAATACGTTCTGAATGCACTGTAGTTGACTCCATTTATTGTAAAGCCATTGACTGTAAGAAAATACATTTGTCATCTGCCTACTGAATTATGCAAAATATCTCATCACAACCAAATGCTTCAGTCTTCTGCAAGAAGTGTAATGATTCTCATAGATGTGTCTAAAAGCTAAAATGCAGAACAAAAGGAAATCTATCATAGTACACATCAAATTGAAACGTCAGCTCAATATAATCATATCTATATGTCATTATGTCAAGTGAATAACTGAGCAGGACATCCATTTCTGAACAATGAAGCAGAAACAGTACAGAGTAAGAGAGTATGATGACCTCAAGATTGTAACATAGAAATATAGAAAATAGTTGCAGGAGTTGGCCATTCGGCTCTTCGAGCCAGCACCGCAATTCAATATGATCATGGCTGATCATCCAAAATCAGTACCCCGTTCCTGTTTTCTCCCCATGTCCCTTGGTTTTGTTAGCCCTAAGAGCTATATCTAACTCTCTCTTGAATACATCCAGTGAATTGGCCTCCACTGCATTCTGTCCTAAACATCATTAGGAAAACGCACAAATGGTATACTTTATTGTCACTTGTGGCAAGACACAGCGTACTGCACATGAACTTAAGACGTAGTTTACATCCAAGGGAAATAAATGTGAGAAGCAAGATAATTGGGGGAGTGCAATGGGAGTGTTAAGTGAAGGATGACTGATTAGGAAGTGTTGCTAGAGAAGGACTAGAAGTGTCCCAGATTGTCTGCTCTGTGGTGGGCAGGTTGGGGAAGGGAACTCATAGTAATCAATAAGAAAGGATGCTTAAGTTAGACCCTTCATCGACGGCAACTTGCCTCAAACCTCCAGTTGTTTCAAAGTGTGAAGCCTTAGATCAGGAGCCTTGTCTGCACAAAACAACTCCAAAATAATAATTCCACACTATTTTTTGTCATGGATGAGATCAACAATCTTTGTGTATATGGATGGAGAAAATACAGTTATACAGCATGGAAAAGGATATTTGGCCCACCTTGTCTATGCCATCTAAATTAATATTCTGTCTTCCATGCTACTACAGACCTATATTTTCTATCCTCCCTTACATGCTTGTCAAACTTTTCCCAGTTCTAAGTCATATTATTGTACTAAATAATATCAGCATGGTACAATAGCTCATAATTCCAATGCACACCATATCATCATTTTATAAAACAAAAGATTAATTCTTGAAATCTGTAAAGTTGAATCTCATCCGAAGTGTTATATAGAGTAATAAAAATGAATCAGTTCTCTCAAAAAGATAGAAAAGTGAACTATAAAGTGATATGTATCTTATTAACAACTTGAAGCTCTTGGGGCTATCAAATTAATTTCCTGAGCACGAGCAACTGAACACCAGAAACAATGCATTTGGTGTTGCAGCAGAAAGATAAATTTATAATGAAAGATTACTACTGCACAGATTTCTTTTCAGAACGCGCATCCTTTATAATTTTTATCTCTATCACTTGTGTTTTCTTTGCAATTTCCTATTTTCTGCCTCTTATGATCTTCTCCCTAATAATGACTCATGTTAACCCACATTATGTTCAAAATATAAGTTTAAAGTTATCCATGCCGAGCACTCCCTCAACAATGTACTTTATTATTTTGTGCTCTTACTGAACATTTTCAAGGTTGGAAATCCATTCATATTTGAAGTAGGTATCCCTGTATTCTATTATGTGGCAACATTTGTTAGATAGCCATATAGTCAGAACAAAAGTAAACCTTCAGTACACCATGTCCACACTAACTATTAAGTATCAGTCTATATTATTCCCCATTTACCAACATTTGGAATGATGTTGTTTTATTTGTTGGCAATTCGAGTTTTCATTTCGATACATCTTAAATGTTGTGAGTAATCAGGCAATGAGTTCCAGATACCAATCATTCTCTGGGTGAAAATTCCCTTCAGATCCACTCTTGATCTGTTGGCCGTACACTAAAGCCACGCCAATAATTTAAGATATCTTTGTAATGGGGAAAAGTTACCTACTATATCTATTTCACTCGTAACTTTATACACTTCTACCATGCCTCCCCTATCCCAGTCTCCTCTGCTCCAAAGAAAACAAACAGACCCTAACTACTGTAATCACTTTTCTTAAATGAAACACTCCATCCCAGAAAATAGTCTGGTAATTCTCTTCTGCAATCTACCCAGTACATTCATGTCCTTCCTACTGCATGGTGATCAGAACTGTACACAGTAGTCCAGTTGTAGCTTAGTCAATGTTTCATTAAGTTCATAATCATCATAATCATCATAATAGTAATTTATTAGCCATGTATGTTTTGCAACATAAGAAGAATTTGATTTGCCATACGGTCACACCAATAAAGAGCTACAAGACACCCAAACACATTTTTAACATGAACATCTGTTAATTCTGGCCAAATTGGAGCTGACAAGATACTAAAATTGAGTAAACGCTTCTGCTAGGCCATTTAGTCAATTTAAATGTGCCTTTTGCAGAACTGGGCCAAGCTCCAGAATGGTGCCAGTTTGTCTGGAGCCCAGATAAGAGTTGCAGGGAAAGAATGGGACATCTGCAGATTCTTACAATTAGGTGTAAATTGCATTAAACTGATTGGGTGAATGCAAACCAGACATACACGTTGTAAATAATGTTGCAAATCTTTACTTTGCTAAATGTTGATTGAGTTAAGTGTTGAGCCTTGTCTGGGTTTCCTGAATATCTAGGCAAATGTTGCTATGTTTGCTTCCTTCCAAAAGCTTCTTTCGAATACATTGTATTAGTCACTTTATTATTGGGTTAGGGAAATGTCTATCGATATCTGTTATTGGACTGTATAGAGACCACCCCCTTATGGTTCGGCCCTTCAAAGTTCGCGGACCTATAAAAGGTAGCTCCCACGAGGTCCTGTGTCGATCTTCTGGAAGAACGCTTGGGACTGGGTGACCTTTTGGAGTGTCTCTGCTTGCACGAGGCTAGAAGGGCTTGGCCAACCAGATACAAGGATCGAACCTGCGGTGGTTATGTATAGTAGAGGGGAACTGTTATTGTGTTTTCCAAAATAAAGTTTAGTTACGCAAGTGCTTGACTCAGTGTTTTATTGACTGAAACTAGACTGGGGGGAAGCTTAGAACGAGCTATTTACACATCCACCACAGCGAATCCCCCACATT
The DNA here is from genome assembly GCF_010909765.2 of Amblyraja radiata. Taxonomy (NCBI): domain Eukaryota; kingdom Metazoa; phylum Chordata; class Chondrichthyes; order Rajiformes; family Rajidae; genus Amblyraja; species Amblyraja radiata. The sequence goes on from NC_045961.1 coordinate 59,374,626, forward strand.
CCTCACTGTAATGGAAGGGAAAAAAGCTCAATCTCCTTCCCTTCTTTATTTTCCCGTGGTCAGGGCACTCGAACCTTCCATTGTCAGGGCGATCTTGTCTCCCGCAGCTGGCGGTCGAGCCCTCCGCGTCGGGGCGATCATGCTCCTCGATGTTGAAATCCGTAGGCCGCGGTTGGAGCATCAATCCCAGGCAAGGGATCGCAGGCTCCGATGGCAATTCCATGGCCCCGCGGTGGGGCTCAAAGTCAGTCTTGAGCAAGGCTGCCAGCTCTATAATGTTAGGCCACAGAGCGACTGGAGGCGATCATGCTCCTCGATGTTGAAATCCGTAGGCCGCGGTTGGAGCATCAATCCCAGGCAAGGGATCGCAGGCTCCGATGGCAATTCCATGGCCCCGCGGTGGGGCTCAAAGTCAGTCTTGAGCAAGGCTGCCAGCTCTATAATGTTAGGCCACAGAGCGACTGGAGATACGATCCGGAAAGAAATCGCATCTCTGACATGGTAAGAGTTTGAAAAAACGTTTCCCCTGACCCCCCACCCCCCACATAAAAACAAACCAGAGAACATTAACATATACTTTTTAAAACACACTAAAAATAATAAAAAAGATGAAAAGAGAGACAGACTGTAGGCGAGGCTGCCATCGCTGACGGCGCCACCCTACCATAATATCCTTGGTTCTGCACTCCTGGTCCCAACTAATGAATACAAAGGTCCAAAATGCCTTCTTCATCTCCATATTTATCTGTGCTGCTAACAAAAAATCCTCGCACTTGCTCATTGAGATCTCTCAGTTCCTTATAACTCTCTTTAGATTAGATTAGATTAGATTAGATTCGTTTTATTGTCATTCAGACCTTTCGGTCTGAACGAAATTTTGTTTCCCTGCAGTCATACATATAATTTTTAAAAATGGCAAAAACACACAATCAACACAAATTTAACATCCACCACAGTGAGTTCACCAAACACCTCCTCACTGTGGTGGAAGGCAAAATCTTAAAGTCTCTGTCTCTTCCCCCTTTGTTCTCCCTCTGCGCCGAGGCGACGGTTCAAACTCCGCGGGTGGTTGCTGCCTCCGCCGCAACTCCAGGGCCGAGTCGGGTCTCCGCCGCTGCTGCTGCTGCTGCTGCCGCCACCGCAGCTTCTGTGCCGAGCCGGGTCTCCGCTGCCGCTGCTGTTGCTGCTACAGCTCCAGGGCCGAGTCAGGTCTCCGCTGCCGCTGCTGTTGCTGCTACAGCTCCAGGGCCGAGCCGGGTCTCCGCTGCCGCTGCTGCCGCCACAGCTTCTGTGCCGAGCCGGGTCTCCGCTGCCGCTGCTGCCGCCGCCACCGCTCCAGGGCCGAGCCGGGTCTCCGCTGCCGCTGCTGCCGCCGCCACCGCTCCAGGGCCGAGTCAGGTCTCCGCTGCCGCTGCTGCCGCCGCTACCGCTCCAGGGCCGAGCCGGGTCTCCGCTGCCGCTGGTGCCGCCGCCACAGCTTCTGTGCCGAGTCAGGTCTCCGCTGCCGCTGCTGCCGCCGCCACAGTTTCGGGGCCGAGTCAGGTCTCCGCTGCCGCTGCTGCCGCTGCTACAGCTTCGGTGCCGAGTCCGGTCTCCGCTGCCGCCGCTGTTGCTGCTACAGCTCCGATGTCGCCAGCTCCGCCATTAGGCCTCGGCGCAGACGGAGACGGGGAATACGACCGAAGAAAAAGTCGCATCCCCCGAAGGAAGAGACCAAAACATGTTTCTCCCACCCCACCCACACACATACACAACTTAATAAAACAAAATTAACTAAAACATGACAATGAACAAAACGAAAGAAAAAAAACAGACGGACTGCAGGTGGGCCGCAGCTGTTAAGCCAGCGCCGCCATCTTAAGGCCTTCCTTTAATTATGTGCATCCAGTCATTGTGTACCTTTCTGCCAAAAGTGCATTCAATCATTTTTACTGTTCCATTTGTTAAACTTCCATCTGCCATTCGTCTGCCTTTTATCATTTGATTAATAACATCATGTGGCCTACCACTACCCTCCTCACAGTCAAAATGCTATTTATTTTCATGTCACTGGCAAACTTACTATTCATACCTCCTTCATTCATATTCAAAACATTAATGTACAGAATGTACATAATTACAAATAACAAGGGATTTTGCACAATCCATGTGGTACACCACTGATCACAAAATTGCAATCACAAAAAACGCATCAATGCCTTCCTTGATCAATGTCTGCCTCCTATTAACAAGCCAGCTTTGGATCTAATTTGGCAGCTTGCTCTGGATCCCATGGGCTTTAACCTTTTGGCATACTCTCCCATGTTGGACCATTTCAAATACCTTATTGATCCCATTTGCCTTCTTCCCAATTGCTGTCATTAATACATTTTGTTACTTCTTTGCTAAATACAGTTAAATTCGTGGGGCAGTATCTCCCCTTAATACAAATATACTCCAACATCTACTACCCAGTGTTAACAAAATCAGTTTTAGCCTCTGTAGCACCTTTTGCCAGTAATTGCTAGCTTAACATAAAGTGATGAAGAAGACAAATGGGATATTTGCCTTCAATGGCTGGGATCAAAAAATTAAGAGCAGGAAGGTGATAGTGTCAATGAGTCAGAGTAATACAGCACTATAACAGGTCCTTCAACTCAATTTGTCCATACCAACCAAGGCTCCACCTAAGCTGGTCCTATTTGCTCACGTAAAGCCACAATTTTCCCCTGTCCCTCTAAATCTTTCTTATCCATATCCATTTTCAAATATTTTAAATGGTGTTATTCAATCTGCCTCAAGCACATTATCTGGCAGACCTTGCAATCTCCCCACCCCTGTCTGTCAGAAGATGACTGGTTAGCATGCAACAAAAAAACTTTTCACTCTTCCTCGGTGCACATGACAATAAACTAAACTGAACCGAAAGATTTAACCCCTCAGGCCATTTAAATCTTTCCCCTCTCACAGTAAACCAATGGCCCCAGGTTTTGGGGAAAAAGACTGTTGCATTTGCCTTACATGTGCCACTCATGCCTCTATACACACTTATAAGGTTACATTTCAGTATTCTATCCTGTCAAACATCTCCCTATATAGTGATCCTCGAGTACTGGGAACATTCTCATAAATCTTCTTAGCACTCTTTCCAACTTAATGATGTATTTCCCATTGTAGGATAACCAAACTGCATGCAATGGGCCAAGTCTGGCCTCACCAATGTCTAATACAAATTGACAACTGCAATATAATATTCCAACTCCTGTGGTCAATGCCCTGACTGATAAAGGCCAGCAGAAAGTTGCCTTCTTTACCACCCTGTCGGCACATGCATCCACTTTCAGGGAACTATGTATTTGTACTCTTAGGTTCCTCTGTCCTACAACACTCCCCAGGATCCTACAATTCATTGTTACTGATGCCCCAGCCTCATTTGACTTTCCAAAATGCAATGTTTTGCACATATGAATTGAATGTCATTTGTGAATCCTTAGCCCACTAGCTGATGAAGATTCTGATGTAATGTTTGACAACGATCTTCACAGTCTACAATGCTTCCTGTTTTAGTGTCATCTCCAAGCATCTCCAAACATGCCTTGTTTGATCTCTTCCAAATTGTTTAAAGGGGCTGTCCCACTGTACGAGCTAATTAAAGAGTTCTCCGGAGTTTCCCTTGATTCGAACTCGGAGAATTATGGTAATAGCCGCTCGTAGGTACTCAGGGCTCTCGTGGACATTTTCAACATGTTGAAAAATCTTCTCGAGTCTTCACGAGCTTACCGCGTTTCACGAGTACCTGCCATTAGCGTTACAAGCCTCTGAGAGACGTCCCAAGCTCCGACGTAGCCGCTATGTACATCCTACGTACTTACCATGAGTTAGATTTTTTTTTAAACTCGGGAGAGCTCTTGAAATAGCTCGTAGAGTGGGACAGCACCTTAAATAGGTTATGAACAACACTGGGGACTTGATAGGTCCATCTGGACATCATTCAGTGTCCTCTCCTCATCAATTCTTTTGTGTACCTCTTCAAAAGCAGATATGTGAGGTAAAATCTTCAACACACAAATCCATCCTGATTATCCATAATCATTCCTTGTCTATTCTAATGATGGTAAATCCTGTCCCATAAAATTCCCTCCAGTAACTTACCCGCCACTGATGTCAGGCTCACTGCTTCTCTTTGCTGACCTTCCTAAATAACGGTACGTTAGCCACCTTCCAGTCTTCCAGAATTTCATCTGCGGCGAATGATGATGCATATATCTCTGAAAGGGGCTCCGCAATTTCTTCCCTAATTTCCCACAAGGTTTGAAGATACCTTTGGTCAGGTCCTGGAGATTTATCCACCTTAATGTGGTTTAAGGCCATCAATAGCTCCTTTTTGTTAATTTGGTCCAAGATATCACAATTAATTTCCCTCAATTCCTTAGCTTCCTTCTGCACAATAAAAACCGATGATAAATATTCATAAAAAATCTTACCCATCTCCCATGGTTCCATTCATAAACAGTCATGCTGCATTTTAAGGGAATTATTTTCTCCCGAGGCACCCTTTTAGTCCTAATATACCAACATAACCTCTTGAGAACTCTCCTATCAGATCTATCTCATGCTCTCCTTTTGACCTATCGATTTCCTCTTTCGTGTACTCCCATATTTCTTATACTTATGGAGGGATTTGCTTGATCCTGACTGCCCAAACCTGCTGTATATTTCCTTTTTCCTGACCAGAGACTCAATATCACTTGTTAACCAGATTTCTCCAAACATGTCAGCTTTGCCCTATACCTATACAGGAACCTGCTGTGCCTGAACTCATAGAACACAGTGCAACACAGGAACGGGCTCTTCAGCACACAATGTTTGTGCCGAGCATAATGCCGTGTTAAACTTATCTCATCTGCCTGTACATAATCCATATCCCTGCACTTCCATGTGCCTATACAAAAGCCTCTTGAATGCCACTATCATATATATCTGCACCACCACACATTGCAGTGTGTTCCAGGCTCCCAGTACTCTCTGTAAAATATCCTGCATGTATCCATTAAACTTTCCCCTCTCATCTTATAGCTATGCCTTCAAGTGTTGGATATTTCCACCCTGGAAAAAGGGTTATGAGTATCTACCCTATCTATACCTCTCATAATGTTATAAGCTTCTATCAAGTTTCCCCTCAACCTCTGACATGCCAAATAAAACAATCCAAGTCTATCTATCTTGGAGTGCATACTGTCGTTGTGTCCTTGGGCAAGACACTTCACCCACCTTTGCCTGTGTGTGAATGTGTGTGAATGTGTGTGAGTGATTCGTGGTGGTCAGAGGGGCCGTAGGCGCAGAATGGCAGCCACGCTTCCGTCAGTCTGCCCCAGGGCAGCTGTGGCGACAGAAGTAGCTTACCACCACCGAGTGTGACTGAGGAGTGAATGAATAATGCGATGTAAAGCGCCTTGAGTATTAGAAAGGCGCTATATAAATCCCATCCATTATTATTATTATTATCTAAACTTTCCCTGCAGCTGAAATCCTCTAGTCCAGGCAGAATTCTGAAAAACCTTCTTTGAACCTTCTCCAAAGCCTCCACATCTTTCCTTTAAAGGGGCATTCAGAACTGCTCACAATACTCCAAATATGCTATTGAACACAAGCTTCCCATTTGCTGGACATCCCTTTACCTACAAACAGTTCACACAATCAACATCTGCAAATTCCTACCTTCAAAATTGGCCTTCGCCCAATTTAGGACCTTAACTTGGGTCATGTATTCTAGACCTGCTGCTCTCACCAGCATATTGAGCTGACAGAGCAAAGATAAATTGCAGTTAGACACAAAATGCGGGAGTAACTCAGCAGGACAGACTGAAGAAGAGTCTCAATCAGAAACGTCACCCATTCCTTCTCTCCAGAGATGCTGCCTGTCCCACTGAGTTACTCCAGCATGTTGTGTCTACCTTTGATTTAAACTAGCATCTGCAGTTCTCTCCTACATAAATTGCAGTTATTTCATTTAAAGCCGAAGAAACAATTAGGATAAAGAAAAAGGGGGAAAAAAATCCTCTGCAGATACTGGAAACTTTGTTTGTCTGTTTCGTCATTGTACTCTTTATTGTTATTTTTCTTATTTTATTGATTGATTGTGTTGTGATGTGTTTAACCTGTTTATTTAACATCAACCTGCCAAAGGGACTAAAGATGGAAATTAGCTACTGGCTATAATCTTGCGCATTTACATGTAAATGTTTGTTAATATGCACTGTCCCAGTTTAAATAAATTTAAATAAAAAATAAACAAATAAATAAATAAAAACAAGGAAAGCTGATAATGTTCAGCTTTTCTGGCAACGTGTAGAGTGATAAAGTTAATATTTCAAATCAATGACCTTTCATCAGAAGCAATAGAAAAAGAAAGTGCGTTTAGATAAACTGCCAGCAATAAGCATTTTTTATTGTTTTTCTTTTTATCATTAGAGCATTTCAAGTATCTAGGTTTGTTAATAGCTTTAGATCTTGCCAATAGAAATGAAATAATTTGTCTTAACAATGGCAGTAGCTTTGTTCAAAAATTGTGAGATTCTTTAATCCCACTGAGGGAAATAATAGACACATTTATGATAGTTATTTTACATTTTTGACACATTTGCCTCAGAAAACCAATTTTAATCCACGGATAATTCAAATTCTCTTCAGATATTTCAGTCCTCTGCAGAGATGTATTGCCCAATAACTACATAAGAGGTGCAGGTGCAGATAAATGTAGTTATTGAGCTCTGATGCCTTATTTTCTATGGAGTTTCACCAAAATACATATTCAAATATGCAATACAGTAATTGATTATTTCTTCATGATTACAATATATACTAATTATGTGACTACTTCCTTGGCATTAGTTACAATATTCACAATGTTATAATTAATTTTATAAAATTTGTTTTTGCAAGACAATAAAAATCAGGAAACCTTGCTCCAACTTCCATTTAAGGGATGATTTTGTGTAAGGGGAGGATCACAATTCCAATATTTCATTGGTCTGCATGGATTTTACTCAGTCATTTGACGTTCCCATACGGTAGACTGATCCAAAAGATAAAGATGCATGAGATCCATGGTGTGTTGGTGGTTTGGATTCAGAAATGGCTTATCTACTGTATAGAAGACAGAGGGTTGTGGTGGAAGGATGTCCTTCTGGCTGGAGGTCTGTGGCCAGTGACTTTTGCAAGGAAAAGTACTGGTGTCTCTGCTATTTGTGATATGTATAATGACTTGTACGAATATGTTGTACGAATACCATAGATGCTGCCTCACCCGCTGAGTTTCTCCAGCATTTTTGTCTATGTACGAATATGTAGATGGTTTGGTCAATAAGTTGGTTGCATGAAGGCCGTCAAAGGCTTGCATTGCTTGACGAAGTTCCGTTACGTTCCAGTGTGTGAATCATGCATCATTTCTACCATGATGACTCAGACAGCTGCAATCATTTCACTGGTTACAAGCATTTCACTTCAACAATTATCACCCAAAAACAGGGATGGCAATGGCTCGATGGAGCAAGAATTGGTTTCTTCTTTCACAATGTTAGGATTAGTGTTTTCATCATGGCCACTTCATTAGTGCTGTTGTTGTTACGCATCAACCTAATCTGTTGGCTCTTATGTTTGGACAGGGCAGTTCGAAGATGGGTTATCACGGCTTGGTGCTGTTGAAGGGTGTTCTTTCAAACTATGTATGGCCCTCCTACACTATCAGCGAACTACATTCTAACAGCATAATAACAGACATTGGGGAACCATGATAGAAAATTAAAAAACAGAAAGAATATAAGGTACTAGACTAAGTGGAACCCGTTGGTTCCCATGTTCACACGGGAGAGCTGGTCCCGCGACGCAATATTCCACCTCTCCACCAATTCCAATATTGGTGGCCAGTGGGAGGGGCTTTCTGGCGTGCTGGTATGGGTTCTTGGGGTGGCAGCTCAGTCCCTCAAGCCTGATCTGCTGGCAGCTCACTCATGGCTGGTGAGCTGGCAGTTGACTCATGGCTATTCCTTGAAATTCCATTTCAAGCAGGGTGCAAGGCCACCAAATTCAAATCCATTTCACTACCATTTCAAGCAGGGTGTAAGGCCACCAAATTCAAGTGCAGTTTCTTACCACTTTTAGCAGGGTGCAAGGCCACCAATTTCAAGTGCAGTTTCCTACCACTTCAAGCAGGGTGCAAGGCCACCAAATTCAAGTGCAGTTCCTACCACTTCAAGCAGGGTGCAAGGCCACCAAATTCAAGTGCAGTTTCCAACCACTTCAAGCAGGGTGCAAGGCCACCAAAATCAAGTGCAGTTTCATACCACTTTCAGCAGGGTGCAAGGCCACCAAATTCAGTGCAGTTTCATACCACTTCATGCAGGATGCAAGGCCGCCAAATTCAAGTGCATTTTCATTCCACTTCAAGCAGGGTGCAAGGTCACCAAATTCAAATGCAGTTTCATACCATTTCATGCAGGGTGAAACCACCATTAAAACAACACAAAACACCAAACTCACAGTTCAGTAGACATTCAGTGTGTTCAGTTGATTCACAGCTCAGACAGAGTCGTGAACTCTCCCTCCCCCTCATGCAGAGACTGAGCCACACCCATGCTTCCGATTTTATAACACCTCCCCCTCCCACCGGAAAAGGTGTGGCCTTCATGGCGTGATTGACAGGAGAGAGATTCTCAACATTTTTTAAACACTAATAACACTTTTATTTTTCATTGATGGGAAGAATTCTCTGCACTTGCTCAGTGGAGGGGGACTGAGTAAGATGGCCAAAAATCACTGCCGTAAGTGGTAGCGTTTTATCTAAAATCAATATACAGTGCAAACAGGAAGTAAGTGCATTTGCAGTAGTGCCTTCTAACTTCAAGCCAAAGCACCCAAGCCATCATTTGCAGTAAGTAGTGGCTTTCAACTTCAAGCCAAAGCACCCAAGCCGCCATTTGTAGTACGTAGTGCCTTTCAACTTCAAGCCAAAGCACCCAAGCCGCCATTTGCAGTAAGTAGTGCCTTTCAACTTCAAGCCAAAGCACCCAAGCCGCCATTTGCAGTAAGTAGTGCCTTTCAACTTCAAGCCAAAGCACCCAAGCCGCCATTTGCAGTAAGTAGTGCCTTTCAACTTCAAGCCAAAGCAGCCAAGCCGCTATTTTCAGTAAGTAGTGCCTTTCAACTTCAAACCAAAGCACCCAAACCGCCATTTGCAGTAAGTAGTGCCTTTAAACTTCAAGCCAAAGCACCCAAGTCACCATTTGCAGTAAGTAGTGCCTTTTAACTTCAAGCCAAAGCACCCAAACAACCATTTGCAGGCAGTGCCTTTTTACTACAAACAAACCATATTTTCATTTTCAAACCACATTAAGGGGACTCAAAGTTGAGTAGACATTTGTTCAGTATTATTCAGAGCTCAGAGAGACCTGGCCCTTTGCTTCATCCATATTGCAGAGACTGAGTGAGGCACACCACTTCCTGGTTTTATAGTCCCTCCCCCTCCCTCCAGCAGGGGCAGCAGAGAGAATGGTGATTTAAAAAAAACCCATAATATTTCTCTGATTTGTCATTGATGGGAAAAAATCCTCCGCACCCAAAAGGCGGAGGGGGGCTCTGAGCGAGGTGGCAAAAAATGACGGCCGTAGGTGGCGCCATTCTGTCGGAAATCGCAGCACAGTGGGCCAAAAGCAGTCAAGATCAGAGCTTTAGTAATATAGATAGATGCTTGAAGGTAGACAAAAGTGCTGGAGAAACTCAGCGGTTGTGGCAGCATCTATGGAGTGAAGGAAATAGGTAACGTTTCAGGCCGAACCCCTTCTTCAGACTGATGTAGGGTGGGGGGGGGAGGGTAAAGAAGAAAGGAAGAGGAGGAGCCAGAGGGTTGAGGGTGAGCTGAGAAGGGGAGGAGACAATAAGGGCTACCGGAAAGTGGAGGTCAATGTTTATGCCGCTGGGGTGTAAACTGCCCAAATGCTGCTCCTCCATTTTCCGGTGGTGCTCACTCTGGCTATGGAGGAAGCCCAGGAGAGAAAGGTCGGATTCGGAATGGGAGGGGGAGTTGAAGTGCTGAGCCACCGGGAGATCAGATTGGTTATTGCGGACCGAGTGGAGGTGTGCGGCGAAACGATTGCCAAGCCTACGCTTGGTCTCACCGATGTAGATCAACTGACATCTAGAGCAGCGGATGCAATAGATGAGGTTGGAGGAGGTGCAGGTGAACCTCTGTCGCACCTGGACCACTGCTTGGGTCCTTAAATGGAGTCGACGGGGGAGGTAAAACGACAAGTGTAGCATCTCTTGCGGTTGCAAGGGAAAGTGCCCGGGGAGGGGGTGGTGCGGGTGGGAAGGGAAGAATTGACCAGAGAGTTACGGAGGGAGTGATCTTTGTGGAAAGCAGACAGGGGGGAGAGATGGGAAGTTGTGGCGAGTGGTGGGGTCACGTTGGAGGTGGCAAAAATGATGGAGGGCTATTTGTTATATGTGACGGCTAGTGGGGTGGAAGGTGAGGACTAGGGGGACTTTGCCCTTGTTACGAGTGGGGGGGATGGGGAGAGAGAGCAGTGTTACGGGGTATTGAAGAGACCCTGGTGAGAGCCTCAACTATAATAGAAGGGGAGGGGAACCTCCATTCCCTGAAGAATTAGGACATTTCCGATGCGCTGGTATGGAACACCTCATCCGAGGAGCAGATTCGGCATAGACGGAGGAATTGGGAGTAGGGGATGGAGCCGTTACAGGAAGCAGGGTGGGAAGAAGTGTAGTCTAGATAGCCATGGGAGTCAGTGGGTTTATAGTGGATGTTGTTCAGATGTCTATCACCTGTGATGGAGATAGTGAGTTCAAGAAATGGTAGCGAAGTGTCGGAAATGGTCCAGGTGTATTTGAGTGCCGGATGGAAGTTAGTGATGAAGTGGATGAAGTCAGTGAGTTGTGTGTGGGTGCAGGAGGTAGCACCAATTCAATCGTCGATGTAGCAGAGGTAGAGGTCGGGGATGAGGCCCTGGTACGTCTCGAACAAGTATTGTTTGACGTACCCTACAAAGAGGCAGGCATAGCTGAGGCCCATGCGCGTGCCCATGCACGTGCCCATAGCAACACCTTGTATTTGGAGGAAATGGGAGGTCAAATAAAAAGTTATTAAGGGTAAGAACCAGCTCCGCTAGGTGGAGGAGAATATCTGTAGACGGGGATTGGTTGGTTCTCCGGTTGAGGAAGAACTGGAGGGCTTTGAGACCCTCCTCGTGGGGGATGGAGGTGTAGAGTGACTGGACGTCCATGGTGAAGATAAGGCGATGGGGGCCTAGAGAGGGGAGAGCGGAATGCCCGGAGACGATGGAGAGTGTCTGAGGTGTCTTGAACATAGGTTGGGAGGGATTTAACCAGGGGGGATAGGATGGAGTCGATGTATGTGGAAATAAGTTTAGTAGGGCACGAACAGGCAGAGACAATGGGTCTACCAGGACAGTCAGGTTTGTGGATTTTGGGGAGAAGGTAAAATCAGGCCGTGCGGGGCTGGGGAATGATGAGCTTGGAGGCTCGGGGGGGCAGGGAGCCGGAGTTGATGGAGTCAGTGATGGTGCTAGAGATAGTGGCCTGGTGCTCGTCTGTGGGGTCATGGTCCAGGGATAAGTAGGAGGAGGTGCCCGAGAGTTGGCACGTGGCCTCAGCTTTGTAGAGATCAATGCGCCAGACTACCATGGCACCTCCCTTGTCGGCGGGTTTGATAACCCAGTCGGTGTTGTTGTGGGGTGAATCAATGGCTGTACCTTCAGGAGGGAAAAGTTAGAGTGAGACAGGGGAGTGGAGACGTTGAGGTGGTTGATGTCCCACCGGCAGTTTTGAATAAAAAGGTCTAAAACCGGAAGATGGCCATGAAGGGAGGTCCAAGAGGAGGGGGTCCGTTGGAGACGGGAAAAGGGATCAACAATGGGGGGGGGCGAGGACTCCTTCCCATGGAAGAATGCTGTGAGGCAGAGGCGATGGTAGAAGAGCTCCAAATCGTGGTTGGCACGGAACTCATTGAAGTGGGGATGGAGGGGGACAAAGGTAAAACCTCTGCTGAGGACAGTCTGTTAATTATCAGAGAGGGGGAGGTCAGGGGGGATGGTGAACACACGGCAGGGTTGGGGGTTGAGTCCAGAGGAAGGCAGGTGAGTGGACTGAGGCCGAGGTGATGTTTAGTGTGGGGGGGGGAGCTGGGGTCACATGGTTTGAGGGGGATTGGGAAGACCCGGTGGAACAGCCACTTAGGTTACCAGGGTTAGGGGGACTAGCACTAGAACCCAGCGCAGTCAAACTCAGGGGAGTGCGAGTCTGCAGCATGGACGCTTCAGGCCCGGTGCTGAAAACCAGGCTGCAGGTAAGGCGACGGCTGCGGGCTGCTGGAGGGTCGTGGAGTGGCAAGGGTCAGTGGAATCAATGGTGCAAGTCCGCGGGCAGTAGAGTCCTGGTCAGCGGGCGAAGTGTGGGAGGTCCCGGTGGGCAGATGGTTGGTGCGGTGGCGCGGTTTGGCAGGCCCGGAGCGGCGGCGCGCTGAGTAGGCCCCGGTGCGGCAGCGATGTGCGGTGAGTCTCGGTGCGGTGGTGATGTTCGGTGGGTCTGGTGCGGCGGCGATGTTCGATGGACCCAGTGCGGCAGCGATATTCGGCGGCCACGGTGCGGAGGCTAGGTTCGGTGCATCTAGCCTGTCCAACCCCTTAAGAATTTGGTACGTTTATATAAGATCCCCCTTCAATCTTCTAAATGTTTGCGTGTACAAGCCGAGTCTATCCAGTCTTTCTTCATATGAAAGACCTGACATCCCAGGAATAAGTCTGGTGAACCTTCTCTATGGCAAGAATGTCTTTCCTCATATTAGGAGACCAAAACTGTATGCAATACTCCAGGTGTGGTCTCACCAAGATCCTGTACAACTGCAGTAGAACCTCCCTGCTCCTATACTCAAATCCTTTTGCTATGAATGCTAACATACCATTCACTTTCTTCACTGCCTGCTGCACCTGCATGCCTACTTTCAATGACTGGTGTACCATGACACCCAGGTCTCGTTGCATCTCCCCTTTTCCTAATCGGCCACCATTCAGATAATAGTCTACTTTCCTGTTTTTTCCACCAAAGTGGATAACCTCACATTCCTCCACATTATACTGCATCTGCCATGCATTTGCCCACTCACCCAACCTACCCAAGTCACCTTGCAGCCTCATGGAATCCTCCTCACAGCTAACACTGCCCCCACTAACATTAGCCTGTAATTATATGGACATCAATATATTTTGGTTAGAATTATGATTTCCGTGCCCAGGCAATGCCCCTTTGTCTTCACAGTGCCATAATTTGTCTTTTACTTCACACACAAAGTAGTTTTCATTATAGAAGAACTTACATCATGAATCCTAAGTTTTATGAAAGTGGTTCACACAAATGTTTCAAGGGGAATTGGGAACAGGAAATAAATACAAACTTTGCCATTGATGCCTTTATGCCAGCATTAACTAAAATAGTTTAATATGTTTTTTGGAGGTACCAAGAACATAGATGAACGGCAATGTATTGCAGCCTTAAAACTTTAGGTGCATGCATGAAAGCAAAAAAAAAACTTTAAAAAAAATTGTTGTATTTTGATTTGTGCCTCTTATTTCCCAAGTTGTCTGAAACATGTTGCTGCAGTATCCTTCACTGTGATATCTGGAGTATTCAATCAACATTTAAATTGCAGCCACGTTAACAGCAAGAAACAATCACCATAACTTGTTCTTAACTTAGAATACTATAGCACAGACACTGGCAAACAGACACTTGCAGTGATATTGCATTAGACTTCCATGTCAAGGACACAAGTGGGCAGAACAGTTGAAAAATAAAATTATAGATTTCAGAGTTTAAACTACGAAAGTACTACTCCTGGAAGACATAGCATAGCATTTTGCAGAAAAGCCTTTAAAAGAAACATAGTTTGCATGCATCACAGCTGCTGTATGTATGACAGCAATAGCAGTATATTCCAGATGGTGCAAAAACCTGCTGTTGACCACTATAAAAAAATGAATAATGATTCAGGGCATGTGTAGTTGCATTTCTCAGAGATGTTCAGACAGGGGCAAGCAAGCTCTGGGCTCTGGCATACTGTCTGTTTGACAAGCTAAAAGATTGAACATATTACTGGCCATATGTCAGTTTTGGGTCAGTGCTTCTCAGTCAGACAGGTTTAAGTCCAATGAGATACTTGAAACATATCAAATTGGTACCAGTGCAGTATGGTGCCATTTATTTTAAAAAACACTCTATCAGTGACGTAAATGTAATTTGGCATTATTGAAAGAAGAGGAGGTTAAACATACTAAGTGACACATATTTTTTTTAAATCTTAGTTTTGGAGGAACAGCAGGCCAGGAAGGAAATGGAGCAAAACCTGGCAGATGATAGGTGCATACAGGTGAGATGGGATGATTGGCGGATGGGTGGAGATAGTAACAAATGCTGGAGGTGAAAGAGATTCATAAGAGAGACAAGGAAGGAAGAGGAGGAGTGAAATGTTAAGCCAGAGGAGGGATATGGATTGAAGGGACGGGGAGAGGGAATAGAGAGGATAAAAAAGGAAATAGGGAGGAGTGGGAAATGAGTGGAAAGAGGAGGAGAAATGAACAGAGTAATGGTGGTAGTGGGATAAAGGTGGGATAAATGTGTGCTCACAGTGGGATGAGAAGAGGGTCAGGGGGTTTACTTGAACTTGGCAAATTCAGTGTTCACAACATTTGGTTTTAGGCTACCCATGTGGAATAAGAGGTGCTGTTCTTCCATTTGATGATGATTAACTCTATCCCCTGGATCAGTTTGAGGAAGGGTTCTAACCTGAAACTCTGGCTATCCATGGTCTCCAGAG